>NW_027361703.1:4032500-4542500 GCF_039654945.1 Dendrobates tinctorius | reverse complement strand
CGGCCAGGCACTTTGAGAGCACACATGGAGTTGACAGGTGTGCAGTGGTCGAAGCTGAAAGACCTTTGTAAAGTCCTTCAGTGTTTTGAGGAATGCACACGGCTGGTAAGCGCAGACGACGCCATCCTAAGCATGAGCATCCCACTTATGCGTCTGCTCATGCAAACTTTGACGCACCTTAAGGAGCAGGCGTCTGCAGCCAATGTTGATGAGGAGGAAGAGGAGGAGGGAATCCTTGATGACATTCAGCCATTGTCTTCTCAGGGACCTCTCCTGGACGAGGTGGAGGAAGAAGAGGAGGAGGAGGAGGATGATGGGGACGATTACTTAGGGGAGGAGGATGCATCTCGTGGGGCAAGTGAAAATGTTGGCGTGGCAAGGTCTGGTACAGGGTTTGTGCGTGACTGGAGGGATGTGGATTTGCCAGAAAGTGCTCCTTCACCCAGCACTCGCAGTGCATCATTGACACCGGGAACATTGGCCCACATGTCAGATTATGCCTTGCGGATCCTAAAAAGGGACCCCCGCATTGCCAAAATGATGAACGATGACGACTACTGGTTGGCCAGCATCCTGGATCCACGCTATAAAGGCAAATTACAAAACATCATGCCACAGGAGAACCTTGACCTAATATTGGCTAATAAACAAGCAACTCTGGTAAATCGGTTGCTTGAGGCATTCCCAGCACACAGCAGCGGTGATGGTTCTCACACGAGCCGTACGGGCCGGGGGCAGCTTGGCAGAGGTGTTCGTGGTGCACACAGCAGAAGTGGCATTGGAGACAGGGGTTTCATGACAATGTTGTGGACTGATTTTTCAAATACCGCTCACACAACTGGTAATACTGCATCGATGGAAAGTGACAGGAGACAGCAGTTGTCAACTATGGTAACAAACTACTTTTCCTCCCATATCGATGTTCTCCCACACAGGTCATTCCCCTTTGACTATTGGGCCGCTAAACTGGACACCTGGCCTGAATTGGCCCAATATGCCTTACAGGAGCTCGCTTGCCCAGCTGCAAGTGTGCTATCGGAAAGAGTCTTCAGTGCAGCTGGATCAATCCTGACAGAAAAAAGGACCTGTCTGTCAACCCAAAATGTGGATGATCTAACCTTCATTAAAATGAACCACGCATGGGTTTCCAAGGATTTTGTCCCACCTTCCCCTGATGACACATAGGGTGACAGAAAAATGGCTTGCTTTGGTCCACCTCTTCCTGGTACTTCACCTATTTCGCCTTTTGCATCAGCTGAATGTCCAACATCAACATATGCCACTTTCTAAAACTCCCTAACTGTGCTGCCTCCCCCCCCATGGCCGGGGTCACCACCTACCGCACGACACCGTGCGAGTGCCGTTGCCCTGGACAGGTGGGTAGGCCGACTCTTGGGCGCGGGCACTGGCACAGGGTCCCTCATAGTGCAATCAAGTGTCTCTGACGGTGGTGGTGCACACCCGCCGTCAGACACACCGCTGTACAATGAGGGGCCCAGTGCCAGTACCGACGCCCACGAGTGGGCCCCCCTTGCTTGGGCAGGGCCCCAGCATTTGCAATCTTTACCTCTCCCTGCTCCTCCGCTGTGTAATCTGGGCCGTCAAATCCATACTGTGCCTGACACCGTCTAAGCCTGCCTCCTGAGACATATATTTTGAATGTGTACGCTATCCATACATGTTATCCAGGGATACGGTACCCTTTCTAACCTTTGTGCAATCACGTGCAATCCATACTGGGCCTAACACCGTCTGAGCCTGCCTCCTGAGACATATATTTTGAATGTGTACGCTATCCATACATGTTATCCAGGGATACGGTACCCTTTCTAACCTTTGTTCAATCACGTGCAATCCATACTGGGCCTAACACCGTCTGAGCCTGCCTCCTGAGACATATATTTTGAATGTGTACGCTATCCATACATGTTATCCAGGGATACGGTACCCTTTCTAACCTTTGTGCAATCACGTGCAATCCATACTGGGCCTAACACCGTCTGAGCCTGCCTCATGCTGTATAGACATATATTTTGAATGTGTACGCTATCCATACATGTTATCCGGGGATACGGTACCCTTTCTAACCTTTGTGCAATCACGTGCAATCCATACTGGGCCTAACACCGTCTGAGCCTGCCTCCTGAGACATATATTTTGAATGTGTACGCTATCCATACATGTTATCTGGGGATACGGTACCCTTTCTCACCTTTGTGCAATCACGTGTAATCCATACTGGGCGTGAGAACGGCTGGCGAGCTGTTAAGCAAGCTACAGCACCTGTCCAGACAAGTACAGGGATTCCCTAGCGAGGAGACTTATTTGATTGTTTTCAATGTTGGGACAGCAATTTTTGGGGAGCACTATACTCTGGAGAATGATAGATGGGGCCCACCATACACTGGAACATTCCAAAGGTGGACATCAGACACTGGAGCAGCATTTACAGGGCCCATTATACACTAGAGCATTAGAAATGGGGCCCATTATGTTTGGAGCATTATTTGGGCCCATAAGACAGTGGAGCTTCATCCATGGGGACCAACATATACTGTAGCATTATGTGGAGCTCATCATATACTGTTTCAAACATTATATGGGACCAATGATTCTGTATGGAGAAATAGATGGGCCTCGTCATGAGATGTAAAAAGTGAGGTATTTTTCATTGTACTATACCGCTATTTCTCTGCCGTATCGGAGCATGATTAGTTGTGGTATGTGTTAAAGGGGCGCTCTTTCGCCCAGGGCACATGAAAACCTGGAGCCAGCCCTCCCCCCCCACAGTTTGTAGCCAAATAACCCCCATTTTTCAGTGCGTAACTTGTATTATGAAGTTAATTAAGGTTGACAAGCTTAAGAAAGAAGAATTGATGCTTTTGGCATTCAAATGTGCACTGTAGGTGTGTTTCCTGTCCTCCTCTCACTGCCGACTTTTATTCCCCATTGACTTACATTGGGTTTCGTGTTTCGGGACGACCCCGACTTTTCCCTATAATCGGACGATCTTGCTCGACCTGACTTTTGGAAAAGTCGGGTTTCACTTAACGAAACGCGACCCTAAAAAACCAAAAGTCGCTCAACTCTACTAATGAGACAACAAATTGATGCAAAACAGTGCTAACAGCAGTTAAAATAAAGAACTCCTAACAAAGCTCATCTAAAGGATTTACCCCACTCTTCCCCCAGGATATTTATGCTCTGGCTCATATATTGAATTGCCTAAATAACATACACTCTGACCAAAAGGACTAATAAATCATCCTGATATCTGACCTCCACCTTCACTACCTTCAATAAGCCGCATTTCCTCAAGCTGACAAAGGCACACTAAATAAGCCTTACTACATCCTGGCTCTCACACACCACCACTGTTAAAACAGAACTGCCTATTCTATCTACACTCGGACAATAAAGGTCAAATAGACCACTTGGATATCCGCCCCCCATCTTCACTACCTCCTTAAGGTCTAAAAACCATTTTGTTTTATCCGTAACCCTAAGCAGTGAGTTACAACGACAAAATGAGCCAAATCAAACAAAACAGCCAAAAACAAAACATCTGCCTCCGCCTCTTCTATACCAATCAGGTCCGACAAAGACAAGGGGTATAAATCACACCCTTCTACTGATCTAACCAACACGACTAGCCCTACTAGATCCAGAACCCCTCATAAAACAATCACCAATATGGACACATCAGTCTCCGCGAATAGGGGAAACCAGGGGCCTGGAGCGAACAATTTTCATCTCTAAATGACCCCATATATGACTCTGAAAATGAAAACGACTCATGGTCATCGCCAAATTTAAGCCCAGAAAAATCTAGGCTAAAATTGGACACATCGGACAAAATAGACCACGACAACATCGAGGCCTACATGGCCTCTCTGACAGATAAAATAAACAGCAACCTCAAAATCACCCTGAAGTCAACCCTGGAATCCCAGATGGAGATCTTTAAATCTACTTTCGAGACTTTCAACCAAAAATTAGAGAGTCACAAAGCTAGGATGGTAACCATGGAAAAGAAAACTGAGGAAAACCATGAAGTAAACCAGCAAATCAAAGCTGAACTCACCCAGCTAAAAAACAAACTAGCAGACCTGGAGGACAGAAGTAGGCGGAACAACATAAGAATCAGGGGGATACCTGAATCTGTCACTTCTGGTAACCTGGAAGAATATGTTAAAAAGGTCTTCCAAAAGATTGACCCAACCTTGTCAGCTCATGACATGACCATTGACTGCATACATAGGCTGCCAAAGCCCACTCATCTACCAAAAGACCTCCCAAGAGATACTATCCTTCGTATCCATTTCTTTCACATTAAAGAACAAATTCAAATCATAGTCAGAGACAATGGTGGGTTCCCTGATCCATACTCACACCTCAAACTATATGTGGATCTCTCAAAGGCCACGATTGAGGGAAGAAAATCTTTCAGTGACATCACCACCCCACTCAGAGATAACAACATCCCATACAAATGGGGATTCCCGTTAAAGCTACTGGTCCACATCAACGGCAAGACCACAGCCCTGCTATCCATAGAAGATGGCAGGAAACTCCTCAAAGACCTGAACGTCAAGCCCAGGAACAAACCAACTTCCTTTCCGGATGCTAAAACGGCAACTTGATCCATCGTCTTGCTTTGCACTCCTTGTTGAAAAAGTCTAACATTGCGTCAAAGTGCTGTGTATGATAACCTAATTTGCATTGCATTTCAGGACCTAGTTTCCCAAGTTTTTCTCACTTTTGGCCTGTAAAACAAAACAGGACTTACCATATAACAGTTTTCTTGTCTAGTTTATTTCCTATAGACTATAGGTTCGTTACTTCACCCGTTGGTCCCAAGATGCCTACCACCAATAAAGGTTAAGTAGTGACCGCTGGTGCGGCCTACTTCAGGTGGCCCTTAAAATTTTCAGCTAAGTTTGCTATTGTATTACTTTGTGTTTTCTTTTTTCTATTGTTCTAACAGGTATCTACCAAAACACAAAACCGGTACAAATCTAAGGTTTCACTTAATATATGCTATAACGTGTATGGTAACCACAGTAACTTTTGGTTCAATCTATCACAAAACAGCGCCCTTCAGACATGAGGATCAGCTTGTCCACCTACAATGTCAGAGGGCTCAACAGCCCTAGAAAACGGTATGTAATCCGTCATGAGGCAAACAAGTTGGGCTCTGACATTGTGTGTCTACAAGAGACCAAATTCAAACAGGACTCACACCCAAGCTTCTCACATAAAAATTTCCCACATACCTTTGAAGCCTCAGGTCCCAAGAAAAAAGCTGCTGTACTTACTCTAGTTAAAAATACAATTAATTTCAAACTTATCAAAGAAATTAAGGACGAAAAAGAACATTTCCATATTTTGATATACTCTGTAAACGACTCCATTTACACCATTGCGAATGTATATGTTCCCACCCAAGGACAAATAAAATTCCTGAACAAATTACTCAAAAAAATCAGTAAAGTAAAAAACGGTTCATTGATCCTTGCGGGCGACTTTAATATGGTCCCTAACGGAAAGATGGACTTCTCAGCCCTGAATAGGCACAAAACAGAATCACTCAACAATTGGCTGTATAGTAATGAGTTATTCGACCTATTTAGGTGCATAAATACCACTTCTATTGAATATAGCCATTTCTCTGACCCCCACCATACTGCCTCAAGAATCGATTTGATCTTAACAGATATCTTTTCCTCCCCAAATTCCATTCGGTCTCCATACTTCCAAAAACAATATCTGATCATGCCCCAGTAACTGCAGTGTTTACAGAAGGCCCAGCCACCAATCGCCATTTCCTATGGAAATATAATTCATCAATACTAAATATCCCACATATAAAATCAGAAATTGGTTCAGCATTATCAAATTACTTTGAGGAGAATGAAGCAGGTCTCAATAGTCCCTATACCTGCTTGATCGCCCATAAAGCAGTCCTAAGAGGAGTCCTGATTCGGATCTCTTCAAAATTAAAAAAAGAAAATAGGGAAAAAATAACAAACTTACAGAACCAAATAAAAGGTAAAGAAACACTCCTAACCAACAACCCCAAATCCAGCGCCAACATCCAAACAGAACTTTCCAAGCTCAGACAAGAGCTCAGAGCATTAATTTTCTCGTTCTACGATTCCGAAATCAAAACCAATCAATTTAAACAGTACCAAAACCTGAATCGTCCCTCAAAGTACATATCACACAGACTCAAAAACACTAGACGTAGGCATAGAATAGACGCTATCGCATCCACTAAAAACATCCTCCTGTCCAACCCACAGGATATAGCTAATTCATTCGCAGAATTCTTTAAAAACCTGTACAACATTAACCAGGACTCCCCACAGTCCTGCCCCAAACAATCTGATATCAATGCTTTTCTGGCATCAACAAACCTCCAAAAATTAGAAGAAACCCATATAGACCTTTTGTCTGCTCCCTTCACAGTAAAAGAAGTTTTGGATACTTTAAACCACCTTAAATCATTTAAAGCCCCAGGCCCAGATGGGTTCTCCAACGACTGTTATAAATCCTTCGCTGATACTTTAGCCCCACATCTAACTAAAATCTTCAGTACCGCTTCTAACTCCGGACACTTCCCCAAGGAAATGTTCAAAGCCACCCTCGTCCTGATCCCCAAACCAAATTCAGACCCAACATCAATGAGAAACTACAGGCCAATCTCTTTGATTAATATGGACATAAAAATCTACGCCAAAATCCTTGCAAACAGATTAAGCTTACTCCTACCGAAACTAGTAAACAACGATCAGATAGGATTTGTCATTAATAGGCGATCAACAGATGGTACGAGAAGGCTGATTAACCTAATCAAACTAATCAACTTAAGGAAAACAAAAGCTACAATTATTTCGTTAGACGCGGAAAAAGCCTTTGATCGACTAAATTGGGATTATTTAAACGCCACCTTAGGAAATTTCGGCTTCTGCCAAGAATTCATCAGAAGTATTAATGCTCTCTATGATAACCCCTCGGCCAAGATTTATGTGAACAACCACTTGTCACAACCCTTACAGATAGCAAATGGCACAAGACAGGGCTTCCCTCTATCCCCTCTCCTGTTCGTCCTGGCCATGGAACCCCTAGCCCAACTAGTTAGAAAAGACCCCAACATCCCAGGTATAAAAGCGGGCCATAAAGATTACAAAGTCAGCTTGTTCGCAGACGACATAATTTTAACCATATCAGACCCAACCAAGTCCATAGTTAAAATCCAAGACCTGTTGTCTACATTCTCAAAAGTGTCCTATTTCAAGGTCAACGAACAAAAATCCAAAATTCTCCCCCTAAATCTGGATGACAATCAAATAGAAACCATTAAACATCTATCCCCCTGGAGCTGGTCACTCAAACACATCACGTATTTGGGACTAACATTTTCAAACAATATCACATCCCTGATTCCGCTTAACATGAATTCCCTCAATAAAACCATCTCTGATGACATGCTTATCTATGGTAAAAAAAAAAAGCTTATCATGGTGGGGCAAACTCACCACTTTCAAAGCATACATCCTTCCAAAAATATTATATCTCTTCAGATCACTACCCCTGCCTATCTCTACCTCATTTCTAACACATGTACAAATCAAAATCAACAATTTCATTTGGGGAGGCAAGAGACCCAGGGTCGCAGCAAACATTCTCTACAGCAACAGGAAATTCGGCGGAGCTGGCCTGCCTAACATATCAGCGTATTATTCCTCCTTCTTAGTTAAACAAAGCCTTTATTGGTGGCCATCCCCCGACCCTCCAGCATGGTACGAACTCGAATACATTCTGAATAACAACAATTCTCCATCTCGTCTCGTATTGGAATCAATTCTGCTAAAGAGGGACGTTTCCCCATCACACCCCATCTTCCGTGCCACACTGGACGCTTGGAAGTTACTCGCCAAAAACAAAAAAAGGATCTAACAATAATAACCCACTTAGATCCCTTTCACTCCACATCATTACATCCCTTTTTGGACAAGAAGTAGCTCCGGTATGGGCAGACTATGGCATAAGAAAACTTGGAGACCTCTACGGAGAACACTCTAATACCCCTTTTAGCATAATAAAGGAAAAATTTTGAATCCCCTCTTCCCTATTTTTCGAATATATAATCCTAAAAGATATCATAAGAAAATTCATAGGGATAAAATCGAAAATTTCAGATCCCGCCATTAATATGCTTAATAACATTAACCATAAAATCTTCTGGAGCATACCCTACATTTACATGTGGATGAATAAAAACCACGAACTAGTCAAAACTAGTAACTTATTGAAATGGGAGCAAGAACTCCACTTAACTCCTAACATACCAGATTGGGAACTCTCTTGTTCTATCTCCATGTCCGCCACTATATCAATGTCTCTACAAGAGACCCACTACAAGATCCTGTCTCTTTGGTACTATACCCCAGCTAGACTATCTAAAATTAACCAAGAAAACTCACTATGTTGGAGAGGTTGCGGTCACTATGTAAACATTCTACACATGTTCTGGTGTTGTCCATTAGTGAAACCCCTCTGGAGAGATATATCCCTTCTCATTAACTCTCTTCTCCTGAAACCCATCACACTCTCTCCTCAATTAGCCTTGTTGTCCCTCAATTCTCAAGATATAGAACATTCAGCCATCCCGTTAATCATCCATATACTCCTAGTCACAAAAAGCTCCATAGCCTTTCATTGGAAGTGACCTGATCCTCCAAAAATTCAGGACATTAAAGAGAGAATCGCACTCCAAAAGTCCTTTGAGCTAAAAATGGCTACTGTTAACAACAAACTTGATAAATTCACAAGTAAATGGTTCAGATGGATCAACTTATTTCCTCTGAGTTAAAGTCCTTCTCTGGACACTTAAATCAAGCTATTGTCTTATGTGGTTGCTAGATTTGCATACATGATTGCAAAATGTTATTGTTATTGTTTGAGTCATAAACTATCAGTTTACCATGAATATGATAGGACCACTTGGTCCATTCTTTTGTTCCCCACCCCACTCCCCTTCCCCACCCTCCCTTTCTCTCTCCCAATCTCCCTACCCTACCCCATCATTGTTAAAACCCTTCAGTAAAATTATTTGGAAAAGAAATTGTCACTGGAGAGAAATTTAATTTTACGTTAAATCTGACAATTATACACAAGACTAAGCTACAAGTTCAGTAGGATTTTGGGTCATCCTTTATACATTCAATGGTAAACTGTTCTGGGAACACATTGTTCTTTGGAGGTTGTCATAAAATCCTAAAATATATAAATATATGTACCTAAAATCTACTAGGGCCCCATTGACTTTAACATTTCTGTCTTTTGTTACCTGTAAGAAGCTGCAATACAGTCGTGTGCCTTAGTATTATTGCCACTAGCTTTATATCTGTGTTCTGTAAGCTTCTTTAAGTGACATTTTGTGTATTGTAGTTTGTTAGGTACAGTAATAGATTGAATTTCCTTTAGTGCAGAATTTCCATAATTGTAGTGTTATGGTTCTAATGTTTAGTAGTTGTGTATCATTCCTTTCTTTCTTTTAACCCACACAGCATCTGCTGAAGTAATTGCCATTGTAACGCTTGTATGAATACATTCTGTGCCTTTGTTTCATGCCCAAGTCCTTTTTTTAAAAAAAAAAAAAAGAAAAAAAAAGAAAAATGTGACGCACAACAAGTAGAAACAGAGTATTTCTGTTCCTTAAACAGAGGTTTTTCACATGAACACAAGATATATAACCGTTCAATCATCATCTAATGCTCATGTTTAAACAGTTGACACAGGAAAGCCATGTGCTAAATGACTGGAATACAATCCCCGATTCTGGGTTTAAATCCACTAATGCAGAAAAAAATACAGATGGAGGAGGCATTTATTCCAAAGTACATTCATTCTTTACAAGCAGATGAAGTGTTTTTTATTTCGTTTATCTAATGGCAATAGCAAATCCCAGGTGGCAGACCCATATGCTGGTATGAAAGCACACAAAGGCATCTGCATACACTGTTACAAACACTTTAATATGACTGCAAGCGACTTTCTCCTTAACGATTTCTTAATCATTCCAGTCCAACAATGGTGATTTGTTATAACATCTCATTTTTCATTTCCTTACTAAACTTCTTAATTTCTAAATGACAATAGCACTTTCAGTATTGCATTATTAAATCAGAAATAATTTGTTCTGACATCTCTGGCCATGGTAGCAAAGTTCTATTGTTAAGAATTTAGACTAGATAAAATAAGAATTATGGATTGGTTTAAAGCATTACTAATCAATAGGGATGAGCGAGTACTGAAGTATTCGGACTCACTATACTTGTACTGAGTATACCTTAATACTCGGGTATTCGGTACGTATAGCGAGTCCAATGATAGTCAATGGAAAATGCGAGTAATTGTCTGCTGGACCCTACAAAGTGATCTGGGGGCTGCGGAAAAGGCTAAAAAATGTGTAAATGTTAAAAAAATGTATGCTGTAAACAAATGTATATAACATAGGGGCACCTGGTCACGGGCTGCACGAGTGGTTTTACACCACTGTTTCACTAGAATGTACAAACACTATTTGAAGTTCTGTGGTTTTTTGCCGGAAGAGCGGGACTCGTACACCACTTACGCAGTGCTAGTGATATATCAGAAGTGCCGTAAGAGCGAGCGATGATGGAGGCAATCTTCTGACTGCTAAGAATGTAAGTGGTGTTAGGAGAGCAATCTGCCCTAGGGGCTATGTGATGGTTAACGCAGGAAGAAGCCACCCATCATCATCATCATCATCATCACAAGGGATTGACAATTACAAAGCTTGGACAACTGTCCTTGTTGTGCCACTGCCCAATGTGTAGGCATAGATATAGTGTCTTCAAAACATTAGCCCTAGGGGCTGTATCATGATGAAGGAAGCAAGGCAGGTCTGAAGGGCCAAACAATTATGATGAAACTAGGACTACTAGCATAGAGGTGGCAGTGCCCAGTGTCCAGGCATAGCCATAGTGTCTCCAAAAGTTAGCCCAAGGGGCTGTATCATAGTTGATGAAGGAAGCAAGACAGGTCTGAAGGGCCAAACAATTATGATGAAGGTAGGACTACTAGCATAGAGGTGGCAGTGCCCAGTGTCCAGGCATAGCTATGGTGTCTCCAAAAATTAGCCAAAGGAGCTGAATCATAGTTGATGAAGGTAGCAAGAGAGGTCTGAAGGGCCAAACAATTATGATGAAGCTAGGACTACTAGCATAGAGGTGGAAGTGCCCAGTGTCCAGGCATAGCCATAGTGTTTCCAAAAGTTAGCCCAAGGGGCTGTATTATAGTTGATGAAGGAAGCAAGACAGGTCTGAAGGGCCAAACAATTATGATGAAGGTAGGACTACTAGCATAGAGGTGGCAGTGCCCAGTGTCCAGGCATAGCCATGGTGTCTCCAAAAGTTAGCCCAAGGGGCTGTATCATAGTCGATGAAGGAAGCAAGACAGGTCTGAAGGGCCAAACAATTATGATGAAGGTACGACTACTAGCATAGAGGTGGTAGTGCCCAGTGTCCAGGCATAGCCATAGTGTCTCCAAAAGTTAGCCCAAGGGGCTGTATCATAGTCGATGAAGGAAGCAAGACAGGTCTGAAGGGCCAAACAATTATGATGAAGGTAGGACTACTAGCATAGAGGTGGCAGTGCCCAGTGTCCAGGCATAGCCATAATGTCTCCAAAAATTATCCCAAGGGGCATGATACCATGGTTGATGAAGGAAGAAGGGTCTCACTCTCATCACAAGTGCCTCCAATGGGAAATATTAATTAACGTAACATTGTTTTTAGCTAATTGACCATGAGGCACATGTGTCAGAAGCAGGTTTTGAAAACATGTGTAATAAGAAGAAAAGGGGCTTGTATGGGAAGGGATGGATGTAATCACCAATTTAAAAAAAAAAACATGTTGGGTGACTTTAGGTTGGGATACTGTCATCTGGAGGGCTTAAATACTGTTGCAAAATCCAGTCCTTGTTAAAGTTTATCAGAGTCAGCCTGTCTGCACTCTCTGTAGTCAACCATGTGTGTGTATCTGTGATGATTGCCCCAGCGGCACTGCAAACACGCTCTGATATCACACTAGCAGCAGGGCAGGCCAGCACCTCCAAGGCATAGAAGGAGAGGTCGGGCCAACTATGCAGCTTGGATGCCCAGTAATTAAACGGTACAGAAGCATTAGGAAGGATGCAGGTATGGTCACTTAGATAGCCGTTGACCATCTTGTTCAACTTCTCGCTCCTTGACATTGCTACTGTTCCAGCTAGTCCTTGGTGATGAGCCGGTTTATTGAAGATGGCCCAGTTTGTGGACATTTTACCACCACCTCTTTTGGACCTGCTTGGCGTATCTCTCCCCATTAATGCATGCTGTTCCACAGAGCTGGTATCTCTTCTAGCAGTGATGTCTGAGGGTGCTGTTGCCATCAAATGATCGACAACGGCCTTCTTTAAGGATTCCATTGTGAAACCCCTTGGTGACTGCAACAGTAGCGAAGGAAATTTGTCCTTGTACCATGGGTCTAGAAAGGTGGTCAACCAGTATAGGTTGCTATTGAAAATGTGGATTACGCGAGGGTCTTGGCACAGACAATCAGATATAAAGTGTGCCATGTGTGCCAAGCTGCAAAGAGGCAAATGTTCTGTGACCCCTGAAGGAGGAACAATACCCATCCTCTCCTCACACTGACTCTTCTCCTCCACCTCCTCCTCTTCAGCCCACCCATGCTGGACAGACATGAAGCTGGGTTTGGGATTCCCCTCTGTAGCATGAGGTGTCCCCTCGGTATCACTGAAAAAGAAGTCCTCTCCCTCCTCATTTTCATCATCATCTTCATCCCCCAATGTTACCTGATGATATTGGCTGGGTAGGATCACCAATTGTGAAATCTTGTTCCATACCCAGCTGCTGGGCACGCAAAGATTCCACTTTCTGATTCTGCAGTGATTTTTTCAGCAGACATAGCCTAGGCATGGTTGCGCTGATAATAGCCTGATCACCGCTCACAAGCTTGGTGCAGTACTCAAAGTTATCAAGCACCTCACAAATATCAACGATCCACACCCACTCAACAGTTGTTATGTGTCTTGGCTGAGTCTCAGTGTGATGGGCATGTTTAAGCTGGTATTCAGAAAGTGCCCTCAGCTCACTTACCCTTGCCAACATATGATATGTTGAGTTCCACCATGTTGGCAGGTCGCAAATGAGTCTGTGGTTTGGCAAATTAAATTGCTTTTGAAGCGCTGCAAGACCGGAAACAGCGGTTGAGGAGTGGCGGTAGTGGGCGCAAATACTGTGCACCTTTCAAGTAGGTACAGCAAGTCAGGGCATGTTTTTATACATTTCTGCACCACTAGGATCAGCACGTGAGCCATGCATGGCACATGTACCAGCTTCCTGAGCTTTAAAGCCATCACCAGGTTACGCCCATTGTCGCAGACAACCAGACCGGGTTGGAGTTGCAGTTGGGAGAGCCACTGATTGGTCTGTTGTTTTATTCCTTGCCACAGCTCTGATGCAGTGTGTGGTGTTTCACCTAAGCAGATCAGCTGCAGCAGAGCGTTTTGCCGCTTTGCCGACGCGCTGCTGCACAGCTCCCAACTTGGGAGTGATGTGGAGGGTAATTCAGCATAGGATGACGAGGCAGAGGAGGAGGAGGAAGAGGGGAGACTGGACGTATATGATGAGGTGGAAACCCTGATTGAGGTTGGGCCCGCTATTCGTGGCGTGGGTAGGATATATGTTGATGGTCCAGTTTGAGACTTTGTCCCACCCTCCACCAGGATGAGCCAGTGTGCCGTGACAGAGATGTATCGTCCCTGGCCACAAGTACTTGTCCACGTGTCTGTTGTAAGATGGACCTGCCCGGTTATGGCATTGGTGAGAGCACGCTTTAAATTGTTTAAGACTTGCTAGTGTAACATGGGGACGGCACACCGGGAAAAATAGTGGCGACTGGGAACCGAGTATCGTGGGGCAGCCACAGTCAAAAGATCACGGAAAAACTGTGTCCCCACAAGCCTAAACGGCAACATCTCCATGGCTAGCAACTTGGTAATGTGCGTGTTCAGTATTTGTGCTTGTGGGTGCGTGGATTGGTATTTACGCGCCTTTTCATACATCTGGGGCACGGACAATTGGACGCTTTCCTGGGACAAACAAGTGGATGAGCTTGATGTGGCCTGTGTCTGTGCAACCCCAGCCTGTGAGCAAGAGGTATGATGATCACCTGCTTCCTGCCCAGCAGATTAGAAAGGACGTATCACAAGCAACATGGCAGTGGTTTGACCCGCAGTCGCAGACACTGATTTGGTACCCTGTTGTTCAGCCCACCAACGAGGGTGCTTGGCTGCCATGTATTTCCACATCCTGGTGGTGCTTTGGTTGCCTTTGCCCTGGCCTCTGCTCAGCTTCTTATGGCAGATGCTACAGATGACAAAATTTGGTTCAGAAGGACTATTGGAAAAAAATTTCCAGACAGCGGCTGAATGCATCCTTGCCTTGATTTGGGGCACAGAGGGATTGCTCTTGGCAACAGTTGACACACTTAGCACTCTGCTCAAACCAGTAGCCCTTGGTGCCTTTGTTTTTGCTACGTATCCACCTTCATCCTCTGTGCTGCTGTGCTGGCTATGCGTGCCAACGGCCCAGGTCGGATCGGTGGTCTCATCATTGACCACCTTGTCGTCCATGTCATCCTCCTTCTGTGTTGATATTGGCAACTGGCCAGATGGCAACTGTGTGTCATCACCATCAGCCTTCACCTCTTCACCCAGTATATCACGTGGATGGAAGTGACTTTCTTCTGGCCGTGGGGTTTCAAGTATTTGGGCATCATCAACAGACGATACCCTCTCACGTTCCTCTTCAATGTCGTGTGGTGAGAGGCCAGAGGCAATGCAAGGAAATAGATCAAACAGATCCTCGGAGTGACCAAGGTTGGGGTCAAATGTTTCCTATGACTCCTGACCGGGTGATGAACTAGGAACAGGTTGAGAATAGGATGACCCAGCGTTATCTGTATGGACAGTAGACTCTTGTGTCATGGACAATTGGGTGCTGCTAGAACATTTTGTTGAGGCCTTATCAGCCATCCAAGACAGCATCTGCTTTTGTTCTTCTGGCTTCCAGGCCCGTTTATGTTCCAGACCGGGAAATTTCGCTAGGAAACTAGATGCATCAACCTTCTTTGATCTCCCAGACTCTGTGCCTTGTTGAGCACCAACAACCCCACGTCCACATCCCTGTCCCTTCACAACAGCCTTTTTAGGAATTTTGGATTTTTCTGCCATAGTTGCAGATGTTCAGATGCAGATATTGGGGAACAAGGAGCAGTTAGTGCTTTGTGGAAGGTAGCACTACAGCCTAGTACAGCTTTCTGTTTTACAAACAGCACTGCAACAGCACAAAAAAAGTGCTCTGAGGTTTAAGGCAAGAATACACACCTCAGACACCACACAAGACAGCGGTGCGGGTTTCCTATTCGCTGTGAACACAGCACCGCAACAGCACAAAAAAATTGCCCTGAGGTTTAAGGTGAGATTACGCACCCCAGTAACCACACAAGACAGTGGTGCTGCCACTAAAAAACTGCCCTGAGGATTAAGGCAAGAATACGCACCCCAGACACCACACAAGACAGCGGTGCTGGCAGCATGTCAGTTGTGCAGGACCGTGCGTGTGTCCCATTCACTGTGAACACAGCACCGCAACAGCACAAAAAACTGCCCTGAGGTTTAAGGCAAGAATACGCACCCCAGACACCACACAAGACAGCAGCGCTGGCTGCATGTCAGTTGTGCAGTACCGTTCGTGCCTACTATTCGCTGTGAACACAGCACCGCAACAGCACAACAAAAATTGCCCTGAGGTTTAAGGCAAGAATACGCACCGCAGACACCACACAAGACAGCGGTGCTGGCTGCGTGTCAGTTGTGCAGTACCGTGCTTGCGTCCTATTCGCTGTGAGCACAGCACCGCAACAGCACAAAAAAACTGCCCTGAGGTTTAAGGCAAGAATACACACCCCAGACACCACACAAGACAGCGGTGCTGGCTGTGTGTCAGTTGTGCAGTACCGTGTGTGCGTCCTATTCACTGTGAACACAGCACCGCAACAGCACAAAAAAACTGCCCTGCAGGGGTAAATGTGACCCCAAAAAAAGCTGGGAAAACGGTCACTACTCAGTCCCTGACTTTATACTTTCAGCTCTGAAAAGAGCTTTTGAGTTTCACAGAGGATTTCTGGATGATTTGCACCAAAAAACACAACTCTCCCTAGCAGCTGCTCACACTCTCCTTACACTAGCTATGTTCTGCATGCAATGTGCAGAAAATGGCGGCGGCAGGGCTTAGTGCCAGGCTATGATGACTCATAGGACGCTGGGCGGCCAGCCAATCATAGTAATGCCGCCCACAACCAAGAAGGGTGCGGCATTACTATGATTGGGGAACTGCTGGGCGGGAGAACCGAATAGTGCGAGGCGAGTAGTGAAATACTCGCTATGTACCGAGTATCGCAAGTACCGCATTACTCGCCGAGTACCGAATACCCACGAATATGCTCGCTCATCCCTACTAATCGACTTCGAAATAGAAAAACATCACAACTTTATTTCATGTAGCACAAGGCATGAAGCAGTATACAATGCATATCTGCTGCCCAAAATGTGTGCTGACTGCCCTGTGTCAATATAGGACAGCAGATTAACTGTTACGTGACCTTCAAGGCAATTTAGTGACTGATATTAATCATATTCGGCCTATTTTTACAGCAAACCTGACAAGTGCAGGGCCCAGTGAAGGTGAAGGTGACTATATACAAGCCGAAATATATACAGTATATATACACACTGGCATGTAAAAGTTTGGGCACCTGTAGTCAAAATTACTGTTATTGTGAACAGTTAAAGTTTAAGATGAAATGATCTCTAAAAGGCATAACGTTAAAGATGACACCTTTCTTTTGTATTTTAGGGAAAAAATAAACATACATTGTAATTTATTTCTTTTATTTTAAAAATTACAAAAAAGAAAAAAATGGCTCATGAAAAGTTTGGGCACCCTGGGAAATTTGTGTGTTCAGATAACTTTGACCAAGGTTTCAGACCTAGTCCTATATTAGCCTATTAGGGTTATGGCTTGTTCACTATTATAGTTAGGAAAGGCCAGGTGATGCTAATTTCCCAGCTTTAAAAACCCAGCCATCTCTAACCTTGTGACAAAATACAACAGCCATGGGTTCTTATAAGCAGCTGCAGAGCACTGTGAAAATGAAAATGGTGGCGGCCCACAAAGCAGGAGAAGGCTAATAGAAGATAGCTATGCATTTTCAGGTTGCCCTTTCCTCATATTGAAATGTAATTAATAAACAGGAACTGTTAACAGGAGCAGTGAAGGTCAAGATAAGGTCTGGGAAACCAAGCGAAATTGCAGTGAGAGGCAAATCAGAATCCCAGCTTGACGTCAAAAGACCTTCAGAAAGAATTAGCAGACTCTGGAGTTTTAGTACATTGTTCTACTGTTCAGAAACACCTGCACAAGTATGGCCTTCATGGAAGAGTCATCAGAAGAAAACTTCTCCTTAGTACAGACCCCTTGTGAGACCATATGCTGGTGCGGTTGGCCCTGGGTTCCTCCTAATGCAGGATAATGCCAGACCTCATGTGGCTGGAGTGTGTCAGCAGTTCCTGCAAGATGAAGGCATTGAAGCTATGGACAGGCCCGCCCATTTCCCAGACCTGAATCCGATTGAGCACATCTGGGACATCATGTCTCGCTCCTTCCACCAACGTCACATTGCACCACAGACTGTCCAGGAGTTGGCGTATGCTTTAGTACCAGTCTGGGAGGAGATCCCTCATGACAACGTCCACCGACTCATCAGGAGCATGCCCAGGTGTCATAGGGAGGTGAAACTGTCACGTGGAGGCCACACACACTACTGAGCATCATTTCCTTGTCTTGAGGACATTTCCACTGAAGTTAGATCAGCCTGTAATTTGATTTTCCACTTTGATTTTGAGTATCCTTCCAAATCTAGACCTCCATGGGATATTAATTTTGATTTACATTGATCATTTTTATTTTTTCTTGTTCTCAACGCATGCCACTATGTAATGAATAAAGATTTGCAGCTGCGATATTTCATTCAATGATACCTACGATGTGGTGTCTTAGTGTTCCCTTTTTTTTAGCAGTATATATATATATATATTATTTTTTGCCTAAAATTCTAAGGGAATGTGTCATCTTTAACTTGAGGCCTTTTGGAGATCATTTCATCTTCAACTTGCTGAACTGTTCATAATAATGGGATGAGGTATCACAGGAATCATTTCTGTTAAAAAGTTTGACTGGTTTATTTAGTTCCTCATAAACTGCATCACATTTAATCTTAAATACAGCCCTTATCCAGCATAAAGTAAAGTATAAAGTAAAGAGTACATACAATATTACGGGATTGCTTGCTTGGGTTACAGTCCAGCTCCTCAGGCTTTTAGCCAAGACACACAAGCCTGGATATCTGCACGCTTCCACACAGACATGTGTGAGACATATAGGCCTCATTTTACAATGTGAACCACACTCAGGGGTGGATATATAGTGAGCAGTTGTCCCACCAACCTTTCTACTGCTCACATTAAAAACAGCCCTGTCTTGGTTGATTTATCCCTGTTAGTACTATGTGTACTAGATTTTAAAAGTTTTACATCATAGAGGACATCCACCTCTGTGATACATATCTCCCATACACTGTGTATGGCAGCCACCCTACATACCTTCCTTCTCTGCCTAAAGCTGAGGGGATAGGTACCTTTTACCACTAGACATGGGATTCTCGAGAGAGCATCAGCATTAACATGTAATTTCCTCTATGCTCCACATGGTAGTGTGTATAAATATATGATTCTTCAGATGTTGTATTAGCCTAGCCTGATGAAGAGGCCTGAGTAGTCTCAAAAGCTTGCAATTTGTTACCATCTTTTCAGTTAGCCATTAAAAGGTATCTACCACTGAGGACTCTCAATTCTAAATATTCTTCCTACATGGTAGTGGAAGTTTTGCAGGGCTGAAAACCAGCTGGTAACAGAAGCATTTTACACATTTTTCTCCCTCATCCATCTGAGTGGGGCATGGTCTGACACTAATTTAAACTTTCACCCTAACAGATAGAATCGCAATGTATTCACTGCCCACTTTCTGGCCAAGTGTAGGACCCAGGACAGGGGTATTATTGCATACAGGGCCCAGGATGGGGGTATTAATACATGCAGGGCCCAGGATGGGGGCATTATTACATACACGGCCCATGACGGGGCATTATTACATACAGGGTGCAGGACGAGGCATTATTAGAAGACAGAGACATTGTTACATACTGGGCCCAGGATGAAGGCATTATTACATACTGGGCCCAGGATGGAGCATTATTATGTACAAGGCCCAGGACGGGGCATTATTAAATACAGGGTGCAGAACGGGGATTATTACAGGACAGGGACATTGTTTCATCCTGGGCTCAGAATATGGGTATTATTACACACAGGGTGGTGGATTGGGGCAGTATTACATAAAAGGCCCGGGATGGGGGCATTATTACATAAGGGGTCCAGGACGGGGCATTATTACAGTATGGGGATATTATTGCATACAGGTACCATAATGGGGGCATTATTACAGTATGGGGAGATTATTATATACTGGGCCCAGAATGGGGGCATTATTACATATAGGGCCCAGGATGGGGCATTAGTACAGGACAGGGGCATTGTTACATACTGGGCCCAGTATGGGGGCATTATTTTATATTAGTCCAGTATCAAGCCTACAGCCTGCAATGATCCTCGGGTATTGGGTGCAAAATGGCGGTCGTCGGTGCATGCTCACTCTCTTCTTCATCCTCCCAGCCATGAAGTTTTAACTGTGTGCACATAAAGCGGACCTTTCTTTGGGATCGGTGAGTGCTGCAGTCTTCCTTTCTTGATACTGGATTTATATTACTGTATTTTCTGGACACAATCACCCGAGATCACGGTATAAGCCCATATGCAGCACAAGTTTGATGGCATAATTTGACAGCGGCACCCGCAGTGCTCACCGGCTTTTTCTCAGTTGAATTATTATATATAAGGCCCAAGACGGGCCTTATTACAAGATGGGGACATTGCTACATACTGGGCCCAGGATGAGGGCATTATTACAGGGGCCCATAGATCTGACCAACATGCTGGTGGGGGCCCCAGTCTAAATTTTGCATCGGGGTCAATAGGACTTACACCACTGACCATCTGATGTCTGTGTACACAGTACAGCACAGTCAGTATACAGATTAGGATATACTATACTGTGGTTACAGAGATCACATGGTATATAACTATGTGTATACTGGGTGTGTTATACTGTGCACAGTTCCGGCAGTTTTGAGGCATAAGGGAGAAGAGATATTGGGTGATAGTTAGACACAGAGGATGGATCAAGGGAGGGCTTTTTGAGGATGGGTGTGATTGAGGCATGTTTGAAGGATGAGGGAAAGACACCATTTGTAAGTGAAAGGTTGAAGAGGTGTGTTAGAGATGGGATGAAGACTGTGGCCCAGTTAGGGATGAGGTGAGACGGGAGTGTGTCGAGGGCACAAGTGGTGAGGTGTGATCTTGACAGAAGGGTGGAGAGCTGATCTTCTGTCAGGGTGGAGAAGCTGGCTTTTGCAGAGCAGGTCTGAGCGGCTAAGAGGGGCATTGGGGGCTGCGGGCCAAAGTTTGTCTGATCTTGTCAATCTTCTGCTTAAAGAAGGAGGCAAAGTCTTCAGCAGAAATGAGAGGAGGGGGAGGAGGTGCTGTGGGACTGAGTAGAGAATTGAATGTGTTGAAGAGTTGTTTAGGGTTGTGAGACAGGGAGGATATGAGAGATGTGAAGTAAGTTTGTTTAGCGGCAGTGAGCGTGGACTTAAAGCTGGCAAGGGATTGCTTGTATGCGCTGAAGTGCTCAGTAGAATGGGTTCTCTTCCATCGCCACTCAGCGGCCCTGGAAACCGGTCTCAGTTCTTTGGTCAGGCTGGTCAGCCAGGGCTGCCTGTTGATTGTACGAGTTTTGCTCTGCGTGAGGGGGGCAGCCGAATCAAGTGTTGCTGTTATTGTGGTGTTATAAAAAGTGGCAGCAGCATCTGTGTCATGAAGGGAAGCTATGTCTGTAAAGGGAGAAGGGACAGAGAGTGATTATAAATTGAGGTGTTTGAGATTCCTGCGAGGGTGAGCGAGTTTATGGAGCGGGGGTTGCGCAGTAGGAGAGGAGCGGGAAGAGAATGCAGTAGGTTGTGGTCAGAATGGGGAGGGATGAGTTATTGAGATTAGTGAGGGAACAGAGACGGGTGAAGATAAGGTCCAGCGTGTGACCATCTTTGTGAGTGGCCACAGAGGACCATTGAGTGAGGCCAAGGGAAGCCGTGAGTGATAGAAGTTTAGAGGCAACTGGGGTGGAAGTGTCAATGGGGATGTTGAAGTCGCCCATGATGATCGTGGGGATGTCAGCAGAAAGGAAATGGAGTGGCCAGGTGGTGAAGTGGTTGAGAAAGGTGGAGATGGCTAGTTCTGGGGGGCGGTAGATGACAGCCAGTTGGAGGTTGGAGGGGGAATAGATGCAGACGGAGTGCACCTCGAACGAGGGAAGAGTAGCGGACGGAGGGTGGCAAAGGAATTGTGGTAAAGGAGCAGGTATCGGAGAGGAGCAAGCCAACTCCTCCACCACGTTTGTTGCTGGGGTGAGGGGTGTGAGAGAGATGGAATCCGCCATAGGAAAGCGCAGCTGGAGAGGCTGTGTCAGAGGGAGTGAGCCAGGTTTCAGTGATCGCAAGGAAGTAGAGTTTGTTGGTGATAAAGAGGTCATGGATAAACAATAGCTTGTTGCAGACAGAGCGTGCGTTCCATAGTGCTCCAGGTAGGGGGATCGGGGGAGCGGGGGCTGGATGAATAGGTATGAGGTTGTCATGGTTGCAAAAAAGTGTAGAGGATCGTGGCAGGATGTTAGAATTGAGTGTGGGGATGGATTTGGGGATACATCGCCAGCAATGAGGAGTAGTAGACAGAGCATTAGAAGGTGGGAGCAGGATAGGACATGATGTGGCCGTGTGTGTTTGGAGAAAAAGGATTGTGTGTGGAGGAACAGTTGTGACGAAGAGGTGAGATGGCTGGGAAGGATGGAGGGGGAATTGACAAGTTCCTTGCTGGGTGGAGGGACTGCAGGAGTTAGGGAGAAATAGAGTAATATGGGGTGATAGTAAAAAGAAGGCGAAACATTGTTGTGGTGTTATAGTCCGTTACCTTACAGTCAATTCCAGTCCAATTCTAGTCTAATTCAGAGTATTATACTTAGAAATATGTACTTTGAAATAGATGGAGCCGACTACGTCTGGAGCAGACCCATGGTGTTGAATATATGTGCAGCTAAACACAATCAGCTGTGAGTGAAAGTGGGATGTGACTGCCCAGGCCAAATGCACAGAGTTAAGCAAAGGTCATAAAGGGGAAGGGGTTATACAGACCACTTAGATGTGTGGCAGAGATAACAAGAATGGAGTACAATTATGGATACAATAAGATGGGTAAGCAATGCATACCATATAAAAATACAATGCAGTTCACATGGGGCATTCAGGAGCATGGAAGAGAGGGGTGGAATTCAGCAACATATACTGTACTATGTTATATGCACTGACTCATCCTGTTAATGGCTACAGAACCTTGCATGTTATAATATATGGTTTTATATACGATGTCCTGTAGGCTGAGGATCAGTCCGTGCTGGGTTATGTATACTCCTGTCTGCAGTCGCTGTATCTGACCATCACTGAGTTATTTCTGCAGACGGCCCCTACATACAGATTTGGTGAGGCTGGAGCTGATGACCCCACTGACAGCGCGACCTGTGTGATGGTTCATGCTGCTGCTATAAATCAGACTATGCCTCAGATAGAGGGACTGCAGACAGATCGGACGTTAGCTGTGTATAACATACCCAAGAGGTGAGCCTTCTTCTGTCAGCACCTCACTGGGGGGACTACCAGAGAGCTCCTGCCTCTCCCCAGCCTTGTGCTGCTTATCCTGCTTACAGACCCCTCTCCTGACAGCCGGAGGCGTGCGGCACTGGTGAGGTAAGTTCTGCAAACAGTGTGGGGGGCGTGTCTGCAATGTAGAGATGCGGCTGCCGGCACTTGTACAAGTTTGATAATGTACAGTGAAGTATAGCGTGGCACTAACGTGAGGTGCTCAAGTAGGTTACCAAAACCAATTGTGCAATAAAATAGAAAACTTGGCACTCAACTTAGTATGTCATTGCAAAAAGTTTTATTGTTGCAGTCTGTAAACGTTTCGGTCTTATCTAGACCTTCATCAGTCTGCAGTAGAACATGAGACAGTAAATAATAAGAAAACAAAATACAAGTCCTCATACAAACAGAAAAACAATATATACATATCATGACATAGCGTAATAGCAACGGATAATCGTACACAACCTGTGACTATAAAAAATATTAGTGGTTGAGTTACAGGGAGTGAGGGAGAGGAACGGGAGGAGGAATGAGGAGGCCTACCCGACTGCTTGTCACAGAAGGAGTAAAGTGTATAAATATATACACAGAATTGGAGTAGTGGGCTCCTAAATAGGGAGGATATGTGTGAATTAGGCCAGGTTCATACTGCTTTAAGGCAGTCCGTTCAACGCATAGCATTAACAGACTGCGTTAATGCTACTGCATAACTCGATCGCGGTATGCTATACTGCTAGCGCAGATGCTTCATCTGTGCTAGCAGTGATGGACCCTCGGACGCTGCAGACCACGTCCGAGGGTCTGTCACAGAATGACGGCACATCACTAACGCATGCCGCTTATGACATGGATTAGTGATGCGCTTGGTAATGGCAGCTTATGGCAATGTTAACAGATGCGTTACATCGGGTTATGCCACAGTGTTATGCAATCTGATAAACGGACTGCCTAAACACAGTATGGGCCAGCCTTAGGTTATTGTAATGCGAGGGGTATATATGTAAGAAAGCAAAAATATATAGCTACCTCAAAAATTTAGAAGTGGCTCCTATTAGAATTCCCGTGTTAAAATAGTTATGATTGTGGCAATAAAAAAGAATAAGCTAATATATAGTATGAGCCAATATAATTAGATCCTAGTCATAATATAAACACATATGGTTGCTACCTGTTGCAAAATAGCATATAATAGGCCTTTTATCAGATTGCAGTCTTGGTGCTAGCATATAGTAAGCCTCTTATCAGAATACAGTCTTGGTGCAACAGGGGCTGGTACAGAGAATTAGCATTAGTCAGAGCCCAGACAGACTGAAAAAGAGTGTAGCAGAGGTATATATAATTGGATATATAAGTGGATATATAGGTATCCGTGGTGCTACCTTAGTATGCTCTGTATATGTAATCTCTGCTGTGGAGATAAGATGAGGGCACAGGAGACCTATAAATGTATGCCTGTCCTCCAGTAGCTGCTGCTAATAGAAAGGAGGCAGTTATGGACTGTTGTGAATAGTTAAAAAGAGCACTGGGTGAGAGGGACTTAACAGTGGTGGTCAGGGATTAATGTATGCAATGAGTACGCGGTGTCCGCCGCTTGTCTCATCATGTGGCAGGGGTATTGTGTAATTTATGTCCCGGGGCGGGGATGATGCAGCACGTCCCGGAAATCAGGGGTAGCAGAGTGCTGTGCATTCCATTGACAGGAAACGGTCACAGTCTGCATTCCATAGACAGGAAGGAGTGGTTGTAAAATAAGGAAAGTTTTGACGTGGGGACATTGTTAATGGCTAATTTTGTATATATTATAGCGGTAGTCCAATGTAAAGCTCTATAATCCAGCCAATATATGTGGGTACAATGGTTTTTGTATGTCTATATATATAGGGTAGAGGGAATAGGCTACCAGATGTAGTACAAATGCAGTCGAGTAGGGGATGGTGGATGGGTCCAAGGAGGATAGGGAAAGCCAGATGGGATCAATACAGACTACTCTGTTAAGAGAATACAAAATATTAGTATATAAGGCTAAATAATTAACATACATATTAAAGCATAATATCATAGCCCATTCTGGCCATACTATATAAGTATGATCAAATGACAAGGGGGGAAAAAAGGTTACATGATAAATAGGACATTAATTAAATGGTACAGTAATGTAAATCCAGCAGAATACACTCAAAACCAAATAGAGATACTATATGGTAACAGGGGCTAAATGATAAACATTAAGTCATAGTCTCTGTTTAGACCTTTAGGGGATAAGGTCTGTAATTCATGGATCCAGTAAGATTCACGTTTTTTCAGAATTTGGATCCGGTTCCCTCCACGTCTGGGTATAGGTACCTGTTCTATAACCTGAAATTTTAACTGTGAGATGTTATGACCAAAATTGTGGAAGTGATATGGCAGAGGAAGAAGCATATTGCGACATCTGATGGTGGATTTATGTTTGCTGATTCTATCTTTGATAGACTTACGTTTCACCTATGTAAAGAAGACCACAGATGCACTTGATGAGGTAGACCAGGAAACTCGTATCACATGTGGAATAATGTTTAAAACAGTATCTCTTCCCAGAATGGGGGTGATGGAAGTATTCACCCTTTTGTACATTGTTGCATTGCAAGCAAGGAAAGGTGCCTGTTTTGGGCTTTTGTAAAAACCTCTGCAAGGGGCCCTGTTATGAATGGGTCACCGAGGAGGATGGCAGGAACAGGCTAAGCCATCAGAAGACCAGGGAGGTTGGTAACTAAGCAGATTGCAGACCCCTGATCCTATCAGCACAACTAGCAGTAGCCTGCAGCGTTCCTACGATGCCCTAGACGCTTTGTCACAGCCGGAGAACTAACTAAGCCTAAAGACAGAAAGGTGAAATCTAAACTGCCCCAGAGCAGATCCCCCAAAGGAATAGACAGCCCCCAAACATATATTGTCAGTGAGACAAGATGAGACACAAACACAGGCAAAGAACAGACTGAGCAAACGGTGGGGCCCAAGCTGTCTAGACAGGACAGGACAGAAAAGATACTGTCTGCAATCACGCACAAAACCCTAAAAAAGTCCAACACTTCTGAGATACAAAAAACCTGAGGCCACACGACCTCACTCCCCGCTAGATCAGCAGTATGGCATAAACTGGAAGCAAAGCAAAAAGATACTAACATAACGGGTGACTGAGCAAGCTGTAACATATGAAGCAGGGCCCAGCGCTGCCCCCAGCAGGGACCACGCTGAACCCAAGCAACAAAGCAGAAAGCAAAAAAGGCACAACCAGATTAGATGCAAAGGAGTAGCAAAAGAATCACTTAACTTAACCATGCAGATCAGTCAGGGGACAAAAGAACTCCAAATGCACAAGGAGGAAATCACCAGCAACCACCAAGAGCAGCCAGCTCAATTATATGCTCCCAGCCAGTAATCCCAGGTTCCCAATTATCGTCGTCAGGTGGGGAACTTCCATCAACCTGGCCAGCTCCACTACTCTCAGTAACCAGCAGAGGGAGCTTCGGCTCAGAAATCCAAGCAAGGGAGTTCACAACAGTGCCCCTATTTTTAGTGCCTATGTCTGCTTTGACAAGGGAATCGCGTAGGTCATTGGAGCATTTGTAACATGGGAGAAATGAATTTTGAAACTCCGGAATATCCGGATGAGCTATGCTCAAAAGGCCCCAATGTTTGCGTATAGTCTTATGTATGATACCCACAAAGGGGTGGTAAGTATGGACGAATGGGACCCGTTTATTGACTTGTGCGCGTATGGTCCCCTGTGATGTCTTGGCATCAGTTAAGATTGCAGACGGGTAGCCCCGTTCCGAAAATTTCAGGTGCATTTGCTCCAGACGACGCTCACGCTGTGTGGCATCAGAATCAATTCTATTAACCTGTTTGAACTGGGATTTGGGAATAGACTTTTTAGTAGTAGGTGGATGTTGACTGGAGAAATGGAGGAGGCTGTTACGGTCTGTCGGTTTTGTGTATAAATCAGTACTGATTGTACCTGCACTATCTTTATGGACCATTGTGTCCAAGAAACTGATATTTTGCTGACTACTGGTTACTGTGAATTGGAGACCTGGCCAAGCTGAATTGAGGTTATTGAAGAATGTGTCAAATGTATCTTGCCGGCCCATCCAGATACAGAACACATCGTCTATTTACCATTTCCATATGCAACTAGAAAATGAAAAGCAGCACCAGAAAAATATGGGGGGGTGCAGAAAATCCTTCCAGGTACTGTATATACCAAACCTCATGCTATAATCCCAAAAAATGAAGGCAGCACTCCAACATGGAAAGTGGATGTAGTTTTATTGGCCCATGTGCGACGTTTCGGTCCAAATGTGGAACTTTTCCATATGAGACAGTGTCTCCCATATAGGGGATCCGTGTAAACTACCTCTTGTTCAAAAATTGCCATATAGCTGATTGTTGTGAACTCGCTTTCTGGCCTACCTCTGGTTACTAGTGAAGGTAGTGGAGTTGGTTGTATTGACAGAGGGGTCGCAAGTTCTCTTTCTGGGCTCCCTTTGGTGGTGACTGGAGGTAATGGAGCTGATCTGATTAACAGAGGCTTGCCACCTGATAATGAGGAGGACGATTGGAGATCTGAAGTTTCTGACTGGATTTAAGACAGCCGACTCCCTCTATTCCTGCTGGTGATTTTTCCTGCCTCCTTAGTTTCCAGCTCAGTCCCTGCATGCTCAGCTAAGTGTTCTTTTGCTTTTGTTCACATTTGATCTGGTTTTGTCTATTTCAGTTTTGTGTGGTCATCCAGCTCTGGCTGGGGCTGTGCTGAATCTCCATCCATATATTACTGCTTGTGCCAGTTTGTTTTTGTCCCTTATTAGATTGACCTATTTTTTGCTCTGCTTTCAGAATATACCAGAGTGCTGATATAGTGGGCGAAGTCGTGCGACTTCAGTATTTTTCTATCAGACATGTTGGACATTTTTTGCAGGTTTTTTTGCGTGATTGCAGACAGTGTCATTCCTTTCCTGTCCTGTCTAGTTAGTGTGGGCCCCATCGTTTGCTCAGTCTATTTTCCTACCTGCGCTTGTGTTTTCATCTTGTCTCATCAACAATATATTTTTTGGGGCTATCTATTACTTTGTGGTCTGTTCTGGGGCAGTTTAGATTTCCCCTTTCTTGCTTTAGGCTTATGTAGCTCTCCGGCTGTGTCGAGGCATCTAGGATCATCGTAGGTACGCTCCATGGCTACTGCTAGTTGTGTGGATAGGATCAGGGGTCTGCAATCCACTTAGTTACCAACCTCTCTGGTTTTCTGTGGCTTAGCTTGGTCTTGCTCGCCTCCTCGGTTACCCAATCATAACAGCTTATGGCATAAGGTGGTGCCACGTTGGACCCCATAGCAGTGCCCCTAATTTAGAGGTAGTAGTTGTCCTCGAACATGAAGTAGTTCCATGTCAGGACCACCCTAAGTAGTTGTAATATCAAGTCAATAGCATCATGATGTAGATTTTCTTGGCTAAGTAGTCATGCCTTTATCATGTGAGATGGAGGTATAAAGGTCTTTTACATCGAAAGACACCAAAATGGCCCCCTCAGGTAAAGGGCCCAGGCTGTTAATTATGTGTAGGAAGTCCCCCATATCTAGTAGGAAGGATGGTATCGTTTTAACCAAGGGAGTTAAGGATCCTCTCGAGGAAAATGGAAAGGGGAGATAAAATAGAATCAGTGGATGTGACTATTGGGCGTCCAGGTGGCTTATCTAGGCTCTTATGGATTTTTGGTAAGATATAAAAAACCTGAGGTATCAGGTGAGACTTCGTGAGGAAGTCCATTGTTTTGGTGTTAATAGTTTCACCGTGGCAGAAGGTAGTCAAAATGTCCTCAATCTTATCCCTGATCATATAAACGGGATTCCTCTCTAATTTAGTATAAATGGTACTATCATCAAGCTGGGGACAGACCTCCCTCATGTAGTCCAACTTGTCCATAATGACAATAGCACTGCCCTTGTCGGCCGGCTTGGTGATAATATTTTTGTCTAAGCAGAATGTCTAAACAGAGTGAACGTAGAGCCTTAAAATCAGTTGGATTTAGGTTGGGAGGGGACTGAAGCCTGTTGTTCCCCATGTCATGTCTCAATTTGTCAAATGCATTATTTACAAATTCAATGAACGTTTCAAGGGCATGTGATCCCCTGGGGGCAGTAAAATTACTTTTGAGGTGTAGACCCAACCCGGCTGCTGAAAGAAGACAAGTATCAACATTGGGGTTTGGGCATCAAGGTTCAGATGGTCCACTCTTGGAAAAATGCACTTTTAATCTGAGGGACCGGTAAAATCTCTATAGCTCCATGTCCATTTTGAATGTGTCAAATTTATAGTAGGGAGAGAAGGACAAGGCTTTCAGTAACAAACTGGGTTCCGCAATGCTGAGCATTCTAGAAGAAATGGTCACCATCAGTGGGCTTGTACCTGAGACCGAGTGATCCGAGTTGAGTCGAAGTCTCTTCTTTCGCTGGCTACGCCTCATGGTCGTCTTTTCCTTTGCCGTAAAAAACAATTGGAACCAACGTATTGTCCTCGTTGTTTGGTCTCAGAGAGACAGAAAAGACTGGGAGTACAAACTCATGACGACCTTTGACAGTCTCTGTGCAGGAATGAATGTGTCGCATGGATTTATGTCATTTTACATCAATTAAGGAATTTGCTCCTAAGATCTTGTGGGAGCATCACAACACATTACCAGACCCCAATCAGAGGACAATAAAACTTTCACTCCTTATCTATGAACTGGTCCAATATTTATGGCCATAACTGTCTATCACTCCCTCATAATGATAGTTCTGCTTCATGTCACTTGTCTTATCTATTGCATTTTTCTTTGCTGTGTTGTGCATAAATGTAATTCTTCAGATTTTGTATTAGTCAATGCCTGATGAAGAGACCTGGGTAGTCTCGAAAGCTTGCATTTTGTTACCATCTTTTCAGTTAGCCATTAAAAGGTATCAACCACTGAGGACTCTCAATTCTAAATTTTTTTTTATTCAATATGTGTCATCTTTAAATGCAAATCCCCCCCCACAAAAAAATACAGCAGATTGGACTGATGCCTTTAATACCACAATCATGCTTGCTGTATATAGGCACAATACTATGTTGTGAAAATCACAAGACAATTCCAAGGCTGTTAATGAGCTTTTTGACAACACATTTTGAGTTTACACTGCATTCTAAGCTTGTGAGAAAGCATTTCAGCTCATATAACTTATTGAAGCAAATATGAGATGCATTGCGTAATAGATATCTGGTCAAACTGTGAAGATGGTGGCTGATGTTTTTTTTACTTTTAAAATGCCATAGAGATTGTGGAAATTTATAGCACGTTAGACTATGTTCCCAAGCTAGAAAGTAGCTCCAAGAAAAACATAAATACTGTGTATTTTTATGACCTTAGATATTTGTGCTGTTTGTTACACTATGTAGTGTCTCATATATAATGTCTTGTCTGTTATTTCACAGAGCAACAAAATGCAAAGCGTAGAATTTTCAGAATGTATGCCGGTCAACTGTCCACAGTCGCAACAAATAGTCTTGAAGAACAGCTGCTGCAAAGTCTGCAAAGGTATCAATAACATCAAAGAGAGTTTTCTTGACCTAGGAATGTTTGACTCAGCCCCCCTTTCAACCTCCATCTTATGTAACCCTTACACCTCCAATAACCACAGACACTTTCCGAGCCTTTTGGATAAATAGGCCACAGCAGTCTTGTTTATTAATATATTTACGTACAAAAATGAACATATCAATATAACATTGACAAATAAGGAACGGGGTCTATGGAAGCCGTGCACCAGCTTTGTTGCGCTATCAGCCACACCTTAGGACCTCAACCACACCACACCGATTTGAGGACCCTCCTGCTTATGGCCTCAATTGCACCATACCGGTTCGAGGACCCTACTGAATGGCGCCACCAATTAAATTGTCCTGCTGACGCCTCAGCCCAGTAGTGACCCCTTTTATTTAAATTATACTCTGACCACCAAATGAAGCAAAATAGAGGAGGGGTAGGTAACTGCCCCACCAAAACAGGCCCCCTACTCCACCCTTCTGCTACCATCACCTGGCTCTCCACAGACCCATTCCCACCAACTGCCATGACATATAATCAACCAAGCAACCCCCCAGACCTCATAAGTCAACCTAAATAAAACAATAACTACCTGCTATCAGCTTCCTAGGGCAGGTGGGTGGGACTCCGATGTACTAACAGACTGTCCCTACCCCTTCCTATCCCCCTTATATACCTATTCCCCTTAACCAATCAAAAGGCCCCATTCATACCCCCTTTTACTAACTCCCACCATAATTTGAATTGAAACGCCTCCTACCTTCCCTTATGCCACCATTTTATATCCTAACCCTCCACCCTCCCCTCAAAAACCTCCATTTTAATTTACTTCTGCTTAACCCCTATTAGGGCCTGGCATACATCGTGTTCATGAGGCCCTCCCCTCTACAGCCTGTGGCTTGCAGTACGGGCCCCACTTGACCTAGTAATGTTTGAATTAGCCCCCCTTTCAACCTCCATCTTATGTAACCCTTACACCTACAATAACCACAGACACATTCCGAGCCTTTTGAATAAATAGGCCACAGCAGCCCTGTTTATTAATATATTTACGTACAAAAATGAACAAATCAATATAACATTGACAAATTATTATTATTATTATTATTATTATTTATTGTTATAGCGCCATTTATTCCATGGTGCTTTACATGTGAGGGGGGTATACATAAAAACAAGTACAATAATCTTAAACAATACAAGTCATAACTGGTACAGGAGGAGAGAGGACCCTGCCCGCGAGGGCTCACAATCTTCAAGGGATGGGTGATAATACAGTAGGCGAGGGTAGAGCTGGTCGTGCAGCGGTTTGGTCGATCGGTGGTTACTGCAGGTTATAGGCTTGTCGGAAGAGGTGGGTGGGTGGGACAAATAAGGAACGGGGTCTATGGAAGCCGTGCACCAGCTTTGTTGCGCCATCAGCCGCACCTTAGGCCCTTAGCCACACCACACCGATTCGAGGACCCTCCTCCTTATGCCCTCAACTGCACCACACCGGTTCGATGACCCTACTGAATGGCGCCACCAATTAAATTGTCCTGCTGAGACCTCAGCCCAGTAGGGATCCCTTTTATCTAAATTATGGGGATGATGACCTTTCCAGGATGATATCTTTATCTGCAAAGCGGGCTGACATGGTAGTTGTCTCTTACAATTATAGTCTCTAAAACAAACTCTCTAGTACCTCACGTCTATTTACTCTATACTATTGACACTCATTACATACTCCCCTCTCTCCCTCCCCACCTCGTTAAGACTAGATTAGTCATCTTATAATTGTTCTTCTACAAATTTCTAAAAATTTAGATTACGAAGTCAAGGATAACATATGACATATTGTGTCTTTTCTTGTATATTTCCCCCTGCAAGGGGATCCTTGTACTCTAATATGAATGTATTTCATGTTTTATGATGTTTCCTTTTCAATAAAACCGTTGCAACTAATTATACTCTGACCACCAAATGAAGCAAAATAGAGGAGGTGTAGGTAACTGCCCCACCAAAACGGGCCCCCTACTCCCCCCTCTGCTACCATCACCTGGCTCTCTACAGACTCGTTCCCGCCACGACAGACATGCATGATACCTTATGCATGAATGTCCTGCCACACCTTAACAGCCTTCTCTAAACCCTCTCTCAAACCCAGTGCCTAGATATCTATACCGATAGGTGTCAAATGTACCCCATCCCAACGTAAATGCTCCCTGGACGGCACTTCCAGATTGCGATGCCGCATTACCACCGCCCCATTCCTAGCAAAAAAACGCAACACCTCCGGATTCACCTTAATCTGGGCCTTATTTATGCGTTTCACTGAACGATCATATTTCCATGCCAAACAAGCCACAATATCAGACCAAACAATGACCATCCCCGAGTGAGCAGCCATGAGCCACAAGCAGTCAAACTTAATGTCCCAAACCAAATCCCTGGAAGTGTGGACCCCCAAATCATTACCCCCCTTGTGAATCAATAAAACATCCGGGGGTCTATCCAAACCCACATAAACATAAAATTCTGGAACCAACCTGGACCATAGCATTCCACTAATCTCAATCCACCTGACCGTTGCCTCATCCTGTCTTAACCCTAGCTGCCAGGCGGACGGTCTGATGCCATCCCGTAAAGTTCCCCACATCACGTCTGAGTGTCCTAATGCCCACACCAATAGTGGGCCATCTGCAAAAGAAATCAACCAAAATTGTAACTTGCAACCCCACAAGCCAAACCCCCTTTTCCACTGTTAAATATCCAGCATTCCTGTTCTTACATATGACGCAAAACGTAACGACTCCCATCTCCCAATCTTGTGCCCCGCTGCTGCACTAAGGCCCCACCTGGCCGCTTCTGTCACTGCCCCTATACGAAACGAATGGGACCCGAATTTAAAATCATCCATGCCAATTGAACCTAAGCAACCTCCTGAATATGGCTATGAACTGGAATTTAGACAAAGCTGAACCATCCTGATGAATGAACAAAGAACCCCCGGCATCACCCCTTATTAACAAAAATTGAGACGCTCTATATACCGGGCACTCCATTATTCCTTCCACCACCCTCAGTTCCACCATACAACCCTTGCTATAGATATCTGTCTTCGACCTCCGAAGTATACAACGAATAACCCCGGGTTCACATACCACATCATGGAATTGCAAACCCCCTTGATGACAAGGAATTCTCATATACAGTATATAAAATACAATCAATAGATGAAAAAAAACTCCAAAGGGCATAGGCCTATCCTCAGGATGGGCCACCTAGTGGTAACTGCAATTGAATAATGCTAGGTGGATCTTTAAGACGCCATAACCAATGGTTGGTAGACCAATAATTATTTACTGTATACTGTATATATTCAGAGTATAATAATTACCTTTTATTCTGTGCCCTGGGGAGTTTTTTTAATGTAGTGATTGTATTTTATATATATCAGAATTCACTGATGTTTTTCTCAATTTTATGGGATTACTAATAAACATTGTAAAGTATTATAAAGGGATTGTCCACTAGTAGGACAACCCCTTCTTAAACTAAATGTTCGGCCCAATAAAATAAGAAAGCTCATACTCTCCTCCCATGCCGGTGCTGGCATTAGCTCTCCCCGGGGCTGTAATGCAGTGTTGTGACATGTAATTCCCGGCAGCCAATCAGCACTGGTGTCACTGTCTCCACCAGTGAGGAAGAGGAAGCCAGAGCTGCAGTTCATCCCGGACTTCTTTATGCTCAGTTTGTCTGAAGGCGGAGACAGTGACGCCAGCGCTAATTGGGTGCCAGGCATCACATGTCACTCCAACACATCATAGCCCTAGGACCGTGAATGCTGACACTGCGGGAACGGTGTCGGCACAGGAGGTGAGTGTAGGCTCTATTATTTTATCGGGGCCAAGTAGTGGACAAGCTCTTTAATATTATTCCAGTTGGATTAAACAGTCAGTGTGCTATCTTTACTTGCTCTTTTTTTTTGCTGTTTCTTCCTTTTTTATGTGTTGTTTTGATGACTTGAAGCAGCATCTTTTTATGCAGAAGCGATGTGCACTTAAAAAATGTAACAGCTTTTTTACTTGTGTATTTTTAATGCTCCCTATAGAACCTTATAGGGTAAAAAGAATACAAGAAAAAACGCACTATTACGATACATGGGAACATAGCCTTGGGGGTTTTATAGACTGATGTAGCAGCTAAGCAAGCTAATGAAGACAGCCCACTCATGTTGGGGAATACACAACCATTGATGGTGACGCCATCTGTGGGTTACCGGGTGGACAGCCTCTTTTTTTTCCAACAAAAGCAAACATTTAGTGCTGAAAAAAGTTGCATTGGATCTTCATATGTAATAATTTATTCTGAACAGTTTTTTTTTTATTGTAGGGGCGCTAGCTGCATTGATACACGGCCCAGATAATTGCTACATGTATACCTGCCTTGGTACAATGATGGCCATGTAGCGGCTAATCATGCAGCATATACTCTTTGCTGGCTGCAGTTCTAGGCATATATTACAGATACAGTATAGTATCTATGATTCACACGCTGAAATGGGATCACCATCCCACCATCTATGGCATTACTCCTTAGCCGCTCGCATGTTTGCCTCTGATTCAATATGGATGTAGGACTCACAGCAGTCCATTGATTTGTAATCCCATGCATTCTCTCCTTCTGGGGAGAACAGGGTAATATACAGTGTGGGAATAGTAATCTAATATCTCACTTCACATAAAACAGAATGAATCTCGCAGTCTTTGTTAGGATTCCTTTATTGCCATGGTTACTGGGGACAGCATATAGCAGCATCATCGTGGAAATATAATGTTCTTTTATTTCTGATTGGGATATGATGGTATAGATACAGAAGGCTACACCTATGTCATCATGTGCAGGCTCCTGTTGAATTTTAACAAAGAAGAAACATCTTGTAGCTGAATTTTTTCCCTTTATTACAATGATTCTATGTGTGATAACAATACTTTTCCAGATTTTAGTAGGTATATTTGCCCTGATCGGAATGTGACTACTAAGATAATTCATAAGAAAAACAGGGAAGACCACCAATATGAAATTTACTACGTTAGATGTGGCATGTACTGAAAATAGAAGGAATCCTAAGGATTACTGGGTTACGGAAATCTAATTTAAAAATAATCTGTCACCAGGGTTTTGCTACACAATCTGAGAGGAGCATGATGTAGTAGCAGATACCCTGATTCCAGTGATGTGTCACTTTCTGGGCATTTGAGAAAATTCCTGTTTTATCAGCTGCAAATTTAGCAGTTCACTGAATGCTGATCTCTGTATAACCCCACCCATATCACGTATTGGCAGCTTTCTGTGGGCACTGTGCATAGGCAGAAAACTGCCAATCAGTGGTGTGGAATATCTAAAGAAATGTAGCAGAGCAATGGCAACTTTTAGTCTCCCTTGGAGACTATTGAAACATGCCAAAGGTTAAAAAAAGTCTTCAAAAATATAAAAAATATAAAAAAGATATAAAAGTTCAAATCACCCCCTTTTGCCCCATTCAAAATAAAACAATAAAAAAAGACATACACATATTTAGTATCGCCGTGTTCAGAATCGCCCAATCTATCAATAAAAAAAAGGATTAACCTGATTGGTAAATGGCGTAGCCAGAAAAAAAAGTCAAAACGCCAGAATTACGTCTTGTTGGTCGCCACAACTTGCATTAAAATGCAATAATGGCCGATCCAAAGATCATATCTGCAGCAAAATGGTATTATTAAAAATGTCAGCTCGACCCGCCAAAAAATAAGCCCTCATCCAACCCAAGGTCACGAAAAATGGAGACGCTACGAGTATCGGAAAATGGCGCAATTTTTTTTTCAACAAAGTTTGGAATTTTTTTTTGCCACTTAGATAAAAAGAACCTAGACATGTTTAGTGTGTATGAACTCAAAATGACCTGGAGAATCATAATGGAAGGTCGGTTTTAGCATTTAGTGAACCTATCAAAAAAGCCAAGCAAAAAACAAGTGTGGGATTGCACTTTTTTGCAATTTCACCGCATTTGGAATTTTTTTCCCATTTTCCAGTGCGTGATATGCTAATACCAATGGTGTCGTTCAAAAGTACAGCTCATCCCACAGAAAACAAGCCTTCACATGGCCATGTTAACGGAAAAATATAAAAGTTATAGCTCTGAGAAGAAGGGGAACGAAAACACAAAAATGAAACCACCTCTGGTCATGAAGTGGTTAAGGCTTGTAGCCCATATTTCTTACCTACATATTCAAAATTATCTATAGATGGTTACCAAAACATCTGGCGATGTTAAAGAGCTTTTCCACTTTTAGAAAAGTGGTCCCCAAATGATTCCTGTTCTGATGTACAGAACATGAGCACCTGAGCACAGTAATTGGCTGCAGCGGTGATGTATGCTGTTGGGATGATGCCATAGCTGCAGCCAAACTGCAGAGATGGCAACAGTGGGGAGCCATTTTTGGAGGGGAAGAGTGTGAGTACTCCCTGTCTAATTTATTTTACCCAAACGAAATTGGGTCGCCCTCACACCCAGGGCAGTGGGGTACTCGGTACCAGGCCCGATGGTCCTCAATGGGAGATGTCACGGTAGCTGAAACCCGGCCCGTGGCCCTGGGCGCCCATTGTAAATGTTCAGTGTCAATGTGTAAGTCGTGACGCCACCTGTGGTGTTCGGCAAGGTAGATTTTAAGCCGACGCTGCAGAATATTCCTCTAGGACAGATGGTGTGGTGCAGCAGTGATGGTATAGCCCTCCACAGGCAGGGCTGTAGTCCCAGGGCAGAGTGAATGTAGCGACACTTAGATGGTGTAGTGTCAGGCGCAAGGGATGTAGCAGTGCTGGGCGACTTGACGCAGGAATAAGTGGAGGACACCAGGGCATGTAGTTCCAAAGCTTTACTCACAGTCTGTGGTGGCTCAAGAGCCCGCATCGGTGCCGTGTCCTCCGGGTCAGGAGCTCAGTCAACCTCCAGGCAAGATGAAGCACTCCTTTCCAACACTCCTCCAACTTATGTGCCTTTTCTGAACGTCTCCCTCTTAGCGCCTTTAAGTGAAGTACTCCTAGTACTGAGTTACACTGGAGTTCCTCCTGTCCGATGTTCCTATGAACTCTACTTGTACGGCAGACAGCTGTAGCCTGCTTCGGGGACTCTCTGCTACCAAGTCCCGGCTCTATCTCGTTGCTGTTGTGCTCCCAAGTCTGATGTGGGAATAAAGTGATGACAAACTTCTATTCGTCCGGTGTCTGTTGCGGGACCATAAGTATCCAAACAACCTCGGGGACCGGACCCCGGCCTTGCGCCTAGAACTTGAGAGGGGTTCTCTTCTAACCCTCAATCCTCTGTTCTCTTTCTCTCCTCACATTCTGTACTAATCCTTTCCTTCTTATGGAGAGTCAGGCTTTCTTTCAGTGTTCCTTTCCTGTGCCAGCGGACCCAGATCACTGAGGTCGGCTGCAGCACTTTCCTTCCTTCATCCCTCTCAGGGGATCTCCTTACACAGGTCTGACCTCGTCAGACTCCTGTGTCCAACTCACCATTTCCTATCCTCTTCCCGCTCTTTAGTGCAGACTAAACTCCACCCGCCTCCTAGCACGCATCGTGTTCAAAGCAGGGAGCCACCAAAGGGTGCTTTGCTACACTACTGTGTTGTGTGGGATGCAGGTGTTGGAGCGTGGTCAGGGGTGTCCACCTTACCTGAATGGTGGGGTACCACACCTCAGGAGGAGGTGCAGTACCTCTGTGGCGACTGAACCCTCAGGGGCGCCACAGAATCATTTGGCGTCTACTTTTCTGTAAAACCTCTTTTGGAATTCTACCGAGCATACCGTAAGTCAAAGCACAATGATGCTTAACGATGTTGTACCCTAAAAGAAAGCAAAAGAGAAGTTAATTAACCCTTTAAAATTTGTTACATAGAATCCCTTCAAAAGGAGGGTGAGGGCTAAGCATCTACACAGTCCCTGCAGGGAACTAATTCCTAGTAGCCCCTACCTAAGACACAGAAATAGCATAAGTGGCACCCCTGCTTAACATTGGCTGAGCCCTGACATAACCCGAACATTTCTTCAGGGTGTGTGCACACGCTGCGGAATGCTCTGTGGATTTGTCTGCGTGGATTTAGTTAAATCCGCAGGTAAATCCGCAGGTCAGAAGACCTGCAGACTAGCCTGCGGTTTTGCCCTGCGGTTTATCATCTCTACAATGGAGCAGATGGCAAACCGCAGCGGAATCCGCAGAAAGAATTGACATGTCAATTCTTTCTGCGGTTTTAAAATCTGCGTGGAAAATTCCGCAGCATCTGCATTGCGGTTTTCATTTTGCATAGAAAATAAAGGTACTGTACAACGCAGCAGAAACTGCTGCGGATCCGCAGGGCCAAATCCGCACACACCCTAACAGAGCAAAGAATTGCTAATAGAGCACATAACAGCACAAACCAATACAAGCCTATTGACCGTGATCTGGGAATAACATACAGGACAGCAAATTGTTAATAGTAATAGACAGAATATACCTCCAAAAATATATGCTACCACCAATGCATTTCCCCCATGAGATGTCAGGCTCATCAGGAGAAAAGGGGGTAGAAAATCTGATATTAGACAATGTAGATAAAGAGCCTTAAAGGGAGCTGCCTTAAATAAAAATGTAAGGACCTACTAAAAATTAAGGCCCCACAGGCGCTGTGTAGATATTTCGCCCTTCTCCTATTTGAGGAGATTCTTTTTGATCCCCTCCTTTTATATATGTGGAGTGTTTTGGTCCTTTTGGGTATTTTAAGAAATCAATTTAACTAAAAATGTATCAATTTTTAATTTAGAATTTGGATTTATGTACATTAAATTAGTTCTGCAACCTCAGACTGCTCTTGGTGGGGGGGTAAAGAAATGAGGTGTCCAATCATCTGTTAACTAAGAAAAGCTTGTGCTTGGTATAGATGGTGGATTCTTTTTGTGTATTCAGGCACAAGTAGTTGTAACAGATGGGTACACCGTACACTTATACAGCCCTTACTTATTACAAGACGTAGAATTGTCTGTTGCCTGTGCTTGTTTCTTGATATGCTTTATGTATTATGTATAGTGTCTGCAGCTCCGGGAATATTATATAGCATCACTCGCCTTAGTTTTTATCAGTATTTACTGGATTCTGCACAACCAATAACTGTTATATAAAAATAACTCAAACTTGTTTTATCATTAAGGGTATGACTTCTGCTCGGAAGGACATAATTGTGTGGAATACTCAGTCTGCAAAAACCTAGATGACAAAGCTGTTTGCATCTGTCGTGATGGATTCCGGGCTCTTAGAGAAGACAATGCATACTGCGAAGGTACATATACTTCATATACATAAGAAAATGGAAATCTCTACCATTTAGGTTGCACCCTGTTACATGTCCTGTATAACTAAATAGATGCTGGTTTTAACGATCTTTGATCTTGTACCATGGTACCTTATAAAGCTTATTGTATACAGGGCTGCCATCAGGGCATTACTGCCCTTACTACAGTATGGGGCCCGGAGATTAGGAGGAAAAAGGGGAGCCTGGCCGAGGGCCCCAAGCACGCTGGCAGCCCGCTCTGCGCTCGGGCCCCCGGTCCGCGCACGGGCCCCCCGACATTTTGTTCGGGGCAGGCTGCAGTTTCCGACCGCCCCCGATGCATAACAACACTGTGGTGTTTTAAAGAGACACCACAGTGTTGTAAATGCATGGGTGAACGGAAATGGGCACTGTAGTTTTCAGCTGGGTGCATCATGGTCCTGGTGTGACGTCACACACTGCTCCACTTCCTCATTCTGGAGCAGAGCAGCGTGTGGTGTGCCACGTGGAAGCTGTCGGTGGATGGCCAGGCGGAGACGGCAGACCAGACCAGAGGAGGCGGACCGGACAAGGCGACGGGCAGGCCACAGACCTGACGACCAGGTGGAGACGGCAGGCGAGCAGGGTGAGTCTCCCTCCGGTCTCCAGAGTCCGGGCGCCACGGGCGGTGAGAAGAGGCTTGGCTGCAGACAGTGCTCCGTGGTGACTTGGGGCCCACTGGGCCGCATCCATCCAACAGCCAACAGGGCCAGGGAGGCCAGCAGTCACCACTAGCCTCTCCCTGGGCCCTGTTGGATGCAGGGAAGGCTAGGGGGACTGGTGGCCACGTCCAACAGAGCCCAGGGAAAAGTTGAAATTGCCCTCCCTGTTATGCCTCACCTCTAAAGTACACCACATTTTTTTTACTTTTGCTGATATATTTTGGTGACAAAGGTAACAGTTAATGGAAGTGGTCATCAGAGATTGTTATTGGACTGATTGAAGGGGAGAACAGCAGCGCTAGAATTCCTGTTATTATAGCTTCTAACCAATTCCTTTTCTCGGGGGGAACCATTGGTTTCATCTGCCTAAGCACCAAAATACCTTGTCCAGGTCTTGATGATGATATCCATAAAAATAAAAAAGCAGGTCTGTATATGAGAAGAATCTAACCAAAAACAGCATAGATGTTTTATAAATGTATTTGTGCAATAAATTTGTTATTAATTTGCAATGATGATAAAAGAAAGTGTATAATACTGTGACTTTCTGTAAAAAAGAGCAGATGATGATGATTCCGCTCCTCGGGCCTTGGTTTGCACTTGTGCCGATTTTGGACATCCAGGTCTGGATCACACATGAGAGGAGAAGAGCAGGATCTGACATGTGATCTGTGTAGTTGGAGGCCTCCTGGATTCCTACAGCATCGCAATTAACCATATGGCCTTCTGTCTGACCCTGGGCAGAAAGGTGAAGGAGCAGCCGCTTCCTTCCATCTGTCCATGGCCTTGTAGGTGAAGGAGCAGCCACTTCCTTCTGTCTGTACATGGTCAAGTAGGTGAAGGAGCAGCCTCTGCCTTCTGTCTGTACATGGCCAAGTAAGATAAGGAGCAGCCACTTCCTTTTGTCTGTACATTTTCTATAAGTGAAGGAGCAGACGCTTCCTTCTTTCTGTCCATATCCGGTACGTGGAGGAGCAGCCACTTCCTTCTTTCAGTCCATATCCGGTATGTGGAGGAGCAGCCGCTTCCTTCTTTCAGTCCATAACCGGAAGGTGAAGGAGCAGCCGCTGCCTTCTTTCTGTCCATATCTGGTAGTCTCCTTATCACCACATTGTAGATGAGTCGTCCAGATGGTGACATAGCAAGTATAGCTGAAAGAAGTCCTTCAATTTCAGCCTTTAATTACTTGCTATGTTGATCTAAGGCGAAGGCGAAAAATAACCCTGAGGACTCATTGTTGGATTATCCTCATATCAAGGGAAAAAAATTCTTTCCTGACCCCAAGTATGGCAATCGGAATAAATCCCTGGATGTTTGGTGCTCAAATCTACATGGATGTTATGTGGTGGAAGTTCAGTAGGTTTGTCACAGTTCATTAAATGAGAAAGTCCAGTTTTGTCGTCTCATCCAATTAATTTAAATCTTCATTCCTGGATGTTACTGGAATGGGGCTGACTGTTATCAGCCTAATACTCCTGCTGTAAGAAGAGAAATATACACGTCTGAGAATTAGCTCCTCACATTCAGTATATACAGTGTACTGGGGGATATAACAATAAGGGGTAACGTGGGTAAGTGTGTTACTGGGTAGTGACAACATTATGGATGTACGTATATGTTGTACTTAGATAGTAATATGGGAATGGTGGGTCGGATCTGCCGCACTCCACATCGCTCCAGTCTATGAAGTGGAAAAACGGATGGGATCTGATAGATGATGTAATGGCAAATCGGGCAGATGGAGTTTTGCAAAGAAGCTAGAAAATGAAAGAGACCATTAGTCATTAGATTATATATTACTGATAAGTTATTACACAATGTCTATGGACTGTCCACATCTTATCTTCTATCTCTTCTTGTAATCTCCATCATCCTTATCCATCTGATCTTACTTACCCCTTTCATGATATGGATGTAATTTATGCAGATCCCTGATGGAAAATAAGGGATATGGTCACGCAGAGACTGGTGGTACTCCTCCATTGAGCCTTCGCTATAGAATGGCCGGTTACCTACACTCATCATATACAGGATGATGCCGAATGAAAATGAGTCTGCCAGATGGTTGTAGCCTTCACAGTCCATTATCTGTGGAAACATGAGATTAGAGAGAAGCTGAATATACCGGGAAGGAGAATTACACACATACTATGAGGGCCGGTCTGTGATTAGATCTGAGCAGGATACATTGGGATCAGATTAACTCTCAATCCTACTATCGGCATAAATCACGCAGAGACGTTCCTTACCTCTGGTGCTATGTAACCCTGAGTGCCAACAAATTTATTCACTATGCCATTCTCAAACACATTCATGGCTGATAAGCCAAAGTCGGAGATTTTGACGTGTCCGTTGTCTTGGAGAAGGATGTTCTCTGGCTTTAGGTCGCTGCATGGAGAAGGAGCAGACACTGTTTGTGAGGATAATTCATGAAAAGAATTTTCTACATTAGATATGTAAGGAGACAACAGAGAGTCACAGGTGACAGATTTATGGAGGTGAAATGATTACCTATGTATGACGCCGTGTTCATGCAGGAATTGGAGTCCGCACACCATCTCTGACGCAAAGAGTCTGTGGAGTAAAAATTAAAGGGTGGATCAGTGGTTACATGCTCAATCATACAAAGAACATGAGGAGTTCATACACGTGTCCTTTTCATGTCATTATGTTTTCTTGTTGTCATTGTTCATTGCTCTAGGACTACAGCGGATTATTAACATTTAGTACAAGACATTTACCTTGTTGTCTCTGTGTTAAACAGCATCGATTCTGCCATGTGGTTAAACAGGTCTCCTCCAGCCATATAGTCCATGGATATAGCATAATTGGTTTGTGTCTCCATATACGCCCGCATGGACATTAGGTAGGGGCGCCCAGCAGCCATTCTCATGACTTCTACCTCTGTAGAGAAAATGTCCTCCCTACAAGATCTTTTGTCCATGATCTTAATGACCAGCAGTCCTTCATTGACCAGATCTGATGTCAAGATGACCTGGAGAAAAATCACAACAGATCAGACCAAAAACTCATCTATTAATGTGTAATATGTCACTAGTTTATCCCAATTATCGTTACATATGAGCATCCTGTAATTAATATGTACATCCCTCCTGGGTATCTGTGCAGGATACATTGGTAGAATACAGAGGAGGATAGATTCACACTTACTTTTCCGAAGCGTCCGTGTGTAAGAACTTTCTGGAATTCAAGGCTGGCAAGGTCAATAGTATTTGGAGTGTTGACCATTTCTTTAATGGGTGAAATACAGATTTTAGCTTCATCAACGTCTTCTGCTGGCATGGCTGCTATGTCGCAAGGTATCATAAGGCTTCCATCTGCTGAGATGATACAAGATTATTAACCCCTTTGCAAACGCATAATGGAAATGTTTGTCATGATGTGCAGCAAATGTATGGAGCGGGCTCAGTAGCTGAGCATGCACCGTACCAGGCAGATGCTCACTGTATTACATAGCTGTCACCTGATTTGTTTTTGCATTCTTTGGAGGCGCTGTATCCACCTAACAAATTGCAATAAAAAGATATCACAATGTTCTGTCTACCCAGGAAAGGTATCAATAAAACCTACAGCATGCCAAGCAAAAAATCAAACAGCTCCATCGAGTTATCAAAATCAAAAAGTTACAACGTCTTAGAATAATGGGGACACGAACCAGTTTATAAATATAATTCCTTATTATCTGTTATAAAGCCCTATGCATGTTCAGCATTATCATAATTGTAACTGACGTGGAGAAACATCTTGTGAGGTCATTCTCACCACAAATGAATGAACACAGTTAAAAAAATGGAAGAATTTCTTTTTCCACAGTTTTACCACATTTTGAATCTTTTTCCCCTGTTTTCCAGAACATTGAGTGATAAAATAAATAGTGTCCTGCAAAACTACAGCTTGGTCCAGTAAAAAAACAAGTCCACATACAGCTACATTGGCAGAAAAATAAAAAAAAAAGTTATGTGTTTTCGAAGCAGGGAGGCAAAAAACGAAATATTATCCTGTCAACAAGAGGTTAACAAATATAGCTCCAGAGCATCTACTGTAATATATAAAGCTCAATGTGGGTGTGTGTGTATGTATGTGTGTGTGTATGTCCGGGATTGGCATCCGCACCGTCGCAGCTACAGCCACAAAATTTGGCACAGTCATACGTCTGGACCCCGAGAGTGTCCTAGGCTATGTTGTGAGGTGAAATTTTAACCCCGCGCGTTCCAATTCACCAAACAATTTTGCCCCTATCTACATAATGGGAAAAAGTGTGTGTGTATCAAGCCCCGCCCCTCATTATGATGTCATAATGGTTGCCATGGCGACACTGATGTCATCATAGGTTGCAAGCTATGGGATGGAGGATGTGTGATTGGTATATGGGCACTGGACTATGGGATGGAGGATATGTATGACGGGTATATGGGCATGGGACTATGGGATGGCGGATATGTATGATGGGTATATGGGCATGGGACTATGGGATGGAGGATATGTATGATGGGTATATGGGCATGGGACTATGAGATGAAGGATTTGTGATGGGTATATGGGCACTCGACTATGGGATGGAGGATATGTATGATGGGTATATGGGCACGGGCCTATGGGTTGGTGGATATGTATGATGGGTATATGGGCACAGGACTATGGGATGGAGGATAATTATAATTTGTTATAACTAACCACAGTTAGTTATTATGCCCGGGCATGTCATAATGGTTGCCATGGCGACGCTAATGTCATAATAGGTTGCAATGGCAAAGATGCTGTCACAATGGTTGCCATGGTAAAGATGATGTCTTAATAGGTTGCAATGGTGATGGTTATGTCATAACGGTTGCCATGGTGATGATGTCATAATGGGTATATGGGCACGGGACTATGGGATGGAGGATGTGTGATGGGTATATGGGCACTGGACTATGGGATGGAGGATAATTATAATTTGTTATAACTAACCACACTTTGTTACTATGCCCGGGCAGCGCCAGGCTCTTCAGCTAGTATATTATAATTTTAAACAGAACAGGAAATGTCTAATATTTGGGCACTCATTAATCAAAACTGTCCAATAGCAAAAAAGTTCCTGTTGCCAATAGCAACGAATCACAGCACAGATTCCATTTCTTAACATTCTATAGAACAATGAAAGCGCATTGTGATTGGTTGCTATGGACAACAAGGACAGTTTTTCTGCACTTTGGATAATTGTGGCCAGTACATAATATTAGGAGTATAATCCCCCTCACCCCAGTCTTATGACACAGAGCAGTGTCCATCTTACCTGGCTCCTCTTTATCCAGTGAGGTGTTTGATGGAGAATCACTCAGCTGTTTGTTCTCTGAGATGGAGATGTTCTCAGCTGATGTCCTGGGCCTCCGTAATGCACCATTCCCATTTATAATGGGTTTGGCATAGATGAGACATCTTCTATATTGGACAACCCAGTCTCTGCTGTTTCTGATCCTCTTTTGGGCCGCCGCTCTTTGTAGGTTTGGTGTCGCCAGACTTTCAGATCTGGAGAATGTGACATGTCTCTGTGTTTCCTGGAGAACCTCTTCCAGCTCTAACTCTGCGCTGATGTTTCTCCGCTTATTGAGGATGTCATCTTTGTTCCTTCTCCGTATTTCAGGGAACAGATCTCCGATTTTTTTCAAGAAGATTATAATGGCCCTCTGAAGCTCAGCGGAGGCTCCAGAGTGAGACTCCATGATGGTCTCTATTTTCCTTTTCTCTGTAAGGATCTCATGTCTTTTGGTCTTTCTCATTTTCTCCTGAGTTTGACATTTGGACGCCATTTCTGAGGCGTCAGTGTCCATGTCTGGTAGAGTAAAGTCTTTTCGCCCTAAAGCGAACAATGGTACCTGCTCTTCATTAATTCCTCTCTTCTCTCTCAGAACCTGATCTTTTTGGGTTCTTCTTCCATCTTTATCCATTTTGTAATCAATTTTTGTTTTATTTGTCATGAAAAACAAAAGGGGTTGCCTCACCCTTGGGAGTCTGTAAGGCAATAATTTCCCTTAGGCCGCAACAATGGCTATAGAATGTGATGATGTCATCACATCACTTGTGACATCGGTTTTATTTTGATGTCACAATGAGAGAGATCATAGAGATAGATAGACAGATAGATAGTTTTTTTTTCTTTATAAACTGATAAATATATAATTTATATATATATACTAGCTGAAGAGCCCGGTGTTGCCTGGGCATAGTAACCAACTGTGGTTAGTTATAACAAATTATAATTATTATATTGCACATAAAAACCGTGCATCTAATCCTATCCTGTGTGATACTGACTGCTGAGCCGTGTATCTAATCCTATCCTGTGTGATACTGACTGCTGAGCCGTGTATCTAATCCTATTCTGTGTGATACTGTCTGCTGAGCCGTGTATCTAATACTATTCTGTGTGGTACTGTGTGCTGAGCTGCGTATCTAATCCTATCCTGTGTGATACTGTCTGCTGAGCCGTGTATCTATTCCTATCCTGTGTGATGCTGACAGCTGAGCTGTGTATCTAATCCTATCTAATCCTATCCTGTGTGAAACTGCCTGCTGAGCCATGTGTCTAAAGGGGGCTTTACACATAGCGATATCGCTAGCAATATCGCTAAAGCGTCACCAATTTTGTGACGCAGCAGCGATATTGCTAGCGATATCGCTATGTGTGATACTTACCTCCGACCGGCTCCACCGCTGTCTGTCGCTGATCGCGCGAGATCATGCAGCTCGATTTCTCGTCGGGCACTTCCTGCTGGGCTCCCTGCTGGCGCCGACGAGCGACGCGCAGACGCGGGCTGGAGGACGTCAGGAATGCCGCGTCTGAAAGGTAATTAATGACCGCTGCTGCGTCGCTACATCACTGTGAGATCTGCCTCTGTGGCAGCTCACTAGCGACCATTTAGCGATGCACCAGCGATCCTGACCGGGTCGTATCGTGGTCGGGATTGCTGGTGCATCGCTAAATGTAAAGGGGCCTTAATCCTCTCCTGTGTGATACTAACTGCTGAGCTGTGTATCTAATCCTATCCTGTGTGATACTGACTGCTGAGCCATGTATCTAATCCTATCCTGTGTGATAGTGGGCTCCCCCTGCAGTCTGTGTCAGAGGGTGGTCTGTGTTGACATGATAATAAATTGTGTTATTTCCAGCTTTACAGAAGGACAATAACACCATAGAAATGATAAGAATAATAGGCCTCAGTTACCACAACTGTCTACAAAGAAAACTGTTGCTGATAGCAACCAATCACAGCTAATTTTTCATCTTTTAAACAGCTCTGAGACAGCGTGGCGAGTTTTGAGTGGCGACTTTTGTGTTTCGACTTTTATGTGACGAGGTTGGTGTATGTGTGGTGAAATGTGTGCTGAGGGTGGTATATGTGTTGAAGCACGTGGTAGTGTGTGGTGCATTTTGTGTGTGTTCATATCCCCATGTGTGGTGACTATCCCATGTCAGGGCCCCACCTTAGCAACTGTACGGTATTTACTCTTTGGCGCCATCGCTCTCATTCTTTAAGTCCCCCGTGTTCACATCTGGCAGCTGTCAATTTGCCTCCAACACTTTTCCTTTCACATTTGCCCCATTGTGTAGATAGGGGCAAAATTGTTTGGTGAATTGGAACGTGCAGGGTTAAAATTTTGCCTCACAACATAGCCTATGACGCTCTCGGGGTCCAGACATGTGACTGTGCAAAATTTTGTGGCTGTAGCTATGACGGTGCAGATGCCAATACATACATACACTTTTTACCCATTACATAGATAGGGGTAAAATTGTTTGGTGAATTGTAACATGCGGGGTTAAAATTTTGCCTCACAACATAGCCTGTGACGCTCTCGAGGTCCGGACGTGTGACTGTGCCAAATTTTGTGGCTGTAGCTACGACAGTGCAGATGCCAATACATACACTTTTTCCCCATTATGTAGATAGGGGTAAAATTGTTTGTTGAATTGGAACGCGCAGGGTTAAAATTTCACCTCACAACATGGCCTATGACGCTCTCGGGGTCCAGACGTGTGACTGTGCCAAATTTTGTGGCTGTAGCTGCGAGGATGCGGATGCCAATCCTGGACATACATACATACATACATACATACTTACACACCCACATTGAGCTTTATATATTAGATATATACTGTATATAAATATATATATATATATATATATATACAGTACAGGCCAAAAGTTTGGACACACCTTCTCATTCAAAGAGTTTTCTTTATTTTCATGACTGTGAAAATTGTATATTCACTCTAAAGGCATCAAAACTATGAATTAACAAATGTGGAATTATATAATTAACAAAAAGTGTGAATCAACTGACAATATGTCTTATATTTTAGGTTCTTCAAAGTAGCCACCTTTTGCTTTGATTACTGCTTTGCACACTCTTGGCATTCTCTTGATGAGCTTTAAGAGGTAGTCACCGGAAATGGTCTTCCAACAGTCTTGAAGGAGTTCCCAGAGATGCAAAGCACTTTTGCCTTCACTCTGCGGTCCAGCTCACCCCAAACCATCTCGATTGGGTTCAGGTCTGGTGACTGTGGAGGCCAGGTCATCTGGCGTAGCACCCCATCATTCTCCTTCTTGGTCATAAAGCCCTTACACAGCCTGGAGGTGTGTTTGGGGTCATTGTCCTATTGAAAAATAAATGATGGTCCAACTAAACGCAAACCGGATGGAATAGCATGCCACTGCAAGATGCTCTGGTAGCCATGCTGGTTCAGTATGCTTCAATTTTGAATAAATCCCCAACAGTGTCACCAGCAAAGCACCCCCACACCATCACACCTCCTCCTCCATGCTTCACGGTGGGAACCAACATCACGAAACAATCACTGACCTCAGGGAGACCAGTCAAAGAAAACACTGCGGCAGACGGCAAAGGCGCTCAATCAGTGAAATCCTAGGTGCAATGCTCCCTGGGAAATATGAATATGCAAATAAAGTCCGTGGAGCCTCATTTAAGAGTCTCAAACACGAGACTAGCCAGATCTTCCTCCAGGGAAGGACCCAGCCAAGGGGTGGCTCCTTTCGGAAACCACCATTACCACCATATTAAGTGGCCCTTTAAGTGGCCCTTCCCTGGAGGAAGATCTGGCTAGTCCCGTGTTTGAGACTCTTAAATGAGGCTCCACGGACTTTATTTGCATATTCACGGTGGGAACCAGGCATGTAGAGTCAATTCGTTCATCTTTTCTGCGTCGCACAAAGACACGGTGGTTGGAACCAAAGATCTCAAATTTGGACTCATCAGACCAAAGCACAGATTTCCACTGGTCTAATGTCCATTCCTTGTGTTCTTTAGCCCAAACAAGTCTCTACTGCTTGTTGCCTGTCCTTAGCAGTGGTTTCCTAGCAGCTATTTTACCATGAAGGCTCTGCTGCACAGTCTCCTCTTAACAGTTGTTGTAGAGATGTGTCTGCTGCTAGAACTCTGTGTGTCATTGACCTGGTCTCTAATCTGAGCTGCTGTTAACCTGCGATTTCTGAGGCTGGTGACTCGGGTGAACTTATCCTCCGCAGCAGAGGTGACTCTTGGTCTTCCTTTCCTGGGGCGGCCCTCATGTGTAGCGCTTGTTATTTTTTGCCACTGCACTTGGGGACACTTTCAAAGTTTTCCCAATTTTTCAGACTGACTGACCTTCATTTCTTAAAGTAATGATGGCCACTCGTTTTTCTTTACTCAGCTGCTTTTTTCTTGCCATAATACAAATTCTAACAGTCTATTCAGTAGGACTATCACCTGTGTATCCACCAGACTTCTGCACAACACAACTGATGGTCCCAGCCCCATTTATAAGGCAAGAAATCCCACTTATTAAACCTGACAGGGCACACCTGTGAAGTGAAAACCATTTCCGGTGACTATCTCTTGAAGCTCATCAAGAGAATGCCAAGAGTGTGCAAAGCAGAAATCAAAGCAAAAGGTGGCTACTTTGAAGAACCTAGAATATAAGACATACAGTATTTTCAGTTGTTTCACACTTTTTTGTTAATTATATAATTCCACGTGTTAATTCATAGTTTTGATGCCTTCAGAGTGAATCTACAATTTTCATAGTTATGAAAATAAAGAAAACGCTTTGAATGAGAAGGTGTGTCCAAACTTTTGGTCTGCACTGTATATATATATGCACTGTGCGTTCAATATGTATTTTTGATGAAACCTTTTATTATTGAACAACTACAGCGCTGCCGGTTAGTTCAAAAGGTTAATAAACCTAAACCCTGAATATTTAGGAAAATATAAGTGAGGCTTGGTCTTTCTTATGAGAATATCTATGTGCAGAATTATTATTGTTACAATCATTGGTAAATATCCATTTTAAAACAATCTTGCAGGTATTGTATCGTTCAATTAACAATAGATAACTGCAATACAGTAAAATATATTAATATATAGGACATTGCCCTCATCTGCAGTATCAGAATTATGTGAATGCAGCAGTATATTCTTCTTGATCCATTTTATATTCAGAATCTCATCATCCCATGAATTTAGGGATCTGGAGCACATCAGGCTTTTCTTATTTATTATTATTATTTATTCTTTCTTAGTAATGTTTTTTTTTATTACTTATTGTCTATTTTTCATTTTTTCTCTTTTCTCTTTGTTTTTCCCCTTTTTTATTTGTATTAATTTTATTTTTTCTTTTCTTTTTCTTTTTTTCATGTTTATTTCTTTTATTTTTCTTTTCATTTATTCAGTGTTTTCTTGTTTTTTTCTCTTCCCTTACAATTTTACTCTGCTCCTAGCATAGTTATATTTTCCACCTCTTTCTCTTTTCTCCTGTTTTCTTTACATTAAGACTACATTCACACTAGGCGTTTTGCTGTGTTGTTTTTCATACAGATAGTAAATTCACCCCCACACAGTAAACACCACCAACACCCAGTGAATACCCCTCACAGGCAGTAAATACTCCCCCAGGCAGCAAATCCCCATCACACAGTAAACACCACCCACACCCAGTAAATATTCCCCCACACACAGTAGATACTCACCCCTGAAGCAAATACACTGCACACACATTAAGCACCCCCCTGCACACAGTAATACCCCCCACACTGTAAACACCACCCACACCGAGTATATACCCCCTCCACACTGTAAATACACCCTCACATGCACTAAATTCTCCCACAAGTAGTAAATACCCCCTACACGCAGTAAATACCCCCCCACAAGCAATAAATTCCCCCCCAAGTAGTAAATACCCCTCCCCATCATCAGTGTGTTCAGCTCCACCAATAATCCTGGCGTTTAGCGCTTCAATTGTACTTGTGTCTGTAAGACTCGAATACAATTGATTAGCATGAATTGGCTAATTTATGCGCTAAACTTTCTCAATTTTTCATATTCCTAGTGCAGTAATGCAATTCAATTTTCATATTTAATATTTGCATGCTATGGCGCTACAGAGTGCTGCTTTTTTTGTTTGATTGTATATGAGTTGGTGATTCTAAATAAGCACATGTTCACACCTAGTTTATGTTTGGATGTGACGGTCAGTTTCTTGATTTGTATTCATTAGCCTTCTCACTGAGCACTCCACCTCTTAGGCTCAGGCATTTTTAATCACATCAGGACCCTTCCCCTCCATAGTGAGATAGATTTCAGTCCAAGAGAGGATTCACATTAGGTTCCCATACAGATGAAGACTTTAGTCTAATAGAGGATTGGCATTAAGTTAGGTCCTGGAAGCGAGAATCGCCTTAACGTCGCTTCCAGCTACACATGAATTGGCCAATTTATGCGCTAAGCGTCCTCAATTTATCATATTTCTAGTGCAGTAATGCAATTCAATTTTTATATTTCATATTTGCATGCTATGGTGCTACAGAGTGCTGCTTTATTTGATTGTGACCAAGTGGACTCACCCATGACTACCACCCCGTGTCACCTTGTTACAACAGCATATGAACAGAAAGGGACTGCACATGATGAAGTGGGGGGAGAGGAACTGCACATGAATAGAAGGGGACTGCACATGATGAAGTGGGGGGAATGGGGGACTGTAAATGATGAAGTGAGAGGGAGGAGGACAGTAAATGATGAAGTGAGGGGACTGCAAATGATGAAGTGAAGGATGGGATACAGCAATTGAATTAAAGGTGGGGGATGGGGAGAGCAAATGAGGACCTGGGGAGAGCAAATAATGATGAATTTTGATGGTGATGGGAGTCATTGATGTATTGAATGTGGGGTAAAGCAGTTGATAATGAATAGAGGGTGGGAGAAAGAGAAGACATGACAATGAATTTTGGCAGAAGGGGCATGTAAATATAATGAATCAGGGGAGCGAGAGGCACATAGTGGGGGCGTTGAGGATGCAGTGACTGGTAATGAATTGGGGAAAGAGTACAGGGGCTAATTAATGTATATATTTATTAGGTGGGGAAAATGGCTATTTGTAGTTGGTGGGGGCGCAGTGGTGGATTATAATTTATATTTGGAATGGTGGATTCCATAATAACTAATTATATATTAATGGTGGGTGCACACCTGTATTCAGATATGTAGTGTAGAAGAAAGGGAAAAAGTGGGGAATGTGCTCTGGAAGGCAGGCTCTAGGTAACTGTGTTATTTTATGCAGAGACAAGTCCTAGCTGGAAGAAATTATGGCGGTCTACGCTGCATGAAAAAGACAAGCAAAGATGACGGACTTCAGGTAGAGACGTCACTGGTGAGTCAGTGTGTTACCTGTACAGTGACACTATACATTAAATACAGATCTACCTGTATATAAAGTCACTAGTGATCACTGTATTACCTGTACACTATATACAGCACTCCTGTGTATAATGTCAATGGAGATCACTGTATTACCTGTACACTGACATTATATACAGAGCTCCTGTGTATAATGGCATTAGTATTGTGTTTTTTATTAACCCCTTAAGCCCCAAGAGTGGTTTGCACGTTCATGACCGGGCCAATTTTTACAATTCTGACCACTGTTATTTGTGAAAAAAACGGAAATTTGGCGAAAATTTTGCAATTTTCCAACTTTGAATTTTTATGCCCTTAAATCACAGAGAAACGGCACACAAAAACTTGATAAGTAACATTTCCCACTTGTTTCCTTTACATCAGCACAATTTTGGAACCAAAATTTTTTTTTGTTAGGAAGTTAAAAATTGACCAGCGATTTCTCATTTTTGCAACACCATTTTATTTTTACGTACCACATCACATTTGAAGCCACTTTGAGGGGTCTATATGATAGAAAATACCCAAAAGTGACACCATTCTAAAAACTGCACCCCTTAAGGTGCTCAAAACCACATTCAAGAAGTTTATTAACCCTTTAGGTGCGTCACAGGAATTTTTTGAATATTTAAAAAAAAAAAATTAACATTTAACTTTTTTTCACAAAAAAAATACTTCAGGTTCAATTTTTTTTATTTTACCAAGGGTAACAGGAGAAATTGGACTGCAAAATTTATTGTCCAATTTGTCCTGAGTACCCTGATTCCTCATATATGGGAGAAAACTACTGTATGGGCCTACGTCGGGTCTCGGAAGGGAAGTAGTGACGTTTTGGAATGCACACTTTGATGGAATGGTCTGCGGGTGTCATGTGCGTTTGGAGAGCCCCTGATGTACCTAAGCTATTGAAACTACCCAAAAGTGACCCAATTTTGGAAACTAGACCCCCCACGGAACTTATCTAGATGTGTGGTGAGCACTTTGAACCCCCGAGTGCTTCACAGAAGTTTATACTCCCGGGCGTGAAAATAAAAAAATCATTTTTTTCCACAAAAATGATATTTTTGCCCCCAATTTTTTATTTTCCTAAGGGTAACAGGAGAAATTGGACCCCAAAAGTTGTTTTGCAATTTGTCCTGAGTAGGCTGATACCCCATATGTGGGAGTAAAACACTGTTTGGGCGCATGGCAGAGCTTGGAAGGGAAGGACCACCATTTGACTTTTTCAACTCAGAATTGGCTGGAATTGAGATCAGACGCCATGTTGCTTTTGGAGAGCACCTGATGTGCCCAAACAGTGGAAACCCCCAATTCTAACTCCAACCCTAACCCTAATCTCAGCCCTAACCCTAGCCCTAACCCTAGCCCTGGCCCTAACCCTAGCTCTAGCCCTAACCCTAACCCTAATGGGAAAATGGAAATAAATACATTTTCTTTTCATTTTATTATTTTTCCCTAACTAAAGGGGTGATAACGGGGGGTTTGATTTACTATTTATGGTGGGTTTTTTTGCTTGGCAGCTGTCACACGCTAAAAGACGCTTTTTATTGTAAAAATAGTTTTTGCATCACCACATATTGAGAGCTATAATTTTTCCGTATTTTGACCCACCGAGTCATATGAGGTCTTATTTTTTGCGGGACAAGTTGCCGTTTTTATTGGTACCATTTTTAGGCATGTGACATTTTTGATAGCTTTTTATTCTGATTTTTGGGACGCAGAATGAACAAAAACCAGCGCTTCATGAATTTCTTTTGGGGGGGTGCGTTTACACCGATCCGCATGCGATAAAATTGATAAAGCGGCTTTATTCTTCGGGTCAGTACGGTTACAGCGATACCTCATTTAGGTTGTTTTTTTATGTTTTGTCGGTTTTATGCAATGAAAACTATTTTATATAAAAAATAATTATTTTTGCATCGCTTTATTCTGCGAGCTATAACTTTTATATTTTTTCGCTGATGATGCTGAATCGTGGCTTGTTTTTTGTGGGACAAGATGACGTTTTCAGTGGTACCATGGATATTTATATGCGTCTTTTTGATCGCGCGTTATTGCTCTTTTTGTTCGGCGGTATGATAATAAATCATTATCTTTTGCTTAGTTTTTTATTTTTATTTTTTAAGGGGTTCGCTAAAGGGGTTAACTAATGGGACAGTTTTATAGGGCAGGTCGTTACGGACGCGGCGATACCAAATATGTGTACTTTTATCGTTTTTTTTTTTTTTTTCCAAAAAAGGAATTTATTGGGGGAATATTTTTTTTTTTCTAATTTATTTGGCGATTTTTTTTTAAATTATTTTAACGCTTTTTTTTTTACTTTATTACATTGTCCCAGGTGGGACATCACTGTCCTGTGACAGATCGCTGATCTGTCACATCACAGATCACTGTGACAGATCAGCGATCTGTCACAGGCAGTGCAGCAGGCTTCTGTCACGTCGCCGTCAGACTCAGGGCCCGCTGTTCCGCCCTCAGCCACTAGGAGGCGACGGACTGTCACGCCGCCCTCGGGCTCGGAGCCTGCTGTCCAGGCCTCGGCCACCAGGAGACGCCGGACTGACATGTCGTCGTCGATCTCGGGGCCTGCTGTTCCGCCCTCAACCACTAGGAGGCGCCGTGGCTCACGCCCGAGTGATGGCGGCAACAATGAAAGGGCTTCTGCGCAGGCGTCTACTGGACGCAGACTCCGCTCCTCTGTCAGTCATGATGGGGCTGGTGCATCATCATCAGGTCTGCTCCTGGGGGCGGTCCTGATGACATCACCAGCCCAGGAGCCTGTGAGGGACGACCTGATCCCTCAAATACCTTGGGACTGGGCTTGCAAGCCGCCGGATATATTCTTGGTTCCCCTACATGTTACTTGTGATTGCCTATCGTTTACTCCGACCTCAGCCTGAACTTCTGACTACTCTGTTGCCTGCCGTTTTTGTACCTTGCATTTCTCCTGATTACTGACGCTGACCTTGGCCTGGATTCCTGACCCCTCTATTGCCTGACGATTTTGTACTTCTGCTATTATCCCGGTTTTTGACTTTGGCCTGGATATTCTGACTCTGCTACTGCCTAACGATTCTGTACCTCTGCTGCCCTCCTGGTTTTGACTCTGACCTTGGCCTGAATTTGACTCTGCTATTGTCTGCCGTTTCTTGTACTTCTGCTGTCCGCTCGGTTAAGACTCTGATTCCCGACTACGCTTTTGGTCCCGTTTTTATTCCTCTCTGATGACCGTCCTGCTCTGGTCACTGTTCATATTCAGACAGCGCCTCCTGGGCTCTGCTGTATATCCAGATCCCTGTATAGGGGTAAAGGGTATCAGTGTTTCTCGGGGTGTTGTCTGGCTGCAGCCCAGAACCGCAGACGGACGTTACAGCTTCCTCGTGCCTGCGCTTTGCAGGCACTGAGGAAGCCGGCTCCCTGCAGGCCCCCGAAGGTCCCCGTCGCCATCTTGGATTCGGGGGCCTGCAGGGAAGGAGCCCCCCGCGGCTGGATTCGGGGGCCTGCACATTGCGCTGCCGTGGGGGGCTCAGGGAAGCACGGAGGGAGCCCCCTCCCTGCCGATGCTTCCCTTTAACCCCCGGTACACCGCGATCGTGTTTGATCGTGGTGTGCAAGGGGTTAACGTGTAGGGGCGGTCCGTGACCACCCCTGAAACATTGTGACGGGAGTCAGCTGTGATAATCAGCTGACACCCAGCTGCGATCAGCAGCGCTCACCACGTGGGCGCCGCTGATCGCTATGACGTACTATCCCGTCCCTGGGAATTAAGTCCCAGGGCACATGGATGGGATAGTACGTCATATGGGATTAAGGGGTTAATGATCAGTATTGTAGTATTCGGTCACTATGGGGTGATAGTATGTGATCTGGTTATGGTGTGGTGGAATTTCTCCCTATATGTGGTATTATTTGGTCACTACATGATGGTAGTATGTGATCTGGTCATGGAATGGAGGTCTTTTTTCCTTGTATGTGGTATTATTTGGTCACTATGTGGTGGTATTGTATGGTCTGGTCATGGTGTGATGGTTTTTGTCCCCTGTATGTGGTATTAATGGTCATTCTAAAAAATATATGTGACTCATTCCCTTAAAGAAAAATAAAGAAAATAAAAATAGACCTAAAAAGAGTTTTGGATATTTTAAGAAATGTTTAATAGGTTAGAGTAGAGTAGAGTAGGGTCCGGCCAAAAGAGTCTACCTTGTCGAGGTGGCGACTTAAAAATTCTTTTGACCAAAACAAAAGTTACTGGCTATGTATGTGATCTGGTGACTGCTGGGAACTGTTAATATCAGATTGGTGAGAACGTGGTGCAGAAGATGAGTTTTTGCAAGAGCGGGCGGTGGGACTGTGGAAGATTTTGTTGTGTGGAGGCGGAGCTGGGGAGGAGCCTGGGTGGAATCTTAAGGGGGCATGAAAATTTTGCCAGTATGGGGCCCTGAAATTCCTAGTGGCAGCCCTGATTGTATAGTCCGTCACAAAAGATTTTACTGAATCATCTGTTTTTAAAGCATAATTCCATCCTTCAGCACCATTATTCATATAGTATTCATTTAATGTTGAGCCACTATGCAAATACATTGCATTACTTGTGTTTCTGTAATCCAAGCTACAGCCTTTATTTTAGACCAAATCAGTATTGCTTGTTTACTCAATATCTGTACATACAGTGGGGAAAGTAAGTATTTGATACACTGCTGATGTTAGGGTTTGCGGACAGCACTAAATATAAATTATGATAAAGTGCGATCGCAACTCGGGGTCCACCGTGCAGTGATGGTAAACCGCAGCTAGTGAGCAATGGCAGAGCGAGACTGTGAGCAAGCACTTTAAACACACTGAGTTAAACGTCACTCAATGCGTACAGAGCGCAAAGTACCTAGCTCTGTTACTCCACAGAGCGGTACTGTACAACAGAGCTCATAGAGCTGCACCCTGTTAGATGACGCAGGAGTAGAGCAACAATGACGCTAGTTGGGGTCCCTATCGCTACCCCCAGGGAAGTCTAGGCTGGTGTTTGTGCTTGCTCCGAAACTCAGCTGTCCTAACCGCACACACGACCGGAATCAGATGCTATGCTAAGCGGGAGTTCCCACCCTACACTGCCTGTCTAGATACTCAATCGCCGTGCTAGAGATGGCACACGTGCACACAGAGTGGTAGCGTATCCACTCACACACAACACAAATGATACCAGCGCATCGGCGTTCACTCCAGAGAAAATGTTATATGTTACGCTCATGTCCAGTTGAACAGGACCTTTCCTGTGGACCAATCCGGAGCTGCCACATCACCAGAGCAGCTGACGACCAACCACCAATGAGATGTCATCACATCACGAGCATGCTTAGTAGGGTGATTTCTGGACTTAGCCTCCAGAGCGTCTGTTTGCCATTGCCTATCGTTGATTACCATAGACTGGGCTGGAATGCCAGCAGTAACCAAGCGAACAGCACGAGCCTGAGCAAGACGATGGGACCGACGTCTTTGCTCAGCAGCACCCACTGCAGCTGAAGCAGAATAGGAGACCGCAGAAGCAGACAAGGCTTGGGATCTACCCTGTGCAGCGGGTGAATCCTTGCGCCTAACAGCCAATTTTGCAAGTTTTCCCACCTACAAAGAATGGAGAGGTCTGTAATTTTTATCATAGGTACACTTCAACTGTGAGAGACAGAATCTAAAAATAAAAAACAGAAAATCACAATGCATGATTTTTACATCATTTGCATTTTATTGCATAAAATAAGTATTTGATACAATTGTATAACAGAACTTAATATTTGGTACAGAAACCATTTTTTGCAACTAGAGAGATCAGACGTTTCCTGTAGCCCTTTACCTAGTTTGCACACACTGCAGCAGGGATTTTGGCCCACTCCATACAGATCTCCGTCAGATCTTTCAGGTTTTGGGCCTGTCGCTGGGAAACATTCAGTTTCAGTTCCCTCCAACGATTTTCTATTGGATTCAGGTCTGGAGATTGGCTAGGCTATGTGTTTCGGGTCATTGTCATGCTAGAAGAACCAGTCATTACCCATCTTCAGTGATTTTGCTGAGGGAGGGTGTTTGTTGGCCAAATCTCGCAATACATGACCATCCATCCTCACTTCAATACGGTGCAGTCGTCCTGTCCCCTTTGCAGAAAAGCACCCCCAAAATATGATGTTTCCCCCACCATGCTTCATGATGGGACAGTGATCTTCAGGATGTACTCATCCTTCTTCCTCCAAACACAACGAGTGGAGTTGATATCAAAAAGTTCTATTTTGGTCTCATCTGACCACATGACCTTCTCCCATGCATCCTCTGGGTCATCCAGATGATCATTGGTGAACTTCACTGGGCCTGAACATGCACTGGCGTGAGCAGGGGGTCCTTACATGCCCTGTGTGGAATTTCCCACACAGCTTTTGCCATAAAGTGAGACTAGGGATTTTTTTTTTTTAAGTGGCGGAGGAATACAGTGCGGAAGGATACCTACCTTCCGTCATTGGATTCCTGCAGCCCGTAGAGAGCGGCAGCATCAGCTGATGCTGCAGTTCTCTACCCAAGATCGTCGTGGGACACACTCGTGGACTGCTTCGGATCATGGGTAAGTATTTTTGTGGTTTGTTATGTTAATATTTATTCCGTAGACGACAATGGCTTCGGGGAACAATGTGACAAGTATTGGTAAGTATGTTACTCTATGTTATATGTACTGTATGTCTATGTATGTATTGTATGAATGTATTGTATGTAGCATGTATGTAGCATGTATGTAGTATGTATGTAGTATGTATGTTGTATGTATGTAGCATGCATGTAGCATGTAGTATGTATGTAGTATGTATGTAGCATGTAGTATGTATGTAGCATGCATGTAGTATATATGTAGTATGTATGTAGCATGTAGTATGTATGTAGCATGCATGTAGTATATATGTGGTATGTGTGTAGCATGTAGTATGTATGTAGTATGTATGTAGTATGTATGTAGTATGTATGTAGCATGTATGTAGCATGCATGTAGTATATATGTGGTATGTATGTAGCATGTAGTATGTATGTAGCATGTATGTAGTATGTATGTAGTATGTATGTAGCATGTATGTAGCATGTAGTATGTATGTAGCATGCATGTAGTATGTATGTAGTATGTATGTAGTATTTTTTTTTTTTAAACATTTAACACATTAGCCGGATGATGGGACTACTACTGTCCCATCATTGGCTAATGTGTCAATCACTGTCATGGTAGCAGGCATCGCCCGATGGGACTTGTAGTCCCATCGGACGATGCCTGCACAGACCCCCGAACATCAGCACAGCCCCCCGGCAGGCCGGCACAGCCCCCCGGCAGGCCGGTACAGACCCCCACAGGGTGCACAGACCACCGGCAGGCCGGCACAGCCCCCCGGCAGGCTGGTACAGACCCCGGGCAGTCCACACAGCCCCCCGGCAGGCCGGCACAGCCCCCCGGCAGGCCGGCAGAGACCCCCGGAAGGCCCGAAATGATGGCGCATCATGATGCGCACACACCGCGCATCATGATGACGTCATTTCGGCTGTCAATCAACTTTGAACTTCCGATTCCGATGCCCGATATTGAAAAAATATCGGATGTCGGTATCGGAATTCCGATACAGCAAGTATCGGTCGATACCCGATACTTGCGGTATCGGAATGCTCAACACTACTCTCCACGCATTCTTGAACTCTCCGGTACTGTTGCTGCCTCTCCGTGTCCCAATTAGCATCTGGTGACGCTACTTCAGGTGTCAAGACTCCCATGTCTAAGTCGATAGCCAGCTTACCAGGTCTGGCTCTCATTAAATAGGCTGGGGTACAGTTGGTGGAGTTCACTGGGATATGGTTGTAGAGGTCCACCAGATTGGGCAACTTCTCTGGCCACAGATTCCTCTCCTCCAAGGGCAAAGTCTTCAGGAGGTCCATCACTACCTGGTTCATCTTCTCACACATGCCATTGGTCTGTGGGTGATACGGCGTTGTCCGGATCTTCTTACAACCATACAGGTTACAGAATTCTTGGAACACTTCTGCCTCGAAAGCCGGACCTTGATCTGTAAGCACTTTCTCTGGGTACCCATGTGGTCTACAGAAGTGCTGCTGGAACGCTCTGGCTGCTTTCCTGGCAATTTCATCTTTGACAGGCACAACTACCAGGAATCTTGAGTAGTTGTCCACAATGGTAAGTGCATAGATGTAGCCTGACCGGTTTGGAACCATTTTCACATGGTCCAGGGCTACCAGCTCAAGGGGCTGTTTGGTGATGAATGGCTATAGAGGAGCTCTCTGGCTGTCTCGATCCTTTCTGCGCAGGTTACATTGCCCACACTCCCGGCACCACCTCTCAATGGTTTTCCTCTTACCAGCCCAGTAGAACCTCTCTTGGAGCAATACTTCTTCCATCCGAAGTGTCCAGCTCCATTGTGGTATGCTTCCAGGACCATTGATGCCTCCCTCTTTGGGACTATCACCTGCCAAACCAGCTCATGAGTGCGGGCATTGATACGCCTCTGACACAGCTTCCCTTCATAAATGAACAGCCGGCCTCTCTTCTTCCACAACTGCTGAGTTTCCTCAGGAGCATCCGACTCTGGACGTGAGCCAGCTCGTGTCAGCAGCGCCTTCAACAGGCGGACTGCAGGGTCACTATCTTGCGTTTCAGCCCAATCATGATGGGGCAATGGGTTCAGGGTGACCTCCTTCAAGCCAGACTGTCTGTTTCTCCTTGAGCTCGCTGGGCCGCAAGTGGCCGGTGGAAGAGAGGTAGCTCCATCTCTTCCAGAGCCTCAGGGTCTTCTTCGGCATCTGGTAGGTTAGGCATTCTGGACAGCGCATCAGCATTGACATTCTTGTGCCCTGCCCGGTACTTCATGGTAAACTCATAGTTCGATAGCCGGGCCATCCATCGCTGTTCCAGTGCACCTAGTTTTGCAGTATCCAAATGCGTCAACGGGTTGTTGTCCGTGAAGATAGTGAACTTGGCGGAGGCTAGGTAATGTTTGAACCTTTCGGTGACAGCCCAGACTATGGCAAGGAACTCCAGCTTGAAAGAACTGTAGTTGTCAGGGTTCCTTTCAGTGGGGCGCAGCTTCCTGCTGGCGTAGGAGATCACTCTTTCTTTCCCATTCTGTACCTGCGACAGTACTGCTCCTAGTCCCACGTTGCTGGCATCTGTGTACAGCACAAAGGGTTTGTCATAATCTGGGTAGGCCAGAACTTCGTCTCCTGTGAGAGCCATCTTCAATCTGGTGAAGGACCTTTCCAACTCTTCAGTCCATTCAAAGGTGGAATTTTTCTGTTTGGTCTTTTGGACTGCCCCACCAGGAGATTTTGCATAGGGGTGGCTATTTCAGTAAAGCCCTTGATGAATCTTCGGTAGTAGCCTACCAGTCCAAGGAATTGGCGTACTTCATGAAGGTTGCTGGGCTTCGGCCAGTCCCGGATGACTGTGACCTTGTCAGGATCTGGTGTCACACCTTCTGCACTGACCACATGACCGAGGTACTACACCTTGGGCTTCAGGAGGTGGCACTTGGAGGGCTTCACCTTCAGGCCAAAATTGGACAAAGCTTCAAACACTTCAGCCAGGTGCTCCAGATGATCTTCATAGGTTTTGGAGAAAACAATGACATCATCCAGGTACAACAGGACGGTCTCAAAGTTCATGTGTCCCAGGCAGCACTCCATCAGCCGTTGAAATGATTCTGGAGCAGTGCAGAGCCCAAATGGCATATAATTGAACTCACAGAGACCCATTGGAGTGGTAAATGCTGTTTTCTCCTTGTCTGCCTCTGCCACGGGAACCTGCCAATACCCACTGGTGAGATCCAAGGTGAAAAAGTAATTAGCAGTTTTAAATGCAGCTAATGATTCCTCAATTCTAGGTAATAGGTAGGCATCTTTATGTGTAATGCTGTTAATTTTCCTGTAATCAACACACATTCTCATGGTACCATCCTTTTTCTTTACAAACACTATTGGAGCTGCCCAGGGGCTACAACTGTCTCTGATGACCCCTGCTTCCTTCATCTCCCTCAACATACTCTTAGCACACTGGTATTGTGTGGGGGGTATAGGTTTGTACCTCTCCTTTATGGGTGGATGGTCTCCCATGGGGATATGATGTTGAACCCCCTTTGCCTGCCCAAAATCTAGTGGGTGTTTGCTGAATACCCGCTCATACTCTTGTGTCACTCTGTAAACCCCATTTTTCTGGTATGAAGGTGTAGAGTCAGTTCCCACCTGCAGTTGCTGACACCACTCATCTGGCTGCTTCACAGAGCCATTGTCCTCCACCTGATCGGATGAGACCAAGGGTTCTGCTGCCTGCAAAGAGTTGTTATTAACGGTGAGCAGCTTAGCAACTGTGGCGTACCGAGGTATTGTGGCTTCCTCTTCCCCACAATTCAAAAGGCGTACAGGTACTATCCCCTTTCGTACGTCAACCACCCCTCTGGCTGTCAGGACAGTGGGCCTGCTCTCGGAGTATACTGGTTCTACCAACGCCTGGTAATCTCTCCCTCTAAGACCTATAGCTGCCCGACACCAAACCAACATTTCACATCTGGGGGGTATTGCAATGGGAAAAGCATCACTCACTCTGACGCTGCCAATCTCTCCACGAGAAAGTTCTACCTGTTGCCTTTGCATCAGGGCTCGGATCTCCTTCTGCAGGACTAGTTGTTCTCCGGAACCAGCAGTCTCAGCCACCTGTTGCAACAAGACAATAACCTCGGACAGACAGTTTTCAATGACATTTGTACCAAGACTCATCATGGGATTACATTCACGTTGATCAATATCAACAACTATTAAACCTTGAGACTTTAGCTCTACCCGCCCCACTTTAACAGTAATTTCTTTACATTCTATCTGCAGTAAAGACTGACCATTACTAGCAACTACTGTCAGTTCATCAGTGGGGCCACGGGTAAGTTCTGAATCAGCCCAATACCTCTTGTACAGAATGTACAACATAGCGGTCACCTGGGAGCCAGTGTCCAGCAAAGCGTTCATGGGGATGCCGTCAATCACCACAGGAAGGATTGGTCTCCCTCCCACATACTTGGCTGTCCAGTTCCTTGGGCCTGGGGATCCTACTCCTGGGGGTTGGCCCTCTGCCCCAGGGGTTGCTCGTTTAAAGGACAATATCTTGCAAGATGACTGGCCTTGTACGAGCAACGACAGATGGGACGTCCGTCCTGGTCATAGCGATCGTTGTTCCTCCCTCGAAGTGGCGAGGCTCTCCTCCTCCGAAGCCACAGGACATCCTCTGGACTGGAAGCAAGCTGGATCTTTTCTTTGGAGGACACTTGTAGGGACTGCATGGTTTTAGTAAGTGCAGCCATTCCTTTGGTCAACTCCTGGACTTGAAGACGCAACTCCTCAGTTGGATCTTTATCCAGAGTCTGTCCATCAGCCTCCACAGGGATGGAAGGGAAAGATGTTGCTTCCTGATGGTAGGTGATCGCTGGGCGCCTAGGGGGCGCTGGACGGCTGTCAATGGACTCCTGCAGTACCCGAATAGCCCTGTCCTTAAAATCAGCAAAGTCCAGATCAGGGTTTTGCAGGGTTATAATACGCAACTGTCCTCTGTGGGTACTGGATAGGAGTCCTTCAATGAACTGCTCCTTTAACAGTTTATCTTCCTCCTTCACACTGTCAGGATCAACTTGCTTAACTGCTCGCAGCGCCTCCTGCAGGTTGAGAGCATAATCCCTGATACTGTCCTGCGCCTTCTGTTTACAGCCAAAGAACCTCATCTTGATTTCAGCTGCAGAGTGGGGGTCAAAGGTGCTCCTCAGCTTGGCCAGGATCTTTGCAACAGTCTCTTTATCAGTGTCCTGCCAGACTTTCACTTCTCTCTGTATTGCACCCGTTAGCTGTCCAATCAGGATATTCACTTTCTGGCTTTCAGACAGAGGATATACTTTAAACAAACTGCACAGTCTCTCTTTAAATTCACTCAGGGTATGTGACTCACCAGAGTACTGCGGTAGCCAGGCCGCTCCCGGTATATAGGGCATAGACAGCGGCATTATGGAGACCGCTGTGGCGAGCTCTCCTCCTGGCGATGCTGCGGGGTTGGCACCGGCGCCTGCCTCTGCATTGCTGTTGGGCACGGACATCCTCTCCCCCCCAGTTAACGTTAGCCAGGGCCGGGGGTTATGGAAGCTCACCGGCGGCCGCTTCACAGGCCCGACGCTCCGGGCTGTAGGCCTCAGCTCCTCCTTCTCTCGCGCACTGTCCTCTCTTACCGTGCGGCACTTCGCTTCTTCGTGCTCTGCGGCAGGCTCCGCCCATGAAGGCCTGCCTCTTTCTTCCTGTGTGCGCCAAGTGGCACCAATTTCACACACAGTCTTTTTGCACAAACACAGTCTATGGCACACAGGACCCGGGGTGTATCGGGCTCCGTAATCCTGTTCGTGAAGCCAAATTGGGTCGCCCTCCCAGGGCCGTGGGGTACTCGGTACCAGGCCGGTGTCAGTGGGATGTATCACAGCAGCGGTGACCCGGACCGTGGCCCTGGGCGCCCAAGTAATGGGGGAATGTAGTTAATGGAATGGAATAGTGCCTGACGCCACCTGTGGTGCTCAGCAAGGGAGATGTTAAGCCGACGCTGCAGACAGATCCGCTGGGACTGATGGTATGGTGCAGCAAAGATGTAACAGCTCCCCACAGGTGAAGCTATAGTCTACAGGGCAGTGTAGATGTGGTTGGCATGGGGATGTAGCAGTGCCGGAAAGGTAGGAAGCAGACAAGACACAGCGGGGTGCAATTTCTGTACCTTTACTTGATAACTGCAGTCCAGGGTCCTGATTACAGATGGTAACGGAGCAGGCTAGCCTGGAAGCAACTCAGGGATTCTCTCTCAGCAGGCGAGCTGTGTAGTCTCCTTCCTAACACTTGTTTGAATGAAGCACTCCAGTACTAAGTTACTCTGAAGTTCCTCCTGTCAGATGTTCCCAAGAACATTACTTGCACGGCAGACAGCTGTAGCCTCTCTCGGGAACTCCCTTCTCTGAGTCCTGGCTCTCTATCCAAGCTGCTGTTTTGCCTCAAGTCTTAGATGGGAGTAGGGCATTTAGAGCCTCCTACTCCTCTGGTATCTGTTGCAGGACCGTTAGTATCCGTACAACCGTGGAGACCAGGCTCCAGTCCTTGCGCTCTCAAGCTGAGGGAGCTCGCCTTCCGCAGCTCAACCACCAGCTTCTCTCTCCACGTCTGCACACTTCACCCTCGGCAGACTAACTGACCACGCCTTCCTCCTGGCCCTCAGAGAGCACTCCTCCCCTTAATCCTGGTTCAGAGTTCCCCCTGCTGGCCTGGAGTGGAACTGTGTTGCATGTATGGATTGACTGCGAGAGAGACCCATCATTGCCTCCAAGCCTGGCATTACCCTCCCCTGGAGGAAGGCAAAGCCACTGTGGCGGCCATACTCCTGGGGGCGCCACACAGGGACCTGTGATTACAAGCACCACTCCAGCTCTGGGAAAAAAAATGCTGGCATGGTGCTTAAGTGAAAATTGCATCAGAGCAGTGTATACATCCTATACTTTCACCTTTTTTACACGTTAGTAAAGGGAAACTGTAAGCAAGTTTTTGCTATGTAATCTCACAGCACCATGAAGGGGTGGACAGAGATCCTGATTCCAGTGACTTATCATTTACTTTACTAAGTGCAATAGTTGTGATAGAATCACAATTTTCTCTGCTGCTGCAGAAGTAGCAGTGTTCTGAATGCTGAGTCCTGTGTAGCCCCCCCATTCCTATACACACACGCGCAAACACGCACACACACGCACTCACACACACACATGAATGGCAGCTTTCTGGGTAAATTGTATAGTGACAGAGAGCAGAGTTGGATTAGGGTGCATGAGGCAACTTGTATTGTTGGGATAATTTCCTGCTGATAAAACACTGATTGTACTAAAACGGCCAAGAAAGCGATTCATCACTGTAATCAGGGACTATGCTCCTACATTATGATACTCTCAGATCACATAGCACAAATATGCTGGCAGATTTACTTAATTGGGGGAATTTTATGCTCTCCTCCACTTTCGACATGGAAAAAGGAACAATTTCATAGCCATAGGGGATGAAAACTTTGCAACTGTTTGTAGGTTTTAGGGATGTGCTGTCTGGCCTAAGGTAGATCCTCCACAATTCTGCATCTTGAAAGAATGGTCACTAGTGACAAAGTTTGTATTTGAAGGGTAAAATTCCTTTTTCGTGTTTTATAATGTAGCGCACTATAAAATAATATCAGACACCAAACATGTGCCTGCCGCCTGCTGGGAACCACGCTGTGTTACTCCACATTGTACTGAAATGTAATATCCATGTTTATATGATTGATAAGTCTCTCGCTGCTAAAGGATGAACCTGACATTTCTAATATCATCTGTGCTTGTACTTCAAAAATGTATTCCAGTAATATTTGAAAACAAGTATATGAGATTAAATGTAATGAAATATGACTTGACAGGCACACTCTAAAATGATTCACCACTCATTCAATTGCTAAGTAATTTGACTGAAGGAAAATTACCATTAAAGGTAAAGAACGGCTGCATTATGCTGGGCGCGTTAGGTGACCCACACCGCTGTTAGACCACGTAGTTTGCATCTCCCACTGTGTTCACTGTGGTTTCATGGATTACTATTATTTAATGTCTGTGGGCTATAATTTGTGCGGTATTTCAATGTTCTGAGTACAGATATCACTGAGTGGCTTATTATAATTGATACACCTCTCGTGTATACTTTGTATTTGTCTCTGATTTCAGAATAAGACGCAAACGTATCAAGGTGAATTGAGATTCATCAAAAGGGCTTGTTTCCTATTTGTTAATAGTCTAAAGACTTTGGTGTGTGTGTATATTCATATACAGTATATGCATGTATATACGATACAGTGCTGAAGTTTTAGGAAGATGTGGAAAATATGCTGCAAAGTAAGGATGCTTTCATATCAAAGTGTTAATAGATTATTTTTATCAATTAATAAAATGCAAAATGAATGAACAAAAGAGAAATCTAAATCAAACCAATACTTGGTGTGACCAATCTTTGCTTTCAAAACAGCATCAATTCTTTTACTTGTGCACAGTTTTTGAAGGAACTTGGCAGGGAGGTTGTTCCAAACATCTTGGAGAGCTAACCACAGATCTTCTCCAAATCCTTCTTGTAATCCCAGCCAGACTATGATGTTGGGGATCTGTGTGGGCCGTATTATAATGAGGAAGGCTTGTGCACCTACATATACAAATTTAGGGTGGAGGGAGGACACTTTTTATTCTGAGAATCTTGTTTTTTTTTTCACTAGGCACATTTTATAATTATATAGGCAGATCAGACTTACCTTGGAGTTTAAAGGGCCTTTTACATTTAGCGATGCACCAGCGATCCGACCAGCGATACGACCCGGTCAGGATCGCTGGTGCATCGCTAAATGATCGCTAGTGAGCTGTCACACAGAAAGATCTCACAGCGATGCAGCAGCGACGCAGCGCACGATACTCACCTTTCACACACAGTGATCCTGACGTCCATCCGCCCGCCTCCACGCGTCGCTCGTCTCACACAGCAGGAAGCTGACGACGAGAAATGGAGCCGGACATTCTCGCGCGATCAGCGATAACCAGCGGGGGAGCCGGTCGGAGGTAAGTATCAGACATAGCGATATCGCTGGCACTATCGCTATAACGTCACAAAATCGGTAGTGATGTTAAGTAAAACCCCCTTATGTGTCACTCACCTCCATCCCTGATTGTTTATGCATGAGCTGCCATATGAATATCATCAGTCTTAAGTATTCACGCGTGCACCTAATATATTTTACATTGGTAGACCAAAATATAGTAGATCTTTTTTAGTCTAAGTTTTCGCTTATGTACATAAGATATTATTTACCAGTAAAGTTGACTTTGTTTGTACCTGTGCAGCAATTTTTCGACACTGCACAGACACTAATGTTATTCGATCTAAGAGGACATATGTATGATGGATGTGATGGTATTAAAAATGAGAGTGGGGTGTAGAGGTAATATCAATGAATGTTCATTTGAGTATTGATGGCCAATTAGTCTGCCAATCAAATGTCAAGAGGAGGCACCGATAATCTACATTCTTATTGGTACATATCCAACAAACTTTTGATGACATCCAAACAAAAGTTTTATAAACCTTGTGTGTGGAGGAAACATGGTCATTTGCCCAATATATTTCTGGTGACGCTGGTTTAACCAGTGATGGGCCAGGGGTGGGGGCGAATGGAAGATATAGAATTGTATTTTATTATTTAGGGATTTTGACTCTTATAACAATTATAGAAAGCTTTTGATGTGTGATAACTTTCAGGCGTACGCACATTATATGTTAGTGATTCAAACTAATGAATGATTATATAGTGCGATTACAGACCTACACTCAGGTGTAAGTCCTCCGCCATGATCATTTTAACCCTTTTTACTATAAATAATTATTTAATAAAATTTAAGTTTTGCTTTATTCTATTTTGAGTTAGTGGCAGGGGAAGAGTTGGGCTAAAATGAGTAGGGCTAAAGTGAGTTGGGCTAAAGTTAGGGCTAGGTTTGGGCTAGTGTTAAGGTGGGGCTAGGGTTAGGGTTGGGCTAAAGTTAGGGTTGGGGCTAGGGTTAGGGTTGGGCTAAAGTTCGGGTTGGGCTAAAGTTAGGGTTGGGCTAGGGATAGGGTTGTGGCTGGGATTACGGTTAGGGTTGGGATTAGGGTTAGGAGTGTGTTAGGGTTAGGTTTGTGGTTAGGGTTATGGTTAGGGTTGGGATTAGGGTTAGGGGTGTGTTGGGGTTAGAGTTGGAGTTAGAATTGGGGGTTCCACTGTTTAGGTACATTAGGGGGTCTCCAAACGCAACATGGCACCACCATTAATTCCAGACAATTTTGCGTTCAAAAATTCAACTGGTGCTCCCTCCATTCTGAGCCCCGCCATGCACCCAAACAGTGGCTTTTTCCCACATAGGGGGTATTGGCCTACTCAGGAGAAATTGTGCAATAAATTTTGTGGTCCATTTTCTCCTGATACCGTTGTTGAAAAAAAAATTTGTCCAATGAAAAAAGTAAAATGTTCATTTTTTCCTTCCACATTGCTTTAGTTCTTGTGAAGTTCTTGAATGTGGTATTGCGCACCTTGAGGGGTGCAGTATTTAGAATGGTGTCACTTTTTGGTATTTTCTGTTATATTGACCCCCCAAACTCACTTCAAATGTGAGGTGGTCCCTGAAAAAATGTTTTTTGTAAATTTTGTAGAAAAAATGAGAAATCGCTGGTTTCACTTTTAACCCTTATAACTTCCTCACAAAAAAATTTTTTGTTCCAAAATTGTGCTGATGTAAAGTAGACATGTGGGAAATATTACTTATTTTGTGCGATATGACTCTTTGATTTAAGGGCATAAAAATTAAAAGTTTGAAAATTGCAAAATTTTCGCCAAATTTCAATTTTTTTCACAAATAAACACGAGTCATATCAAAGAAATTTTACCGCTAGCATGAAGTACAATATGTCACGAGAAATCAATGTCAGAATCACCAGGATCCATGAAAGCGTTCCAGAGTTATTACCTCATAAAGGGACAGTGGTCAGAATTGTAAAAATTGGCCCGGTCATTAAGGTGAAAGCAGGCTTTGTCTCAAAGGGGTTAATTTGCCAACAAATAAATATAAAAATGACAATACTATATACTCCAGACTTGTATATTACTGTAAAGTGTAAAAAATCATATGCAGTAACACTGACTAATATATCTCTGTAGTAATTCTATGTATGTTTTCCTATGTGAACTGTGAATTCTTGTTTCTTTCAAGAATTTTATTCCGAAAGCTGATTATGAATGTAATTACACGAAATCCATTTTTTATGTCCAGAATATGGTTCAGAAGAAGAAACTGAATAGGAAACACTTTATAGGTTGTGGACCTGGACACTGTTATCACATAAATCCACCTAGGTGGGTAGATCCCAGGCGATATACTGGGCAACTGCTATTTTCATTTTTCCTGTTTGTCAGATTTTGGGTTTTAATTAGAAACGTCTTCCCTTTGAATTGATGTGAGCACAGTAAGCCGGGGACAGTAGCATTAATAGTGTGTAGCCTATATAACCATGGTGAAAAAATGCCTTGGCTGAACATACATTTTCAATTGCTCTGGATAAAAGACCTCCATGGCAACTGCCTAGAAGTTGGATAATGATGAGAAAAGGGAACATTGAAAATGAAGCATGACACATTTTCATTCTGGCTGTAGAAGAATACAAGTGAGGATTGACTAGTCTGTCAAGTTATTATTTTTCAGTTCTGCAATCTTCAATAAAACTAAAATAAAATGAGAATTGTAATAGTGGGGGCATGCTGTGACAGTCAGGATCGTTTTAGCACCTTAGTGTACACAATTAGTAAGAACAGAAAACTACTTTAGTCTGGGTTCACACATGCAGTTTTTTCTTGCAGTTTTTTTAAACCAAGCAGGTGTGGCTACAAAAGAGAGACATGGGATAAGCATAAAGATGTGGTCACACACCTCCAGAGACTCAGCGCAGAAAGAATTCAATTCATCTGATTAGAATTTGTTCTGCAGCATCTGAATAGATTTCTGCAAACCACATTCTGAGGAATGGAACAGTAGTTGAAATTTGCAACAACAAATATGCTGCATGTACATATACTCTGAATATTTTTGCTGCTGTATATGTTCTTACTTTAGTATCGTACCCATATCAGAAACTATATAAAAAACTGCCTGTGTAAAATCAGCAACCAAAGTGGAAGCTCAACTTTGACGAACATATCATTCACATACACTGTGTTCCAAATTATTATACAAATTGGATTTAAGAGTCATAAAGACATCATTTTTTGTCTTTCAAATAAACTCATGGATGGTCTGGATTGTGTCTCAGAGCTCTTTGGATCACTGAAATCAATCCTAAACACCTGTGATAATTAGTTTGCCAATTGGGCAATATCAATAGTTTGAAAATTGGGCTAATTAAAGGAAAATAATTAAAAGTTTTGTCCACTACTTGGACAATCCCTTCTTATTCCCCATATTTGGTCCTGTTAACATGAAAACACTTATATTCAGGTCCCATACATGCGTGTTTCCATCTGTGCCAGCGCTTGCCTTCCTGGGGCTCAAGTAAGATTGTTATGGCACGTGAGCCCTATGCCCAATTAACGCTGGTTTTACTGTCCCTGCCTTTTGTTGTACAAGTAATCAAGAGGAGGTGAGCCCCACCCTAGGTCTCACTTCCTCTTAATTACTTATGCATCTGAACCCAGCGCTGCTCTCCCTGCTGCCAAAAAGAGTCTAATAGTGCAATGCCTTGGACAAGGTATTAAAACTTTAAATATTTCACAAAAACTTAAGTGCAATCATCGTATTGGGAAAACATTTGTGGCTTATATAGAGGACAGATGGGATCATGCAGATAAAGGCATAATGAGGAAGGTTTCTGCCAGACGAATTCATTGGATTAAGAGAGTAGCTGCTAAAATACCATTATAAATCAGCAAACAAGTATTTGAAGCTGCTGATGTCTCTGGTGTCAGGTTAACCTCAAGATATCAAATCCTCCAGAGGCTTTCATTTGCGCATAAACCTACAATTCAGCCACCCCTAAACAGTGCTCACGAGCAGAAATGGTTGCAGTGGACCCAGACACACATGAAGACTCATTTGAAAACAGTCTTGTTCATTGATAAGTGCTATGCAACCTTGGATGGTCCAGATGGATGGTTGGTGGATGGCCTCCATGTTCCAAAAGGGCTGTAATGTCAGCAAAGAGGTGGCACAGTCATGTGTTGAGTCAGAATCATGGAGAGAGAGCTGTTAGGCCTCTTTAGGATCCCTGAAGGTGTGAAAATTACTTCAGCAAAGTTTGTACAGTTTCTGACTGCCCACTTTCTCCCATAGTACAATGCACCATTTCATGCTGCAAAAAATACCTCTGAGTCATTGGCTGCCATGGGCATAAAAAGAGAGAAAATCATGGGGCGGCCACCATCTTCCCCTGACCTCAACCTTATTGAGAACTATTGGAGTATCCTCAAGAAAAAGATGTATGAGGGAGGGAAGCAGTTCACATCAAAACAGCAGCTATGGGAGGCTATTTTGGCATACTACAAAGAAATTCAAGCAGAAACTATCCAAAAATACACACGTTCAGGAAATGCAGGAATTTTGAAGGTGATATCAAAGAAGGGGTCCTTTGTTAACTTGTAACTTGGCCTGTTAAGATGCTTTTGATAGGATAAGCTGTTTTCTTTCAGTAATTGTGACCTCTTAAGTCTGCAAATACAACAAATGACATTTTCAGTTCTTTACCACCTATAGACTGTTTGGAAATGCTATATTATGTTGTGCATAATAATTTGGAACAGTAGATTTTGAGACTTTTTACTTTTGAAAAAAATGCTGTTATTGGGAGGTTTATCCAATAATGTTAAAATCATCAATGGTTGATGAGTTGAACATTATACTGACTCATTTGTATCAACCATTTAGGAAAATCCAAAAAATAGCATTTCCATAATAATTTGGAATGCAGTGTGTTTGCATAATTGCACTTATAGAATACCAATTAGCTAAATCACTTTCTGCATAAGTAGGAGCAGGTTAGCTGATAGAGAAGAACATTATCATTACAACTGCCCGCTCTATTGACAGAATAGATGCTCTGCAAAAATCATTTCTTCTGTCACTGCATCAGGTACAGCATAAAACTATCTGTCTACTTTCCTGTATTAGCCAAATCCCCCAGCTTTTAGGGTAGGGTGTATCTTAGGAATATTTTAGTAAAACGAAAAAAGTGGTTTGGTACCGTGTTAGCCAGTAGAAAAAATATATAAAGCGCTCTCAGTGAGAGAAACAAAATAGGAATCTTTTGGGTATGATACCTTTTAGTGGCTAACAAATAATAGTAAATGATGTTACAAAGCAAGCTTTCGGGACTGCTTACGTCCCTTCATCAGGCTGATATAACGAAATATTTGAAGAAAACTTATTTATATACAGTTTAAACACATGCTGGTGTGATACATGGACATTTCAATAAACAAATACTGAACTTGAAGAGAGAATACTTAATTAGGTAAGATTGCATCAGTGGTGTGAAAGTTCTGTGAGATCAAAGGGCTGTTTGGAGGAAATAGCTCAGATATGGTAATGAACCATAAAACCTTCTGACAAATTGAGTCCTGTGTCAATAGAATCAAAGATTGTAATGAATTTGTACTCCCACACTCTCCGATGTTTCTGTGACAAGCTGTGGCGAAACGCGCATCGGGGATTATACCATTCAAGGTTGTATGTTTCCTCTATGCACCTTGCACTTTTATATGCACTTTGTTAATTGCCCAGAACAGTTTACTGTGAATGTTTTGTAATGAGCCCATTAGCCATTATTTATTACTGTCATTACTATGGTTAGTTTTGCCTGCACTAATAGCGGGTATATACATTGATCCCCACTATGTGAGATACGGGTCTTTTGATATTTGAGGTGTGCTTTTGAACAATTTTATTTTTAATGAACTTGCAATTGTTTGCACACCGTCAACCATGTGGCATACATGCTTCAGTTACTGCCCAACAATGCTGAGTAGGATTTATTATATATTAGACCCATAGGGCTGGTTCATTGATTCAACTTCACTGGGCAGATATTTATTAGGTGCTGAGTGTATTTAACACGTGTTAAGTATTACCATTCTTTTCATGATTAATATGCATTGAGGATATATGCTGTACCCAAAATGGGGCGCCGACTGTGTAATCATTGGTAGACTTTATTCTGGTATTTATACCTTTATATCTCCCCTTGGACACATCCTTACACCTGGGATAGGTATATGCATACTTACCTTGTTGGGTTTATGGATTGACATCTCCTTCTATGGTGTTTTATTGTTTGTATATTCTTGTTTCAATGAAGTTGTACATTTTATGGCTGAACTTCTCTTGTCTATTCTGTATGTAAATAATGTTTCTTCAAATATTTTGTTATATCAGCCTGATGAAGGGACGTAAGCAGTCCGGAAAGCTTGCTTTGTAACATCATTTACTATTATTTGTTAGCCATTAAAAGGTATCATACCCACAAGATTCCTATTTTGTTTCTCTCACTGAGAGCACTTTATATAGGAATATTTTAGAAATGCATTTAACATAGTTTACTTCATTGGTAAGGGTGAATTGACACTTTAAGAAATAACTAATTCAATAAAGGGTTGTGCAGCCTGTGTCTCTTTTGGCATTCTGACATTAGGTATGGATTGATGCTGCTGCATGACTGATGGCCAGCACGTATCACGTGTGTGTCCTGTTAATAGTGATTGGATGCATGCATGATACTTGCTTGGTGGCGTGTTGCACTGAGGCCGCAACAACTGTTACGCCTATAGTGTACACACATGTCTCCGTAATCAATTTAATATCAGTTACACTAGAGAGGTTTTTTTTAGCCATTTTGTACCTCTTTCTTTTGATTGTGGTATCCACAAGTGACCAAAAGGCGACACTTTAAAAACTTCTATATAATAATAATAATAATAATCTTTATTTTATATAGTGCTAACATATTCCGCAATGTTTACAGTTTGCACACATTATCATCACTGTCCCCACTGGGGCTCACAATCTAAATATATGTAAGAATACAAAAATAGACTTGGTTATTTGGTTATGCAGCAGTGTTAGTCCAGGTAATGCGTTAGCGAGTCATATGGTATCACAATGGTGGCTGCTAGAAACTGATGCAATTGGTTAATTTTAGACAGCATGACATTCAAGAAGAACTCAAGGGCCTGTATATGGCTGAGTTTTTACATTGCCACAAAGATGTGGCAGCTTACTACGTGGGCAGATGCCCTTATGTCTGGGGTGAAATGGACAAGAGAACTCCTGAAGGTAGTGAAGCTGGACAGTCGAAGGAATGCTGCGGTACAGGATGAAACGGTACAACCCTGGAGCACTCTAAAACAAACAGGGAAAAGCGCAGGAATAGACAAGAATGTATACTGTGATGTTCCCTGTGAAGTTGCTGTAACTGAACTGGACATACTGCGAAGGAATACAAGTGACGTTGTCTGTTACAAGTTGAAACTGGACTCTGTCTCTCTTTGTGTGAAACCAATAGGAGTGAACCCACAGCAGAACAGATGGGACCCTGGTGGTACAGAAGGCGTTACAAAAGGTACGCTGCAAAGGGGACAATGTATGTATGTGGCGGGAGACCAGGGCGCGTTTGAGCAATCAAAGTCAGCCACGACTACGGCCCTGGCTCTGCTCATACTTGCATCAGGGTTTCCATTTAAATCTCCAAATTACGTGATTCAGATTAAACCACCGAGGGATGCATTCACTATAATGAGGCAGCAGCATTACTCTAGACTTCGTCTGGCCTCTGTTCAGTGGTGTCCGTCTTTTCAGAAGTTTACTGACCTTTTAAAAAGACTGACAACACTTGATCATAGGCCAGATAGCATCCACAGTGTCTCCATCTGCTTCATGCAACATGTGATTGCCATGACATACCTATATGTCATTGGTCGGAAACCCCTATCCGACCATGACATATAGGTTCATAATATGTCGTGACGGGGTTAACATCATCATCATTATAATTTTTACTGACAATTAAAATTTTTTGAGAATAGTTAGAAATTTCCCTTGGGCCCCTGCACACTGCTGGACAGACAGAAAGGAGAAAAAATGTTTTTCAAAATATTAATAGCTTACATAACTACTATTTTCTTTATCTAAATCATTCTTAGTAAAAAATATGAGTTTTGGGTATTTGACTACTGTGAATTTCCTTGGTAGTCCCTTTGGCAAGATTGGGTCCTGCACAGTGCAGGACACAAAATGCAAAAACAAAAAGTAAGGCTTAATTGCCTTCATCCTTATTTTTGCAAAAAAAGAGGGTTTTTTTGTGCCTTGACTAGAGTTGAGCGATACCGTCCGATACTTCAAAGTATCGTATCGGATGGTATTGGCCGATCTTTAAAAAAAGTATCGGTATCGCCGATTCCGATACCGGAAGTACCATTCAAGTCTATGGGACTTCCGGTATCGGAATAAGAAAAACCCTTTCCTGCCCTTGTACAGCCTCTCTGGGGTCTGTACGGGCCTTTCGGGGGGCTGTGCCGGCCTGCCAGGGGGTCTGTGCAGGCTCCGGTGGTCTGTGCCGGCCTGCCGGGGGGCTGTGCCGGCCTGCCGGTGGGCTGTGCCGGCCTGCCGGTGGGCTGTGCCGGCCTGCCGGTGGGCTGTGCCGGCCTGGCGGTGGTCTGTGCAGGCTCCGCCAGAAATTCCCACACAGCAATGGCATAAAGTGAGACTAGGGACTTTTTTTTTTTTAAGTGGCGGAGGAATACAGTGCGGAAGGATACCTACCTTCCGTCATTGGATTCCTGCAGCCCGTAGAGAACGGCAGCATCATCTGATGCTGCAGTTCTCTACCCAAGATCGTCGTGGGACACACTCGTGGACTGCTTCGGATCGTGGGTGAGTATTTTTGTGGTTTGTTATGTTAATATTTATTCCGGAAAAGACAATGGCTTCGGGGAACAATGTGACAAGTATTGGTAAGTATGTTACTCTATGTTATATGTACTGTATGTCTATGTATGTATTGTATGAATGTATTGTATGTATGTAGTATATATGTGGTATGTATGTAGCATGTAGTATGTATGTAGTATGTATGTAGCATGCATGTAGCATGCAGTATGTATGTAGCATGCATGTAGTATATATGTAGTATGTATGTAGCATGTAGTATGTATGTAGTATGTAGTATGTATGTAGCATGCATGTAGTATATATGTAGTATGTATGTAGCATGTAGTATGTATGTAGCATGTATGTAGTATTTATGTGGTATGTATGTAGCATGTAGTATGTATGTAGCATGCATGTAGTATATATGTAGTATGTATGTAGCATGTAGTATGTATGTAGTATGTATGTAGTATGTATGTGGTCTGTATGTAGCATGTAGTATGTATGTAGCATGCATGTAGTATGTATGTAGTATGTATGTAGTATGCATGTAGTATGCATGTAGTATGTATGTAGTATGTATGTAGTATGTATGTAGCATGTATGTGGTATGTATGTAGCATGTAGTATGTATGTAGCACGTAGTATGTATGTAGCATGCATGTAGTATATATGTAGTATGTAGTATGTATGTAGTATGTATGTGGTATGTATGTAGCATGTAGTATGTATGTAGCATGCATGTAGTATGTATGTAGCATGCATGTAGTATGTATGTAGTATGTATGTAGTATATATGTAGTATGTATGTAGCATGTATGTGGTATGTATGTAGCATGTAGTATGTATGTAGCATGCATGTAGTATATATGTAGTATGTAGTATGTATGTAGTATGTATGTGGTATGTATGTAGCATGTAGTATGTATGTAGCATGCATGTAGTATATATGTAGTATGTATGTAGTATGTATGTGGTATGTATGTAGCATGTAGTATGTATGTAGCATGCATGTATTATGTATGTAGCATGCATGTAGTATGTATGTAGCATGCATGTAGTATGTATGTAGTATGTATGTAGTATGTATGTAGCATGCAGCATGTATGTAGTATGTATGTAGTATATATGTAGTATGTATGTAGCATGTAGTATGTATGTAGCATGCATGTAGTATGTATGTAGTATTTTTTTTTTTTTAACATTTAACACATTAGCCGTATGATGGGACTACTACTGTCCCATCATTGGCTAATGTGTCAATCACTGTCATGGTAGCAGGCATCGCCAGATGGGACTTGTAGTCCCATCGGACGATGCTTGCACAGACCCCCGGACATCAGCACAGCCCCCCGGCAGGCCGGCACAGCCCCCCGGCAGGCCGGTACAGACCCCCACAGGGTGCACAGCCCCCCGGCAGGCCGGCACAGCCCCCCGGCAGGCCGGTACAGACCCCCACAGGGTGCACAGACCACCGGCAGGCCGGCACAGCCCCCCTGCAGGCCGGTACAGACCCCCACAGGGTGCACAGACCACCGGCAGGCCGGCACAGCCCCCCGGCAGGCCGGTACAGACCCCGGGCAGTCCACACAGCCCCCCGGCAGGCCGGCACAGCCCCCCGGCAGGCCGGCAGAGACCCCCGGAAGGCCCGAAATGACGGCGCATCATGATGCGCACACACCGCGCATCATGATGACGTCAGGCTGTCAATCAACTGAACTTCCGATTCCGATGCCGAATTCCGATATTGAAAAAATATCGGAAGTCGGTATCGGAATTCCGATACAGCAAGTATCGGCCGATACCCGATACTTGCGGTATCGGAATGCTCAACACTAGCCTTGACTGATGTGAATTCTTCCTGTAAGTATTGTACCACTGCCCAGGAAAGGATAATAGACTAATATAGTGTTACTTTCCCTCAGTAAATAGCCTGGCCAAAGAGGGTTATTGAACCAGTAACTAAACTTTGACTCTACATTACTTATTGTTTAGACACCTACATAGACACATAAAACAACATACAAAGATGATGGGACAGAATGTAACTGTCATAGTATAGGACATGGTTAATGTCCTGTTCTCTTAGAGTTAACTTTTGCTGGCCTCCCTTTGGATCTGGGAGGGGTATTTATACTCACTCCAGACTAGGATTCCCTATCATCTATACTGTTGCTCTGACTGTGTGTCTGACCCCCTGGTGTGTGTGCATATTGCATTGCTTGTTTGCCTCATGTGTATGACCTGGTCTGTCCGCTCACTCTGTTCTCTGTCTTACGTTTTGGTACTATTGTCTTCTCTGGTTCTGACCTCCTGGCTTGGCTATTGTTACTCCGTTATAGCTTGTAATTGTACCGTCCATTGCCCGTTCTGGTTTACTGATCTATTGCTACATCCTGGCTATCCGTTCTGTCTAATCCTTTGGTACTGTCGTGCTATCTCGTGCTTTGACCCCGGCCTGATCTGGTTTACATCCCTGTCTATGCCCCTTGGTAACTTGTTCCGTAGTTACCTTTCTAGAAGTTTTCCTTCAGCTCCTAGCTCTCTGGAGCTTAGGCCACGCCCCCAGCAGTCACGTGCTTCAGGTCCTGTTAGTCTGAAGCACGCATCTTCACCGCTGCTGCCCCGCTCCACAGGTATCTTTGAGCACAGATTTTTGTACTCAGGACACGCGCACTGGCTCAATGAGCAAGAGCAGTGCGGTGTTCCTGACAGTAACAAAAGAAAGGATGGTCATCATCAAGTCCTATAAACTGCATGCATGGTTTGTAAAATGCATTGTTCAACCAGTTTTGGCCTGGACCACAGGCATAAGATTACTTAGTAGAACCTTGTTAGTAGCCAAATTCACAGGAAGTTTCAGCCATTCTCCTGGACTTAAAGGCAGTAACAGTACGATTTGCTTGATGACAAAAGGTATAATTTTTGGACTTTGCATAAAAAGAATGTAAGTGCAGCGTATTGTTAAATGGGATTTTGGTCACTATCACTTACCTTCGACTTTCCAATAACCATATACTGTATGTTGAGGTCGTCATAATATTACTAAGTTTGCGTTTGAGATAAATATCTTGAAAGGAGTTTGATACAATACTAGGATACTTCATAGCGTCATAGACATCTTTTTAGGGCAATTAGAGTACTTTCAATTCTCTGCAAATAGATTTGTCACAAATCGAATTTTGGGAAGAAATTTGGCAAGTATGTTAAATTTGAATTTCAAAAGTTTTGCTAACTTCAACAAGCTGGGTGTTATAAACACCCAGTCCAGGTATGTCCATTAGAGCCGGGGGAAGGTTGCCACTGGGTTATAGCGTCAGAAGGACCAGGAAAAAGTCTGCAAAGCAAACTGCTGAGACCTACTGCAGCCATATGGTATGCAGTGCGACAGTCTGCAGCCTTTGTCACACCCATGGCAATAGGGATCAGATGTGCTAAAAATTTTCATAATGAACGATAAATAGCCCTTCCTGAAATCCACTGGGCATGTATGTCACTATCAGGAATTACTTCCCACCAGCCATCATATAAGTATGGTGCTATAATTGCACCTGCTTGCACTCTACTGCAATATCCGTGATTATGGATAATTCAAATCTAGGCAATTTAACACCTTAGAGGAGCATGGTCAATAGCCACCGATAAGTGATAAAACGTAAGGGGGTGCCCCACCGGGCATTCTAATTGACTCTTGTAGCTCCATCATGGGTGTGTTGCCATGGCAGCAAAAGGTCAGATTTCGTTTTTTTTCAGTTCTTAATCTTACCCTTCTTACACATAATTTCTATACCATCATTTCATTTTAATTCTCTCCTTAGATTATATAGCTGCCATATATATTTTCTCAAAATTAAAGCTCATATAGTATTATATTAAAACTAATTAATGATGTTAAATTTACATTGCATGTAATTTCAGCTTAAAGCTGCTTTAATAATTTAATTATGGACTTCCAAATCTTTCCAATATAATGGTATCTAAAGGAAGGGGACTTTTTAATGTATACTATGAATAGTTTATATAATAATTAAAATGAAAGGTTTGCCCTCAAACTAACTTAGTGGAGTTAATCACTTAATAAAAATAATGTTGATGAAGCCTGAACTGTCAATCACAAATGAATTATGCAGTTTTCCATTAAAACTACTGAGGAAAATATATTCATAGTATAATTACGGTACTTAACTGAGCATGTTCCATCCAACTGTTGCAATAATACTGACAGATAATATATTAGCAGGACATGCCTGCTGGGTACACAGGGCCAGGTTTATCGATGCTGTTGCTGTGGGCAGGTTTGGTGCTTTTTAAAACCTGTCATTAACATTAGTTGTGTTTGTGTCACAAGCCATAAAACTCTTTAAAGTTATTAATGAATGCCTTAAGCACTAACAATTTTTTTAACTATAGATGACTGACCCTTGATATTTGAATTCGCTTGGTACGACAAATGTTTACTAGATATTTGATTTGTGGAAAATCAGAATACTGGATACTGGGTGGACAAAAGTATTGGCACTCTTCTTCCTCCACCTCGTCCAGGAGAGGTCCCTGAGCAGATAATGGCTGAATGTCATCAAGGATTCCCTCCTCCTCTTCCTCCTCATCAACATTGGCTGCAGACGCCTGCTCCTTAAGGTGCGTCAAAGTTTGCATGAGCAGACGCATAAGTGGGATGCTCGTGCTTAGGATGGCGTCGTCTGTGCTTACCAGCCGTGTGCATTCCTCAAAACACTGAAGGACTTTACAGAGGTCTTTCAGCTTCGACCACTGCACACCTGTCAACTCCATGTCTGCTCTCAAAGTGCCTGGTCGTGTATCCTCCCACAAATGCATTATGGCCTGCCTCTGTTCGCACAGTCGCTCCACCATGTGCAGGGTGGAGTTCCACCTTGTTGCAATGTCGATAATGAGGCGGTGGTTGGGAAGGTGGAGCAATCGCTGCAGCTTCTGCATACGAATGGAGTGTACAGTCGACCGGCGGATGTGCGCGCACAGTCTTCGCACCTTCTGGAGCAGGGCTGTTAACTCCGGATAATTGTTGAGGAAGCACTGCACCACCAGGTTCAAGGTGTGAGCCAAGCAAGGTATGTGGCCGAGTTTTGAAAGGGCTATGGCTGGCACAAAATTACGGCCGTTATCACTAACTAACTTGCCTGCCTCAAGGTGTATACTGCCCAGCCATGACTCAGTTTGTCGCTGAAAGTACTCGGCCAGCACCTCCGCGGGGTGTATGTCGCCCAAACACATCATCTGCAACACAGCCTGCTGACACTTTCCACTAGCTGCTTGATAGGGGGACACCTCATGTGCAACAGTGGCAGCTGCAGATGGAGTGCTCGTACGACTGCGCTCTGTGGACGAGCTTTCGCTTCTGGAGGAGGAGGAGGATCGAACGCCTACAGCCAACTGTTTCCTATACCGTGGGCTAGGCAGCACTGTCCCACCACCGCTGTCCCCTGTGGACCCTGCCTCCACCACATTAACCCAGTGCGCAGTGATGGACATGTAACGGCCCTGGCCATGCCGACTGGACCATGCATCTGTTGTGAGGTGCACCTTTCCACTCACTGACTGCTTGAGTACATGGACAATGCGGTCTTTCACATGATGGTGGAGGGCTGGGATGGCTTTGCGAGAGAAGAAGTGGTGACTGGGTAGGTCATAGCGTGGTACTGCATAGGCCATGAGTTCGCGGAAAGCTGCGCTTTCCACCAACCGATAGGGCATCATCTCTAACGAGATTAGTTTGGCAATGTGGGCGTTCAAACCCAGTGTACGCGGATGACAGACTGAGTACTTTCTTGACCTACTCATAGTCTCTGGGAGGGTGAGCTGGACTTGAGAGCTGCATATGGTGAAACTAGCGGTGGACAGGGTGGACTGAGAGAGGGTTGATGATGGTGATGGAGTTGGTGTTCTTTCTGATGGCCTAGATTCAGTCTTTCGTTGATATAACAGTGGGATTCCCTGACTGCTTTGGCCTTGCAACGACACCTCAACATTTGCTGCTGTGCTAACCGGTGGGCTTACAGTGGGAGAAACAATGTAGCATTGCTGACTACCTTCTTTGTGATCAGTTGTACATGTGGTACTTGAGGTTTGGTGTTGTGTCCACGCTTGCAAGTGCATGCTGGTTAAATGTCTAAGCATGCAACTGGTATTCAAATTTTTCAGATTTTTCCCTCGGCTAAAGGTCTTTGTGCACTTCTTACAAATAACCTTGGCCTGATCATGAGGATTTTGTTCAAAAAAGTGCCACACTGCACTCTTCCTACTTTGGCAGACATTTTGCGGCCTAGCACGCTGTGATCTTTTGACCCTCTGGACAAGCTGTCCAGCAACTTTTTTGATTTTTGGAACCTGTCTTTGGAGTGCTCCGGGCCTGCCAGATAACAGCTGTTGCGATGTCGATGTCTGCTGTGGATGCTCCTCCTCCTCATCTGAGCTATTGGAAGCAGCACCCTCTTCCCCCATTGTGTGAGGCCCAGTGAATATCACACCGCTATGTCACAGGCTCAATGTTGCAGGTGTGAAAAATGTCACTATAGGACAGGGGAGATGTAGAATTTCTGAACACACTTGTGGACACTGTTGGATTGTGTGAGGCCCAGTGAATATCACACCGCTATGTCACAGGCAGAAATTGGCTAGTGTATGACAAACTACAAGGTGTATATAGAATTGGGCAGAAAAGGAATCTCCCTAGAGTGTAGGTCTGTAAGAACGCAACATGTCCTCGACTTATTCTTACAGAGTCACACACAGATAGCTTCACTGTGGCCGTGATAACAGCCGTTACACGGTACTGAGAGAGGAGCGTGCACGTACACCGCTGTCCGGTGTCCGTAAAATTGTCAAGCTCTCTTTGTCAAGCTTTGTCAAGCTTTCATTGATTTATGCTGAACTTAGTGTAGGTGTTTAACCTTTATTCTCTATTAGATTTGGATAGGTTATTTGACACAGAGATATATGTGTGTTTTTGATACGGGTATTTATTTTTGTCCATACTTGTTGGTTTTTGTTTGGGTGTATTTGTATATGTATATGTACAGTGGGGCAAAAAAGTATTTAGTCAGTCAGCAATAGTGCAAGTTCCACCACTTAAAAAGATGAGAGGCGTCTGTAATTTACATCATAGGTAGACCTCAACTATGGGAGACAAACTGAGAAAAAAAAAATCCAGAAAATCACATTGTCTGTTTTTTTTTCATTTTATTTGCATATTATGGTGGAAAATAAGTATTTGGTCAGAAACAAGCAATCAAGATTTCTGGCTCTCACAGACCTGTAACTTCTTCTTTAAGAGTCTCCTCTTTCCTCCACTCATTACCTGTAGTAATGGCACCTGTTTAAACTTGTTATCAGTATAAAAAGACACCTGTGCACACCCTCAAACAGTCTGACTCCAAACTCCACTATGGTGAAGACCAAAGAGCTGTCAAAGGACACCAGAAACAAAATTGTAGCCCTGCACCAGGCTGGGAAGACTGAATCTGCAATAGCCAACCAGCTTGGAGTGAAGAAATCAACTGTGGGAGCAATAATTAGAAAATGGAAGACATACAAGACCACTGATAATCTCCCTCGATCTGGTGCTCCACGCAAAATCCCACCCCGTGGGGTCAGAATGATCACAAGAACGGTGAGCAAAAATCCCAGAACCACACGGGGGGACCTAGTGAATGAACTGCAGAGAGCTGGGACCAATGTAACAAGGCCTACCATAAGTAACACACTACGCCACCATGGACTCAGATCCTGCAGTGCCAGACGTGTCCCACTGCTTAAGCCTGTACATGTCCGGGCCCGTCTGAAGTTTGCTAGAGAGCATTTGGATGATCCAGAGGAGTTTTGGGAGAATGTCCTATGGTCTGATGAAACCAAACTGGAACTGTTTGATAGAAACACAACTTGTCATGTTTGGAGGAAAAAGAATACTGAGTTGCATCCATCAAACACCATACCTACTGTAAAGCATGGTGGTGGAAACATCATGCTTTGGGGCTGTTTCTCTGCAAAGGGGCCAGGACGACTGATCCGGGTACATGAAAGAATGAATGGGGCCATGTATCGTGAGATTTTGAGTGCAAACCTCCTTCCATCAGCAAGGGCATTGAAGATGAAACGTGGCTGGGTCTTTCAACATGACAATGATCCAAAGCACACCGCCAGGGCAACGAAGGAGTGGCTTCGTAAGAAGCATTTCAAGGTCCTGGAGTGGCCTAGCCAGTCTCCAGATCTCAACCCTATAGAAAACCTTTGCAGGGAGTTGAAAGTCCGTGTTGCCAAGCGAAAAGCCAAAAACATCACTGCTCTAGAGGAGATCTGCATGGAGGAATGGGCCAACATACCAACAACAGTGTGTGGCAACCTTGTGAAGACATACAGAAAACGTTTGACCTCTGTCATTGCCAACAAAGGATATATCACAAAGTATTGAGATGAAATTTTGTTTCTGACCAAATACTTATTTTCCACCATAATATGCAAATAAAATGAAAAAAAACAGACAATGTGATTTTCTGGATTTTTTTTTCTCAGTTTGTCTCCCATAGTTGAGGTCTACCTATGATGTAAATTACAGACGCCTCTCATCTTTTTAAGTGGTGGAACTTGCACTATTGCTGACTGACTAAATACTTTTTTGCCCCACTGTATGTGTATATATATGTGTGTAAATCTATGTAAATGAGTACGTGTAGAAATGGGGATATATTTACACGTTGTATGTCCATATGTATGTATATGCGTATATACTTATTTTTTTATTTTTTTCAGACTTAATAATATGCTGTAACAAGGTATTGAACGATTATTTATAATAGATTTATTGTTTAAATTTTCCCCCCTTTTTCCTCCATGTCCTCCCCTTTTTTCCCCATTTTTGTTTTTTGTTTTTTCTATATATTTTTAAAAAAAATTTTTTTACTATACTGATATAGATGCCATAATTTTTGATTATTTTTTGCTAATATACCATATTCTGTTTGTAACATGTCGCGTAAGTAATATGAGTATCATTAGGTTGTTATGATACTTTTAGTTTTAGATAGGATAACGTTATGTGCCCATGCCTGTTAGTCGCAGCCACAATTCCTTTATCTTCTTTCCTTATCTCCGTCCGATTAGCTATACCGCGCAATCGCGGTTGTCATAACAACTTCACATATAATTACACTGAACCGCTCTTGCCACACTTCCTCTCTTCCCCACTTCCGTCCTGTTGGGCGGACAGCGCATGCGCTGGTTATGCCATCGTAGATGTGCTGAGTCGCTTTGCCACACTTCCTTGTTTCTCTTCCCCACTTCCGTCCTGCTGGGCGGACAGCGCATGCGCGGGTTGCGCTTACACATATGTGATCACTTAACTCTCAGCTGCAGTTGATTTTGATGATTTCATAGCTTTAAATAAATTAACCTCCTCCCCGTCTGGTACACATTTCTTCCTACCAAGACGGCGGTGTGGTCCCCTGTACTCATTGTGTGCATTTAATACAGGTCTGTTTATGGCATCTTTCTTTTATTCTCTTGGGCTATATTTTTATTTTTGGACACTTAGAATTTTCCCTTTTTGTTTTGTCCTTTAGAACATTTAAGAGTGGAACACTTGATTATACAGGTATTATTCTGGCGTTCACCTTATTGTTTTGTTTTTTTATATACACTTTTACTTTTTATATGTGCGCATATACTTACATATGTAATGTGTTTTCTTCTTAACAGAAAATTATGATACACCTACTGGATGGAATTGTTTCTTTTTTCTTATTTATGCTGGCAAAAAATATCTACATAATCTGATTAAAGAATTGATTTTGTATGATAATTAAAATTTTCCCAACATACTTTGTTGATTTTATGTTATGGTTATTCTTTTTATAGATAAACCCTTGATAAAGGCTTAGTTTAGCCGAAACGTTGGGGAGTCTGTATTTTTCATGTTCCATGTTCAATAAATATTTTTCTGCAAAATTAAAAAAAATTTTGTGCCTCAGGTTACTTATGAATAATGTGTTTTAGGCAAGACTGAGAGAGAGCCCATTCCCTTGGCTGAGAAGCAACCCCACACATGAATGGTTTCAGGATGCTTGACAGTTGGCATGAGACAAGACTGGTGGTAGCGCTCACCTGGTCTTCTCCGAATAAGCCGTTTTCCAGATGTCCCAAACAATCGAAAAGGGGATTCATCAGAGAAAATGACTTTACCCCAGTCCTCAGCAGTCCACTCCCTGTACCTCTTGCAGAATATCAGTCTGTCCATGATGTTTTTTCTGGAGAGAAGTGGCTTCTTTGCTGCCCTCCTTGAGACCAGACCTTGCTCCAAGAGTCTCCGCCTCACAGTGCGTGCAGATGCACTCACACCTGCCTGCTGCCATTCCTGAGCAAGCTCTGCACTGCTGGTAGCCCGATCCGCAGCTGAAACACTTTTAAGAGACGGTCCTGGCACTTGCTGGTCTTTCTTGGGCGCCCTGGAGCCTTTTTGGCAACAAGGGAACCTCTCTCCTTGAAGTTCTTGATGATGCAATAGATTGTTGACTGAGGTGCAATCTTTCTAGCTGCGATACTCTTCCCTGTTAGGCCATTTTTGTGCAGTGCAATGATGACTGCACGTGTTTCTTTAGAGATAACCATGGTTAACAGAAGAGAAACAATGATGCCAAGCACCAGCCTCCTGTTAAAGTGTCCAGTGGTGTCATTCTTACTTAATCATGACAGATTGATCTCCAGCTCTGTCCTCATCAACACCCACACCTGTGTTAATGGAGCAATCACTGAAACGATGTTAGCTGGTCCTTTTAAGGCAGGGCTGCAATGATGTTGAAATGTGTTTTGGGGGATAAAGTTAATTTTCTAGGCAAATATTGACTTTGCAAGTAATTGCTGTTAAGCTGATCACTCTTTATAACATTCTGGAGTAAATGCAAATTGCCATTAGAAAAAATGAAGCAGTAGACTTTGTAAAAATTAATATTTGTGTCATTCTCAAAACTTTTGGCCATGACTGTACATACCCTTGCAGAGGTGAAATCCTCCCATTTTGTTCCTGTATCCTGCGTCAAGATGGATCTTTGAATGGACAGTTTGTACTGCAATCTGGATTTGGATGTCGCCTTGTTTCTTGCTTTTGCTGTTGCTTGTGATGAAGAACGGAAGAGAGAAAGACAGAGAAGACGGTGTCGGCGCTTTTGGCGACACCCTATCGTAGAAGTCTGGGAGAGCCGTGAAGCCTACCACTCCTTATTCACAGAGCTCAAAGACAACCCGGACAAATATTTCGACTATACGAGGATCTCTCAAGACAGCTTCCGCTATCTGCTTCGTCGCGTTGAAGGAGCCATCAGCAGGCAGGACACCCAGCTCCGGAGAGCGATTCCTGCTGAGGAACGTCTGCTGGTGATACTACGGTATGTAATATTTCAAACTAAACGCCTCTCATAATTATTATTGTCCTGCAATGTACTTAATTTTTTTTTTTCTTTCTCTGCAAGATTCATGGCTACCGGAGAGACCTTAACATCGCTCCATTTCCAGTTCCTGATTGGAATTTCTACACTTTCCGGAATTCTTGCAGACGCTTGCCGGCCTTTTTGGGACGTTCTTTGTGAGGAATTTTTACCCCTACCCACCACGGAATTATGGAAGGAAAAAGCTCCCAAATTCAAGAAAGTTTGTGATTTCCCCAACTGTATTGGAGCAGTGGATGGCAAACACATCAGGATTACAAAACCGGCTAACACTGGATCCGAGTACTTTAATTATAAGAAATATTTTTCTACAGTGCTCATGGCTATTGCAGGTACAGACTGCAGCTTTGTAGCCTTGGACATTGGAGCATTTGGCCGTGGTAATGACTCCCAGGCATTTTGAAGACTCAGACATGGGCCAACGCTTATATGGGAATAATTTCAATTTCCCACAGCCACAACCTCTTCCCAACACTAAAGGACCTCCAATGCCATTTGTTGTGGTTGGGGATGAGGTCCTTCATATGTGTGCCAACCTCCTGAAACCATACTCCAGTTGGGACTTGGACCATACCAAAAGGATTTTCAACTACAGACTGACCTGGGCACGAAGAACTGTGGAGTGCGCCATTGGTATCCTGGTCTCAAAATGGCGCATTTTGGGAACAGCAATTAATCTTAAATTAAGACAGTGGATGAGGTGGTGAAGGCGTGTGTGGTTCTCCACAACTACATAATGGCTAAAGAGCGGCCAATCGTCGAACTTGATGAATCCGTTGCAAACCTATTGCCAGATTACCAGCATCACCCTCTGAGGACAACATCGGAAATTGGAGAAATGAAGGATAGATTTGTGGCCTATTTTGTTGCAGATATTGGCTGTTTGTCATGGCAAGATGACATGTTTCAGTGTTTATGTAATGTGTTGTTATTTTATTTTTATAATGTAATTTTTGCTGTTAATAACTTTCCTGTGCTTTTAATAAAACACTTACTACCTGTATTCTTTTAATGTTGCTGACAATAAAACAACTTTTTGTTAATCTTAAAATGTTCATTTATTGTTTCCTAACACCTGGTCAAAGTGACCTCCACATGTGAAATGGTGATCACCTATGTAAATTTTTAACAAAAAAAAAAAAACCTTTACATAGGTGATCACCAGTTCACAAATACAGTCTGTATGGAGCAAATCCACCTCATCTTTGGTCACCTGGCCGTGTGTTCAAACTATTGACCTCAGGATGCTGTAAACCATCCTGAGGCCAATAGTGCAGACACCTGGCCACGTGAGCATTACTGACACCTTACCTGACCCCTGACCTTTTTTTTTTATTTTTTTAAGAGGATTTTCTCTCCTCTTTCTGTTTTTTTACACCTCATAGCTCCATGAAAGACACAGACACAGAAAGGATGAACAAATTGTGTCTGACATGGAGATATGAGGAGTCAAAAACATTGTGTAGACGGCGCACGGTGTGTGTTGCTGGCGACGAAAAGACACAAAGACCAATCATTGTTGGGGGAAAACAAAATAACATTTATTTTTAGAACAAAAAAAATTAAGTTGGTGGACGGTACCAAGGGGAAATATTCTGGACAAAGGGGGATTGGGGCCTGTGACGATTAGGTTGGGGTGGGCAAAGTGGTGGTGACAGGGGAAGGGATGAGTAAACTTGAAGGAAGGTCAGGGATTCTGGAGGTAGACACATTGTCAGGGTAAACCTGTGATGGGAAAGAAAAATTAGACAAAACATTGGAAGGTGAGGGTGGAGAAAGATGGACAGTCCGGCTTTTTTTTTAAAAATTTTTGGGCTCCGCCGGGGTGTGGGCCTCCTTGGGGTGCTTGTACCCAGCATGGTGGAGGCTGGAGCAGGCGTTGGCTACTGGGCTATGGACATAACAGGAGCAGGACTCGGCGGCACGGTGTGGTGGTGGTCTGCAGGACCCGTGATGGTGGTGGTAGATTGGTATTGGGCAGTTGTGGGCATAGTGGTGGCCGTACACGGATATGCAGCAGAACTCGGTATGCTAAACTGTGTAAGCGGTGGTATGATTGGAAATGTAGATACTGGAATTGTCTGCATATACCGAGCCTGCTGCATAGCCTATACATATGCAGTGTTGCAGGCCTGCATCACAGACAACTGGAGTTCCGACGTAAGGTTTTCCGCCATGCCCTTCTCTATGGCAGTAATAAAATGTCTTGCCGGTCTCTGGAGCTCGGTTTCCAGGATGTCAAAGCGTCGGTTGACATCCTGGAAAAGTGTGGTAATCTGGAAAAACCCACTTTCCATTCTGTCACTGAGTGCCTTGAAGCCATTCTGGAAAGCCGAGCTCAAATGAACAAACTCAGGCATAAATGGCCTGTCCAAGCCCCGCTGCCGCTGGTTGGTAGAGCCAAATAAAGTTGCGGCAGAGGACTGGGGCAGGGGAAAACCTGGTGGACCAGCTGCCGGTTCTCCAGACTGTGCTGCAGGCCCACTTACCGCTTCGATGTGGGATGGCTAGGATGGGTTCGATGGAGTTGGATGAAGGACCGCTCCTGAAGCCGGTCCAGGTTCTACGGTGCTGCTCCAGGTTCTGTGAAACGAAAAGGAAAACATTAGTATCCCACAATTACAATTTTAAATTCGCCAACTCCTGTGGAATTTAAAAATTCAGATTAGGTAACACAACAAAATGGAATAGAACAAAGAAATACGTTCTACGGGCAAGGACCGGTCTCAGGAAGCTGAGAAGACGATGGTACTTATACAGTACTTCCTGGTCCTTGTCCCGGCACCGCTTCGAACCTGGCCCTCCTGCCTCAGGTCCCTATTGAAGCGGTCCTTAATCGAACGCCATCTAGTTTTGACTTTCTTCACTGTGAAAGGAAAAAAAAAAATTAAAAATGCACTTTAGGCTGGGATAACACAATCGTGTGTGATGCAAGAAACTCACAGGCGGTTATCGCATCACACATGGTTGTGTGATCCCGGCCTACAGGTTCATTGGTGTGTAGTTGCAATACTTACGAAAGTCCTTTTGACCCCTAGCTGGGGCGTTGTCCCAGCCATCCCACATTGCTTTGGCCACCTCATTCCACAGCCGCCGTATCACCACGTGGTCTGAGTGCTGCGGATCCTGGGTGTCCCACAACAGAACCCTCTCCTGGACAGATGTGATGAGGATGTCGTCATTGACCTCCTCCTCCTGGTCCCGTTGTGGAACTTAGAAATGAAAGAAACACATTAATGTTTGAAAGATAAAAGTTTTGAAAAAAAATAGATAAATGAATAAATACTTACACGCTGTGTTGCCACCGACGCTTGGCCCTGAGTTGCCTGCTCCTGCTGGTCTTCCTCTCCACTTGAAGACTTCTGTGAATAAAAAAAAAAATAAATTGCCACATGTGTAGACGTGACAGTGAATACTTACCAACAGTAGAAAATGTACTCACTTCAGATGCCATCCTCCTGTTGGTGATGAATTCTGCAAGAAAGAGACAAAAATAATTACAGACTGCACGGATAAAAACAGACAGACATCCATTAGCTTGTAATGTATACTCACATTTCAAAATGTAGTCTCCTGGTCTCCTCTTGCAGCTTGCGTCACAATAGTCTGTAGAGAAGTGAACTAGCAACGCATGTGCACGCGAATGCAGTCGAACGCATGTGCTTGCTCACATATGCGTTCCCATAGACTGTAATGCGTTCTTTTGACGCATTCTGTGCACAAGCGTGCGCATGCGTTTTTTGACGGAACTTCTGTACCAGAAAAAAGAAGCATGTTGCGTTAGCAGCGCCCCAGTGCACACGCCCAGAAGACGCATGTGTTCGAAAACGCATGCGAGCACATACTTACACATGTCCATGTGCCCCCCCATGTTAAAGATAGGGCGGATGACGCATGCACATTTATGCGCCGCAAACGCATCGCACAAAGACGCTAATGTGAAACCGGCCTAAGGCGCATGCCTCCTTAAAAACGTGACATATCTTTGAGTTGTATGACTCCTTATTAATTTGGAACATCTTACTTAAACAGACTCTGGACCAAGACTTGCAAACCGTCTTGCTGAATTTCCTCCATACAAAAAATTGGCTTTATAGTTTTCAAAATACAGTTCTGTTCTTCAGTCAAAATAATTATAAGGCTAAATGCAATTCCCAAGTAAGAATGCAAATAAAGTCTAAGCATTACTAGAACATATTCATAAATGTTAGTAATGTTATCAGTCAAACGTCAAGTTGGATATTAACCCGTCATACAATCGGGTATATATGATTGTATATAGTATGTTGCTATTTCCATTGAAGTGTGAGGCAAAAGGAAAGTTGTTTAGTAAGTTGTAACTTCTGTATCAGTTAGCACATTATATTGTAAGAGGACTTTCTCTAACTTAGGGTTCATTAAAATTCTATTATTCATGGACAAGCTCCAAGTTTTTCATGGATAGATCACACACTTCTCACATGTCTATGTCTTCAGCCAGCCGAGTGATCCAAACCAAAACACCCAGACATGTCTGATATTGAACCATGCCAAAGATCAAACCTGCCAATCTAAGTCTGTGGAACGGTGAAAAAAAAAAAATCGGCCAGCACTCATACGCCAACCTAGCTGTATCTGCTTTTCACATTTGTTTGACATTTAGAAGCTTGAGATATCCAACATACTGATTTGTCTGGTTTTTGTGTAAGAGAAAAGTCACTTTTCTGATTTAGCCCTTAGCTTGGGAATGTTTGTTACTTTTGACTTTGTGAAAGCCTTCTAGAAGCCTCTTCTGGAGGAGCTTCATTTTTCCGATTTTAGATAGTAAAAGAAGTGATTGCAGAGGAGACTACACTAAATAAAATAAAAGCTCAATAAAAACATCCTTTATGATACGAATAATGTGTTATTTATTATATGTTTTAGAATTTTTGGATGGGAATCAATATAGCACTCCTCTGCAATGTTTCTAACTTGACTTTTTATTTTTTCGGGACAGTTTATCAAAAAATCATGGACAGACCATATTTTTACTGACATGTTGTAAAACTATAATGTATAATTATAATTAAAAGAGTTCCATTTCTACAGCCCATAATTCTGATATGAAGACATTAGCTGCCTTCACTGTGAACTGTAAAATGATGAGAATTACAGTCAAAATAATCTGTATAAATTTCTCCAGCCTGTAAAAAGTGACGGATGCCTTAATTTTTTGGACAGGGAAAAAAAGTGCCCAATTTTTATGGACAGTCTTGGAATTTCTGGATACTTGGCAACTCAGATCCTTTGTTTCTTGCTGCCATCGACCTCTCCAGTTCACAAGCTTAGTGCACAGATGCTTGTCAATTTAAAACATTAATTCTTCTTGTTAGCATCCAGTCAACTCACAAATCATTATAAATACATTAGACTGTATACAATGATTTGCAAAAAAACAGATGCTCATTGAACTTAAGTCTAGGAAGAATTTATATTAAACTGGTTACAAATAAACCATGACCAAACTGTGGCTACGATGGGATAGACACAGAAGATATATTTAAGCAAAGTGTAAAAAAAAAAACACAGGGCCATTTTTAATGCACAGTGTGAATGTGTGGTTTAGTCTAGTGGACAGATTTGGCATGAGGATTATTAAGGTGAGTTTTCATATGTCGATTATTGTGGTTGAGTGTTCCTAGGAACGCTTGTTTCCCAATCGGCCAATGTAACAGCCTGCCAGTCATGCAATGAACCAGTGAAATAATTGTTCATTGGGTAAATAGATTTTAAAGCTTGCTTAAAAATCATCGTTCTCGGCAGGACATCATTCTGTGTAAACAGGACATGTGCTACTGAGAACAACAACAGACTATGTGCACAGAGGCATCTATTATTGATAGTTGTGTATACAAAGGAATTGTGGTCTGACTGTTCAATCACTTCACCCAAAGCCTGTTTTCACCTTCCTGAACAGGCCAAATTTTACAATTCTGACCAGTATCAGAATTCGGTATGTGGTAATAACTCGGGAACGCTACAACGGAACCCACCGATTCTGAGACTGTTTTTTCCTGACATATTGTCCTTCAGGATAAAGCTAAATTGTCTTCAATATGACTTGCATTTATTTGTAAAAACTTTGGAAATGTGGTGAGAATTTTTTTGTACAGTATTTTAAATCAGAGAGTTATGTCACATACAATAGTTAAGAAATAGCATTTCCAACATGTCCATTTTACATCAGCACAATTTTTGAAACATAATTTTTTTTTAGAATTTAGAAGGGTTAAAAGTTGACCATCGATTTCTCAATCTTCCAACAAACTTTACAAAACCGTTTTTTAGGGACCACATCACATTTGAAGTCTTTGAGGGGCCTATATGACAGAAAGTACCCAAAAGTGACACCACTCTAAAAACTGCTCCTCTCATGGTGTTCAAAACCCCTTCAGGTGCTTCACAGGAATTAATGGAATGTGGAAGGAAAAAAAGAACATTTAACTTTTTTTCACAAAAATTTAAATTTAGATCCACATTTTTTATTTTCAGTGGGTAACAGGAAAAATAGACCCCAAAATTTGTTGTGCAAGATTTCCTGAGTCACATTAAAGGGGTTCTCCCACAAACGAAAGTTCATTTTAAAAATTGTCTGTGTCTGACCGTGTATGGAGCATAACACATCTCCTGGGCAGGGGAGGAAGCAAAAGACAATACTGACATTACAGCAGGGATTCATGGGACATTACAGCATAAGATTCATTTTGTGAGGTAAAATATTTCACTGACTGTTTTTAAACAATATTTAGCCTCACAAAATGTATCCTCTGTGATCTCCTGCTGTAATGCCAGTATTGCCTTTTGCTTCCTCCCCTGCCCAGGAGGTGTGGTATGTTCTGTACACAGTCAGACACAGGCAATTTTCAAAATGAACTTTTGTTTGTGGGAAAACCCCTTTAAATAGAAATTCCTCCTAACATTCTTTTCACTGACTGTTTAGTGATGGGGTACACAGGTCAAACAAGAGATGACATGAGAGGAGAAGAAAGCAGATGGGAGAGAGAGAAAGCACACAGGAGTGAGACAGACTGAGCACAGGGGGGGAGACAGCTCAAATGGGACAGCACATGAGGGGAGAACACAGCACAAGAAGAAGAGAGACAGCAGACAAGGGGGGATAACACATGGGGTAGATAGGTCAAAGAAGAGAGCACAAATGGGAGAAATCAGCACATGGGGAAAGAGAGTGGATAGGTAAATGAGCACATGGGGGGAGAGATTCTCAATGTTGCAAAGCCTGCCCCCATCATGACATTATCGCCCTCCTGATGCGATAGCATCGGGCCTCCATCTAGTCTAATATATACTTAACTTGTAATGTCTTCACATCTTGTTCCGTCCAGATGTGTCCAGATCCCAGAATTCCAAGCAGTGGAAGTTCACCGACCGCCATATTGGGACACCCAAGTGATGGGTGTCTCAATATGGAAACTGCTGGTGTTACCAGCCTTTTACGCGGTACCACCAGCGGAACAGTCGCACCACACACACAAACACACACTGTATATGCCGTATGCACCACATACACACACCACACACACTATATACGCTGTACGCACCACACATACACACACTGTATACGCCATACGCACTACACACTGTATATGCCGTATGTACCTGTGAGGTAGTGCTGTTATTCAGGTAGGGGATATTCGCTTGCAGCCACAAAACCAGATCCAGCACGGGTTTTCCATAAATAATCATAGCAGTCCATACGGTTTATTCAGCAGCATAAACCCATAACAGTAACATAAAGTTCACTTAACAGCATAGCGTCCATGACAGAGTTCAGCTCTGTTACTCTGTAGTGATACAGGTTATGCATACACAGGCTTTCTAGCCACAGTTATCTCACCCACTTCCGGGTAACCTCATGGTTCCTTTATCATGCTGCAGACGTCCATTCCCTCCTAGGAACTCTCAGATGCTGGCAGCCATTACACACAGCCACTTCACAGGCTGTTAGCCAGGAATCCCCATCTCAGCGGGACCTTCCACACTGGACCAACTGGGTCCCAGCATTCACCACATGTGACCTACCCTGGTCACCATATATGGTCCGTAGCCACGCCCACCGGGTCACATGGCTATGACCTCATCACAGGTCCTTCACACACTCACAGTCTTTTACTATAGTGTACTAAACACACCCCCTGGGTGGGCTTGTAGGTAACTAGGGCCACCCGTCTCCCTAGTTACCTGGAGACTTCTCCCTGACACATTGCCACAGCACCTCAGCCGTATCACTGCTGCTCAACACACGCAACAGTCTCCATCTCAAGGCCACCCACCTTGAGATACACTATGATCATTCAGCATCCTACACCTATCAGGACAATAGAAATGCTTATACGCCTGTCCTGGGACACCCACACAGCGCCCCCTAGCGGACACAGTTGTCACTACACCACAGTACCACACACACACTGTATACACTGTACACACCACACACTGTATACGCTGTATGCACGACACACACACTGTTTATTTCGTATGCACCACACACACCCGCTGTATATGCCGTACACACCACACACACACACTTCATACGCCGTATGCACCGTACAGTATACGCCGTATGCACCACACACACTGTATACGCCATATGCACCATACACACACACACTGTATGCGTCATACGCACCACACACGCACTGTATACGCCGTACGCACGACACACACACTGTTTACACCGTACGCACCATACACACACTGTATACGCCATACACACCACACACACACACTGTATACGCTGTAAACACAGCACACACACACACACTGTATACGCCGTATGCACCACACGCACACACTGTATACGCTGGGTGCACCACGCACACACACTGTATATGCCGTACGCACCACACACACTATACACCATACACACACACTGTATATGCTGTACACACACTGTATACGCTGCATGCAACACACGCACACACTGTATACGCCATACACACCACTCACACACACACTGTATACGCACCACACACACTGTATAAGCCATGCACACACTGTATACGCCGTACGCACCACACATACACTCACACTGTATGCGCCGTATGCACGACACACACACTGTATACGCCGTACGCATAACACATACACTCACACTGTATACGCCGTACGCACCACACACACTCTGTATATTCCATACACACCACACACACACTGTATACGCCATACGCGGCCTCTTGCATGGTACTACAAGTGAGTGGATAGGTGGGTGAGCATATAGGGGGGAGAGATTCTCAACACTGCAAAGCCTACCTCCATTGTGACATTACCGCCCTCCCAAGGCGATAGCATCGGACCTCCATCTAGTCTTACAATAAATGAGTAACTGTAAATGGAAACGTGCAACTCAGCATAAAGTAAGCATTATCTAATTACCGCTGCTCTACTGAGATTATACGTATATATATATATTGTTAGGCAGTGGCTTCAATGACAGTGCACTATTGAGACATTGAGCCAAGATATTTCAACTTAAATGTCTTTATTTTGGCAACTTCTGAAGACAAACTCAAACATTATCCTCCGGCTTGCAACCTAATCGTCTTTAACAGTCCCATTCAATCCGTTGCTGTTTGTGATGGCACCACGGTGTAAATCATGGGTGTGGCAACGACTTTTGCTCTCTCTGGCTCTGACCAGTAATCAGTCTCACAGAGACCTTATATACACAGAGCTCCTGTTCTGTTGCTTGCAAAATCAATACTGACTCATCTGAACCTTAACTGAATGTTTAAATGGGAATCTTGAACACGAGCCACTCCCAAAACCCTGGAGTGGAGGGAGAGATACGTCCCACTACCTTTCCACACATCTCTCCAAAAATAAAACCCCATGTCAGGCTTTTCTAAATCTGGCTTGGTCAAGTAGCTTGGTAAAGTCCACACTCTCTTTTATTTTGCCTTGTAACCACATTGTAATGTAATAAAAATTTGCATATTGAGCACGCTAAATAAAAAGTCTGATATCTCTGGGACCTAATGGTGGATTTAAAAAATGAGGAAAAGTAGATTTACCTGGGGGCAGGAATAAAATAGGAGCAGAAGCTGTCCACTTTGACCTGATGACAGCTCTTCTTTAAATCTTTGGATACAATTCATGTGACAGTTATTTGAACAGGACTGATATGATTTAAGCTAGAATATAAATGTCTGACAATATGCAATACCATGGAAGGTGGTGACATTGTACAAATAGCAATTTGCTATAGATCTTCAATTCAAAGTCTGATGCAGCTCATTATTCAGGGTCTTGATCTGAAATTGTGTGAAGCTTTTCTGTGCCATCGGCTGCTGTGTGTTCTGTATGAAGCTGTGTAGGAACGATTTGTTCAGTCCTTCAGCTGAGACAAGTTAAATGTTAATAACATTATAAATCCTGATCTGAATTGGGAGGCAAAATATCAGAATTGTTAAAGATCTGTTACCTCTTTAGACAAGTCACTTTTCTTTCTTCATCTTATGGCATTAGTTGATGATGTTTGCGCCCAGAATATCAAAATAGTTCACTTGATTCATAATTATTACATAAAGTCAAAAATAGTCTTCTTTCCTATCTTTAATCATATTTTCGCTCTATAAAGCTCCAAGTATTGCAAAACATCCCATAAATTGCTAAAAAAAAATGTATGATGCACATAAAATCGGTCCACAGGGACCTGGAGACTTTTTGAAAAATTGTAAATGATGAATTAGATTACAAACACTGGAAACTCTAAACCCTCCCTGACAGTGACAAACTAAGAAAAATCAGGCTAAGGCCTCCTTTACAAGTTGATGTTTAAAGATGTACGGGAAAAAACAATACTGGTGGTATCAGTGTTTTGCATCAGTGTGTCATCCATATGTTATCAGTGTATCATCCATGTGTTATCAGTGTGTCATCCATATGTTATCAGTGTGTCATCCATGTGTTATCAGTGTGTCATCCATATGTTATCAGTGTGTCATCCATGTGTTATTAGTGTGTCATCCATATGTTGGTCAGTGTGTCATCCATGTATTGATCAGGGTGCCATCCATGTGTTGGTCACTATGTCATCCATATCATCTGTTGGTCATTGAGTCATCCATGTGTTGTCAGTGTGTCATCCATGTGTTGTAAGTGTGTCATCCATGTGTTGTAAGTGTGTCATCCATGTGTTATCAGTGTATCATCCGTGTGTTGGTCAGTGTGTCATCCATATGTTGTCAGCGTGTCATCCATGTGTTATCAGTGTATCATCCATGTGTTGGTCAGTGTGTCATCCATATGTTGTCAGCGTGTCATCCATGTGTTGATCAGGGTGCCATCCATGTGTTGGTCACTATGTCATCCACATTATGTGTTGGTCATTGTGTCATCCATGTGTTGTCAGTGTGTCATCCATGTGTTGGTCAGTGTGTCATCCATATATTGTCAGCATGTCATCCATGTGTTATCAGTGTATCATCCATATGTTGGTCAGTGTGTCATCCATGTGTTATCAGTGTATCATCCACATGTTAGTCAGTGTGTCATCCATGTGTTATCAGTGTATCATCCATGTGTTATCAGTGTGTCATCCATATGTTATCAGTGTGTCATCCATGTGTTATCAGTGTGTCATCCATATGTTATCAGTGTGTCATCCATGTGTTATCAGTGTGTCATCCATATGTTGGTCAGTGTGTCATCCATGTATTGATCAGGGTGCCATCCATGTGTTGGTCACTATTTCATCCATATCATCTGTTGGTCATTGAGTCATCCATGTGTTGTCATTGTGTCATCCATGTGTTGTAAGTGTGTCATCCATGTGTTGTAAGTGTGTCATCCATGTGTTATCAGTGTATCATCCATGTGTTGATCAGTGTGTCATCCATATGTTGTCAGCGTGTCATCCATGTGTTATCAGTGTATCATCCATGTGTTGGTCAGTGTGTCATCCATATGTTGTCAGCGTGTCATCCATGTGTTATCAGTGTATCATCCATGTGTTGATCAGTGTGTCATCCATGTGTTATCAATGTATCATCCATGTATTGATCAGGGTGCCATCCATGTGTTGGTCACTATGTCATCCACATTATGTGTTGGTCATTGTGTCATCCATGTGTTGTCAGTGTGTCATCCATGTGTTGGTCAGTGTGTCATCCATATATTGTCAGCATGTCATCCATGTGTTATCAGTGTATCATCCATATGTTGGTCAGTGTGTCATCCATGTGTTATCAGTGTATCATCCACATGTTAGTCAGTGTGTCATCCATGTGTTATCAGTGTATCATCCATGTGTTATCAGTGTGTCATCCATATGTTATCAGTGTGTCATCCATGTGTTATCAGTGTGTCATCCATATGTTATCAGTGTGTCATCCATGTGTTATCAGTGTGTCATCCATATGTTGGTCAGTGTGTCATCCATGTATTGATCAGGGTGCCATCCATGTGTTGGTCACTATTTCATCCATATCATCTGTTGGTCATTGAGTCATCCATGTGTTGTCATTGTGTCATCCATGTGTTGTAAGTGTGTCATCCATGTGTTGTAAGTGTGTCATCCATGTGTTATCAGTGTATCATCCATGTGTTGGTCAGTGTGTCATCCATATGTTGTCAGCGTGTCATCCATGTGTTATCAGTGTATCATCCATGTGTTGGTCAGTGTGTCATCCATATGTTGTCAGCGTGTCATCCATGTGTTATCAGTGTATCATCCATGTGTTGATCAGTGTGTCATCCATGTGTTATCAATGTATCATCCATGTATTGATCAGGGTGCCATCCATGTGTTGGTCACTATGTCATCCACATTATGTGTTGGTCATTGTGTCATCCATGTGTTGTCAGTGTGTCATCCATGTGTTGGTCAGTGTGTCATCCATATATTGTCAGCATGTCATCCATGTGTTATCAGTGTATCATCCATATGTTGGTCAGTGTGTCATCCATGTGTTATCAGTGTATCATCCACATGTTAGTCAGTGTGTCATCCATGTGTTATCAGTGTATCATCCATGTATTATCAGTGTGTCATCCATATGTTATCAGTGTGTCATCCATGTGTTATCAGTGTGTCGTCCATATGTTATCAGTGTGTCATCCATGTGTTATCAGTGTGTCATCCATATGTTGGTCAGTGTGTCATCCATGTATTGATCAGGGTGCCATCCATGTGTTGGTCACTATTTCATCCATATCATCTGTTGGTCATTGAGTCATCCATGTGTTGTCAGTGTGTCATCCATGTGTTGTAAGTGTGTCATCCATGTGTTGTAAGTGTGTCATCCATGTGTTATCAGTGTATCATCCATGTGTTGGTCAGTGTGTCATCCATATGTTGTCAGCGTGTCATCCATGTGTTATCAGTGTATCATCCATGTGTTATCAGTGTAACATCCATGTGTTATCAGTGTGTCATCCATGTGTTATCAGTGTATCATCCATGTGTTGATCAGTGTGTCATCCATGTGTTATCAATGTATCATCCATGTATTGATCAGGGTGCCATCCATGTGTTGGTCACTATGTCATCCACATTATGTGTTGGTCATTGTGTCATCCATGTGTTGTCAGTGTGTCATCCATGTGTTGGTCAGTGTGTCATCCATATATTGTCAGCATGTCATCCATGTGTTATCAGTGTATCATCCATATGTTGGTCAGTGTGTCATCCATGTGTTATCAGTGTATCATCCACATGTTAGTCAGTGTGTCATCCATGTGTTATCAGTGTGTCATTCATGTGTTGATCACGGTGTTTGTTTTTACCGTCAGTGCTTTGCAGGTATGGTTAAAGGAAGAATGAAATTACAAAGCTTCTCATACTTTGCAATATTAACATGTACAGCTCACGAATGACATATGGAACATGTGCTGCACATGTTATTTTACAGACCCATACAGTTATATTGGCCCTTGTCATCCGTACTGTTGGTAAAAATGGACATGTCTCTGTGTGTCTTGCATGGGCACCCAGTCCATGTAAAAACACGGACATGTGCATAGCACCAGGCATTGGTTATAATGGGTATCTGTGAAAAAAACAGATACCATAAGTACTGGGAATATGGACATGTGAAAGAGGCATATTACATATATGATAGTGTTCAAGCAAAGGGATAAATGGAAAGATAAATTTGGTGTAAATTAAAAGCTCGCACAAAATCCACAACACCTAAGGCCTGTTTCACACTTCCGTTTTTAGCTCAGTTGATATCCGCCAAAATGGAGGAAAACGGATCCGTTGGCAGATTGAAACAAACGGGTGTCAGCGGACCGTTATTTTGACGGATCCGGATAAGGCAGAAATTTAAAGGAAACCTGGCCTGGAAAAGGAGAGAGAGAGAGAGAGAGAGATTTTCAGCCGCCAGAACCGAGTTCAGGGTTAAATTTCCAGCTGAGTCAATTCCTCCGGGCATGCGCACTGTAAAATGCGGATCTGCGGGGCCAAAAAAACGTTGCATTGTCCGTCCGGGCAAAATTTTGGCGGATCCGTATAAAAACGGATCCAACGGATGACCATCCATCAAGATCCGCTGGTAATGCAACTCAATGGGAAAAAAAACGGATCCGCCAAGAAAAGTGGCGGATCCGTTTTTTTAGCAAAGCGGCGGATTTTGACTGATGGTGACAGACGGATGTGTCAAAGAGGTCTAACAGAAAACAATTTCAAATGCAATCATGACGCGGGCCCAAAGTGAAAGGTAAAGATGCTCCAGAATCAGCGTGACTTTTTATTTTTTTCTGGACAATTTAACAAAAAATCACAGACAGACAATATTTCTTACAGACACATTGGAAAATCATAATAAATTATTAAGATTATAAGTGATACAAGTCTACAGTCCATAAATCTGATAACGTGTTCTTATCTGCTTTCATTGTAAACTATAAAACGATGACAGTTTCAGTCAAAATAATCTGTATAAGTTTATTTAGCTTAAAAATATCACAAATGCCTTACATTTTTCTTACAGACAGGGCAAAAAAGTGCTCTATTTCTACAGACTGTCCTGGATTTTCTGGACGGTTGGGAACCCTGTCCGTAACTGTTATTTCTTGGGGAGTACAAGCTTTTACAACAACGACATATCAAAAGCCCTTTAAAGCACCACTCCAGTGATTTTTCTTATTTCAGCTCTGTAGTGGTGCCACTAATCTAATTCTCCTGACCCAAGTATTTTACTTAACAGCCGCCATCTTCTGCTCTTCCTGGCCGCTATCTTGTGACTACGACTTCTGACTGACCGGAAATCAGAGGCGATGGCCACAAGTTCTCAATGTAAATTTGTGAGAACCTCATTCTGGCTCCTATAAACTTACAATGAGTACTGATTTCCGGCTCGCCCAGCAAACACTAAAGTGATCCAGCAGATCACAGCCTGCAGAAGACTGACCGGAGCAGTGCTTATAACAGATGAAGACAGCAGCTAATAACTATGAAACTAAGGGCCGTGAACTTCAATTAGTTGCACCATTCCAGCGCTGGAATTAAAAAAAAACGCTGGAGTGGTGCTTTAAGTTTCTGTGTATAAAATCCATTTCAGATTCCCTTTTGCTTTGTTACTGTACATAATTTTATAGGTGATTTTTTTAGATGATCACAACCATCATCATTAATAAATTCTTAAACTTAAAAATAGCAAACATAACTTCGATGTGTCTGCACCTATTTATAATAAAAGCCATCCAATACATATGATAGGAAAACATAATAATGCTTTTTATTTTCTTTCCAATTGACCAGATATTGATGAGTGTGCTGAAGGTCGCCATTACTGCCGGGAGAATACTATCTGTGTGAATACCCCAGGATCATTCATGTGCATTTGCCAAACAGGCTACATCAAAATTGATGACTATTCCTGCACAGGTATGAACACGATTAGGCTTGTCTATAGTTGCAATCTAGCCCTCACTCTTTGTCAGTCTATAGGATTTTCTGCATGGTTCTGAAACAGTCTACAGCCCCATTCAGAGGTCTGTGTAACACAGATAGTGTATGTACTGGACTTGCCGGTGGTCTTTGACCCGAACTTGATAGACTCATGAGAAAATATGAGGCTCTCAAGTTCAGTTCAGGAGATCCGCAGGTATTCTGTGAGTCAAAGTCTGTATATAAACATTAATGAATGAAGCTTAAGACTATGTTCACACTGAGTTTTTTCACGAGTTTGTGAAGCTTATACTTTCCAAAACACATGAGGCGTTTCAAAGCCACGAGTTTTGATTGGTGAGTTGGAGAGCTCCTGCTCCAAAAATGCCTGAATAAAAACTAAGTGTGAACACAGCATAAGGCTGGGTTTCCAAGTTCACGTTTTTTGTTGCAGTTCTTGAAGTCAAAGCCAAAAATACATCTTACATGTAATACACCTGTACAGAAAAAAATGAGACTTCTCTTGAATTCACTTCGGGCTTTTGTCTTCCAAAGTTGTATAAAAACAATGAGCTTGCTTTATAGAAATCGAGCATAGGTTGCAGCTGGTAAATCTGGTAATTGGCTTGTTGGGATCGATCCTTAGAATTGAAAGGGTTTGAGCGATCCCTGCCAAAAAAGGCAAAATGAGAGGTGCCACACAACCCCTTTCACTACATGGAAAGATGTAAGGCATACAAAGCAAGCACGATTGGCCTGTGTTGGCCTCAGAAGAGGTTGTTGGTCCATATTTTTACCACTATATTGTTTTGTAGAACTGATTTATTGTCCTTGGTTATCTCATATTACTGCATTAATTATTAGTTGTACGGAGTAAAAAGTTCACATCCTGTGCAGACAAGATCTAAAGCTACTTTCCATATTTGATCTAGCCAGCTCTGAAAAATACAGCCAACTAATTACTGCAAGGCAATTAAAAATATCTGCAGGCAATGCTAACAGATCACTAGTAAGATGAATCCTTTGATCACTAAAGGCCCTTGGTGCTTTTGTGGTGCAGTGATTTGACAGAAATTGTAACACATGGCTAGTTCTGTTGGAAGCAAATGGAAAAGCTATTTCCCTTTCATGGAATATGTGCTTTAATCTGTGTACATGAAGCACAGAAATGAATAGCACATTTCCAATCGTAATTTGAATAACAATATAAATGTAAAAATGTAAGTAAAGAAAACTTGCAATCTTATATATTGTATTAGAACATTTGCAGAGAAAATGTACTTCTGGTTTTTCTGCTCTGATTCAATTTTTTCCTTTTGTATGACTTATTCACTATATTAAATACAAGCTGAAGGGCCCGGCATTTTCTGGGCATAGTAACCAACTGTGGTTAGTTATAACAAATTATAATGATTATATTGCACATAAAAACATTTCACATCATATATTCAACACTACAGATTTGCAACACAAATTAACTAAACGATTACCCAAGTATTGATAGTATTTTATTTTCAACTCATTCAAGAGCCATTTGATAAATAACATGTGTATCTGTGTATCTAACCCTATCCTGTGTGATAATGTCTGCTGAGCTGTGTACATAATCCTCTCCTGTGTGAACCTTTCTGCTGAGCCGTGTATCTAATCCTATCGGGTGTTACTGACTGCTCAGCCGTGTATCTAATCCTATCCTGTGTGATACCGTCTGCTGAGCCGTGTATCTAACCCTATCCTGTGTGATACTGACTGCTGAGCCATGTACCTAATCCTATCATGCATGTTACTGACTGCTCAGCCGTGTATCTAATCCTATCCTGTGTGATACTGACTGCAGAGCCGCGTATCTAATCCTATTCTGTGTGATACTGTCTGCTGAGCTGTGTATCTAATACTATTCTGTGTGATACTGTGTGCTGAGCTGTGTATCTAATCCTATCCTGTGTGATACTGACTGCTGAGCTGTGTATCTATTCCTATCCTGTGTGATACTGACTGCTGAGTCGTGTATCTATTCCTATCCTGTGTGATACTGACTGCTGAGCCGTGTATCTATTCCTATCCTGTGTGATACTGCCTGCTGAGCTGTGTATCTAATCCTATCCTGTGTGATACCGTCTGCTGAGCCGTGTATCTAATCCTATCCTGTGTGATACTGACTGCTGAGCTGTGTATCTATTCCTATCCTGTGTGATACTGACTGCTGAGCTGTGTATCTATTCCTATCCTGTGTGATACTGACTGCTGAGTCGTGTATCTATTCCTATCCTGTGTGATACTGCCTGCTGAGCTGTGTATCTAATCCTATGCTGTGTGATACTGACTGCTGAGTTGTGTATCTAATCCTATCCTGTGTGATACTGACTGCTGAGCAGTGTATCTAATCCTATCCTGTGTGATACCGTCTGCTGAGCCGTGTATCTAACCCTATCCTGTGTGATACTGACTGCTGAGCCATGTACCTATTCCTATCATGTGTGTTACTGACTGCTCAGCCGTGTATCTAATGTATCTAATCCTATCCTGTGTGATACTGACTGCTTAGCCGTGTATCTAATCCTATTCTGTGTGATACTGTCTGCTGAGCCGTGTATCTAATACTATTCTGTGTGATACTGTGTGCTGAGCTGTTTATCTAATCCTATCCTGTGTGATACTGACTGCTGAGCCATGTGTCTAATCCTATCCTGTGTGATACTGACTGCTGAGCTGTGTATCTAATCCTATCCTGTGTGATACTGACTGCTGAGCCTTGTATCTAATCCTATCCTGTGTGATACTGGGCTCCCCCTGCAGTCTGTGTCAGAGGGTGGTCTGTGTTGGCACGGTAATAAATTGTGTTATTTCCAGCTTTACAGAAGGACGATAACACCATAGAAATAAGAATAATAGGCAAAATTGTTTGGTGAATTGGAACGCGCGGGGTTAAAATTTCACCTCACAACATAGCCTAGGACTCTCTCGGGGTCCAGACGTGTGACTGTGCAAAATTTTGTGGCTGTAGCTGCGACGGTGCAGATGCCAATCCTGGACATACACACACACATTCAGCTTTATATATTAAATTTTAAGATATTGTAGTGAAAAAAGGAAAGGCTGTTTCTCTTTATTCATATTTTATCTGCCGGCATCACTTTGGCTGAGTTTATAGCTTATAGGAGAAATGTTGTAGAAAGAAAGTAAAATGACTATAGCCTCAGATTTCCATTTTTTACATACGTGTTCTAGCTGTATTTTGACAAATTGGACACGTATCTATTAAAGTCGATGGAGCTCTTCTCATGACCCTGTTTTTTCTTTGCTGACTGAGTGTCTTAAAAAACTACTAGGTATCTGAATCAGGGATATCACTTACCCAGTCATATCAATAGGTTGGTTAAAAAAATGGTACTACTCAGGTGTCATCCATGTGCCATCCTAATTGTGTTTTACTTTTTCTTGTGTTGGAGAAGCCTGGAAATGTATTTATTTACATACAAGAAAATGAGATGTTTCACTTATGTAAAAAAAGAGTACATGGATAAAAAATGAATGAAATGCAGATGTAGCAGACTGATTAAAAAAAAATTCTTTCACATGTTCAAAAAAAGTTAATGAAGCCTTACATGGAAGATAATCGATTTTTGCATTCTATATCTATGCTACAGATTCAGATTCCTTCTGCTTCTTGTAACAACAGATTCAATTTGGAAGGTCATATATCAACAGTAAAGAAAAAGATTCAACATTCAGCTTTGCAACCAAAACTGCTCCATTTTTCCTTTGCCCTCCTTTTTCTGAATCGTATTCATTGTTTTTAAGGATACATTCCCAAGATGAGCTTTTGGTGTGTTTTTGACCCAGCGTCTTACAGTTCCAGCAAAGTGGATGACATACTGTATATGGAAATCTCATGCTCAGTGTGTCTTTTACTCACCTTAAAATGACTTGTGGTGCGCGTTTCTAATCCGCAGCTTGACAGCATGGAGCTTCCCTGCCTATTATTATCAGCTCACAGCTGTCTGCTTAGTCTCTACTGGTTATTAAAAGGGGGGACCCTTAAAAAAAGATGTGGAGTGCCAGATATTTTTAATAATCAGCAATCGCTAAGCAGACAGCTGCGGGCTGATCTTAATAGGCTGGGAAGGTCCATGGATACTGGCCCGTTTCAAGCTTAACAAAACCAGCCCTCAGCCTCCCCAGAAATGGCTTTTCCCAACTGTCCTGATGTAATCAGGGTAATGATTTTGAGGTTGATGTCAGTTGTGTAATATCCACTGACCTCAAGCCCAGGGTTGCTAATGGAGAGGTGTCTGTCAGACTCCCCCATTACTAACCCACAGTCAAAAAAAGGAAAAAACAGATACACAAAAGTCCATTGTCTGTAAAAATCACTCCCCGATAAATTTCTCTTTTACCCATTTATTATAAAAAAAAATCCACAGTAGTCCGTCGAAGTCCACATGGAGGTCCCACCACGATCCACGGCAGCTGTGATTTGTCAAAAATAACAGCTGCCATCAAGCCCTGGGGTTAGTAATAGAGAGGTGTCAGTCACCCCCTCCCCCATTACTAACCCTGTAAGTAAAAATCATTAAGACACACACTCAGAAAAGTCAATGATTGTAAAATAAAAACCCAGACACCATCTTTCACCCATTTATTTACCCAAAAAACACCCCCGCAGGTCTATTGTAATCCACATCGATGTCCCACAATGATCCCCGACTCTGCCACATCTGGAGGCAGTGATAAGCGGTGATGTCCGTAATGATACCGTTCATCACAGCCACCCGAACACACTGAAAGTAGCATGAGAACTAGCAGCAGTGATGAGTGGTGACTTTATTAAGGTTACCATAGGTCACAGCCAGCGGTTCTCACAGTAAGCTCTGTGTGAGTTGTACAACTTTGAACTCCCTAAGGTTACCGCAGTTCACAGCTGGCCAGCTCACACAGAGCTTACTGTGAGAACCACCGGCTTTGACCTGCCTTAACCTTAATGAATTTATCACTTTTCACTGCCACTGGTTCTCACGCTACTCTCAGTGTGTTCTGGCAGCCATGGTGATCAGTCATGTTACTGATGTCACCGCTCATCAGAGCCTCCAGATGTAGTAGTCAGGGATCGTTGTGGGACATCGATGTGAATTACGACAGAGTTGCGGCCTTGTTTATTTGAGAAATAGGTGAAAGAGGGTGTCTCGGTTTTTATTTTAAAATAAAGGGCTTTTCTCTGTGTGTGTATTTTAATGATTTTTACTTACAGGCTTAGTGATGGGGGTGTCTAACTGACACCTCTTCATTACTAACCCCAGGGCTTGATGTTGATGGCAGCTGTTATTTTTGACAAATCACAGCTGCCATCAAACCTATATATTACCACTGCACCAGATCAATCAAGATGAGCCAGAATTGGCACATCTAATGTGATTCACCAATTTTTAGGTGCCTGCGGGCTTTTATTTATGGACTGGGGACAATTGACCATCCCAGCCTGATAATAGAAGCCCGCAGCTGTCTGCTTTATCTGCGCTGGCTTTAAAATCTAGGTGGGACCCCATACCATTTATTTAATTTTATTATTTATTTAATGTGTGACAGGTGAAAAAAGGAAAACTTTCCACTATTCTCAAGCTGCGGGTGCTGACTACAACTGTCATCAGCGTCGCCTGGTCTCACTGATCACAGGTAGACCAGGCGAGGATGATGACAGTTGTAGTCAGCACCCGGTGCCTGGCAACAGCGCTGAGTGTACTAATTTTCCCAGCTGCCTGAGCATTTCATTCTGGTACATGTGCCACAGATGTCATCCATGTGTCATCAGTGTGCATATGTTCGGGATATATTCACGTTCATGCTGCTTGAAAAAAACAGACATGTTCACTTGTGGGTTATGGACCATGCGCAGCCCCATATACAACCCCTGTCAAAAATTATGGAATCACCACCTTGGAGGATGTTCATTCAGTTGTTTAATTTTGTAGAAAAAAAGCAGATCACAGACATGGCACAAAACTAAAGTCAATTTAAATGGCAACTTGCTGGCTTTAAGAAACACTAAAAGAAATCAAGAACAAAAAATGTGGTAGTCAGTAATGGTTACTTTTTTAAACCAAGCATAGGGGAAAAATTATGGAATCACTCAATTCCAAGGGAAAAAATTATGGAATCATGAAAAACAAACAAACAAAAAAACACTCCAACACATCACTAGTATTTGTTGCACCACCTCTAGCTTTTATAACAGCTTGCAGTCTCTGAGGCATGGACTTAATGAGTGTCAAACAGTACTCTTCATCATTCTGGCTCCAACTTTCTCTGATTGCTGTTGCCAGATCAGCTTTGCAGGTTGGAGCCTTGTCATGGACCATTTTCTTCAACTTCCACCAAAGATTTTCAATTGGATTGATATCTGGACTATTTGCAGGCCATGATATTGACCTTATGTGTATTTTTTCAAGAAATGTTTTCACAGTTTTTGCTCTATGGCAGGATGCATTATCATCTTGAAAAATGATTTCATCATCCCCAAACATCCTTTCAATTGAAGGGATAAGAAAAGTGTCCAAAATATCAACATAAACTTGTGCATTTATTGAAGATGTAATGACAGCCATCTCCCTAGTGCCTTTACCGGACATGCAGCCCCATATCGTCAATGACTGTGGACATTTGCATGTTCTCTTCAGGCAGTCATCTTTATAAATCTTATTGAAACAGCACCAAACAAAAGTTTCAGCATCATCACCTTGACCAATGCAGATTCGCGATTCATCACTGAATATGACTTTCATCCAGTCATACACAGTCCACGATTACTTTTCCTTAGCCCATTGTAATCTTGTTTTTTTCTGTTTAGGTGTTAATGATGGCTTTCATTTAGCTTTTCTGTATGTAAATCCCATTTCCTTTAGGCGGTTTCTTACAGTTCGGTCACAGACATTGACTCCAGTTTCCTCCCATTCATTCCTCATTTGTTTTATTGTGCATTTCCTGTTTTGGAGACATTTTGCTTTAAGTTTCCGGTCTTGATGCTTTGATGTCTTCCTTGGTCTACCAGTATGTTTGCCTTTAACAACCTTCCCATGTTGTTTGTATTTGGTCCAGATTTTAGACACAGCTGACTGTGAACAACCAACATCTTTTGCAACAATGCATGATGATTTACCTTCTTTTAAGAGTTTGATAATCCTCTTCTTTGTTTTGATTGACATCTCTCATGTTGGAGCCATGATTCATGTCAGTCCACTTGGTGCAACAGCTCTCCAAGGTGTGCTCACTCCTTTTTAGGGCAGTTTCACACGTCAGTGTCTCCGGTACATGTAGTGACAGTTTTCTCACGTACCGGAGACACTGAGACACGTAGACACATTCTAATGAATGTGTCTATGCAGATGTCGGCGTGTTTTCACAGACCGTGAGTCCGTGTGCAAAACACGCTGATATGTCCATTTTTGTGCAACAGCACGGATCACACGGACCCATACAAGTCAATGGGTCCGTGTAAACACGTACCGCACACGGATGCTGTCCGTGTGCGATCTGCGTGCGTTTTTAAAAGTCAAAGGGTTAACATTGAAAATAATTTTTCAAAAACACGGTCACGGACACACGGACAGCATACGGACAGCACACGGACATCACACGGATGGTACACATGGACATACGGATAGCACACAGATGTCACACGGATGGCATACGTATGCACATGGACACGGATAGCTATGGTACCGGAAAAAGTTATCTGGACATGTGAAACTGCCCTTAGTGTTGTGAGTTCATTTTCCCCTTCACTACTGAGGCCCGAGGAACTCCCTCTTCTGGTAAAGAAAGGTAGTGAGCCTGATTATCAAACACCTGAGCCTGATGATGATGACTGGCTGAGTGGAGTTACTGACTGGATATAAGGCTGCCGACGCCCTTCTGCCCTGCGGGTGATTTCTCTGTGGGATCCTTGGAGACCAGTCTGAATTCCTGCTCTTCTAAAGCTAAGTTTTCTGCTCGGCTTTTTGCATTTGTGCTTTGACTTTGTTTTGCTTTGTTTTTCTGGATTTCTGCCATTCCCTGCTGGGGTGTGCTGAATTCCTTTAGCTCTGTGTTCTGAAAATACCTGAGTGCTGATTTAGTTTTTGAAGCCTAGCTGCTTCAGGGTCTTTTTCCATATCAGCTTGTTGGCTTATGTCTTTGATAGGGTTTTGGCAGATTGCAGACAGCAACCTTCCTTTCCTGTTCTGTTTAGTTAGCTTGGGCCCCATCGTTTGCTCAGCCTATCTTTCTATCTGTGTGAGTGTTTTTTCATCTTGCTTCACCGTCATTATATGTTGGGGGCTGCCTTTTACTTTGGGGTCTGCTCTGGGGCAGTTTAGATTTCCTTTTCTGTCTTTAGGCTATTTAGCTCTCCGGCTGTGATCGAGGGGTCTAGGGCATCGTAGGAACCCCCCACGGCTACTGCTAGTTGTGTTGATAGGTTCAGGGGTCTGCAATCTGATAGTTGCCAACTTCTCTGGTTTTCTGGACGTAGCTTCTATTTTTGTGTCTGCCTCCTACGGTGACTCAAGCATAACACCTTAGATGCAGACTATCGAGCAGATCTAATTTGATGCAGGTGTTAGTTTTGGGAATGAAAATTTACAGGGTGATTCCATAATTTTTTCCCTCAGAATTGAGTGATTCCATAATTTTTTCCCTATGCTTGGTTTAAAAAAGTAGAGAGACACTGACTGTGAAGAGGGTCTAAAACTTACAGAACCCAAAGAGCGGTGGTTTAGTATTAGGTCACGTTCACACGTTCAGTATTTGATCAGTATTTTACATCAGAATTAGCCAAAACCAGGATCGGAACAGACAGGGGAAAAGTATAATCGAAACATGTCACCACTTCTGTATTCATCACCCACTCCTGGTTTGGGCTTACAAATACTGATGTAAAATACTGACCAAATACTGAACGTGTGAACATGGCCTTAATGTTTTTATTATAGAAGAACCTAAGGGAACATTTATGATTCAATGATCAAGTCTTTTATTTATGGGGTACAATGGATTAGGTTAAAGTGAAGAGGACAAAGTTTGACTGACAATCTTTATATGGGTAAGAGATTTTGAGATTTAAATGCTGTTTATGTATGTGCAGATGACACATGCCAATCTCGCCATATATGAAACCTGGCACAGTAATTTTAACTACAGGTATCATTACATAAAACAATAGTTAAGAATGTAAAATTGAGAAATCTCATCGACTTGATCATAACGGTAAATTAATGATAATGTAAATATAGATTAAGTTGTAAATCTGGAGAACGGCACTTTGTTCTGGTGCAATAGCATTGTGTCACTCTGCTACACGTTATTGGGAAGCATGAACCTGACTTTAGAAGAAGGATAGGGCAAGCTATCCCACACATTGAAGCACATGTACATTTTTTTCTATTATCCGGCTTTTAAAGGACAGGAGATTATTTTTGCACTAATGGATTAATAGTTTGGGGAGTTACAGTAACTAAATAAAAGAATTGCATAGGTGATAGCATTTTATGTATATTACCCCATTTGTCCTTTCTGTATTAGGCTACTTTCACACTTGCGTTTTTTTGCGCTGCGCACCGTGCGCAGTGCAAATGCACATAAAAAATCCATCATGCGTTTTTGTGTGTTTTTTTGTGCATTTTTTTAAAAAAATGCATGCTTTTTTTGCGCTGACGTGCGCATTACCATGTGCACGTCAGCGCACCCATCGACTATTATGGGTGGTTAGGTGAAAAAAACCGCATTGCATGCGCATGCGTTTTTTGGGGGCAAGTCGGACGCTCAAAAGATGCAACAGAGTGCATTTTGTGTGCCCGAGCGCATGGCCCTACGGGACCGATATCAGTAAATAAATGACACCACACACTTTAATAATGGAAGAAAAGTGGCCGTGAGTTAATTTTGGGTTAACTATAAATAAATAACCAAACCGTTAAATAAATAATTCCATAAAATTATTCAATATTATTACCATACCAGAGAAACAATCCGCCCCTTAACGGGCGATTTTCCCACAATAAAACATCACGACAGATAATCTGAAAATTAGGGAGGGAGGGAGGGGGAATCTTCTTTCTTCAGGAAAATGTCTGAGGTAAAAACTGCCAGCGCAGGGCTTTTTATAAACACAGAAAAACCGCCAAATTTCTCCAGCCAATCCTGGCCCGTTAAAACGTCGCCAAGGAAACCAGTCAGAAACCAGATATGCCCTTCTCCACAAACCATACTGAGGGCGCCCAGCCCACTTTTAACCCATTTTTTTAAATGAAAATTAAAACAATAAATAAATATTATTACGGCCCATATGGCCATGGGACCCCCCCTTTATGTATTCCTTTTTTGCGGGGGGGGCTGACACACTACAAAAAAAAACGCATGCGCACACAAACGCGTACAAACGCATGTGTATGCGCACCCATGTTAAGAATAGGAAAAAAACCGCATGCGCACACAAACGCGTACAAACGCATGTGTATGCGCACCCATGTTAAGAATAGGAAAAACGCATGCTTTTTTTGCGCGAAAAAACAGCGCAAAAAAACGCAAGTGTGAAACCAGCCTTAGATACCTATTTTAGAATTCAATTTCCTTCTAGTTTCATTCTACTAAGAATGACAAACTCTTTTCAGACTGCTAAAAAGGCTGATAGGCTCTGCCGACCTGTTACCCATAATCACCAGGGAGAATTTATTGCAAGCAACAGTAATTACAGATGGTAATTGGTGTCATTTACCTTGTTATAGACCAATGGATATGACGATCTTGGGACAAACCATCTGTCACACACTGCTAATTTTCAAGATATGGGATTTCAACACTGCACGGGGAGGCTGTTGATGAAGAAATTAACAATATCACCAATGACATCAAGGCTTTATGAGCCTTGATTTTACAAGTAAAAGACTGCTGTCATATTTACATGTTGTTAATATCTGTATATTAATAGAAACTATATACCTGCTACTATATTCTGCAATATAATTCCTCACCAGTAGTTACAGACTGTATTAGGCTATGTTCCCACGATGAGTTTTTGGTGCGTTTTTGGTGTTAAATATTTAAATTAGCTTACGTCCGGTTATTGTTGCATTTTTATGTGCATTTTTTAACATGCATTTTTATCTTGTTTTTGATACTTCCTTGTATTTGGCTCTGATAAAACTTTATTGACATACTGGGTTGCTGATTCCCGCAGCGGAAACACACATAAAACTTTTACGTGTTTTTTCCCTGCGGAATTTCCATCCCTAATGCAAGTCTATGGGGAAATTCCGCACAGAAAATGCAGCATACCCGCAAGAGAAATTGACATGTTGTGGATCTGAAGCATGCAACACTTGTGAGATTACACTGCGCTGAAAAGGAGGACAATGGACATGAGATTTCTGGAAATCCCATCCACTTTACTGGAACTGTAAGATGCTGCGTTTTTGACGCAGCAAAAATGCAAATAATACAATAGTTACATAGCTGGAAAAAATGCCTAGGTCCATCCAGTTCAACTTTTCTCCACTAATTATACATTTTGTCACTAAATTACCTAAAACCCACAATGTTATGTGTACTGAGGAAATTATACAGCCCTTTACTACTTCTTGCGGTAAGGCATTCCACATTTGGACTGCTCTAACTGTAAAGAACCCTTCCCTATTTAGCACTTTGCTTAAAAAACGTACCAAAAGCTCATCATGGGAAAGTAGCCTTAAAGAGATACTCCTTCAAAATACTTGGACATTATATAGAGCCACTTGTAAGGTATAAGGGCATATCAGGATGCAGGCCAGACCACAGAATTTTGTACTGGTTTAAAGACAATTAGTGGCATAATACATATTTAATCCATAACAGTCAACACTCTTTAAAAGTTTCCCAAGCTACATGGTTTGCTACCTAGACATGTGGCTGCCAGAGAATGTTTCCATACACAAGTAGTGCCTTCATATACAGAGCCATACATACAGAGGTATGCACCTGTGCAGCTGGCCTGCCAGAGAGTCCGCCAATAAGAAATTCTAGGAGTGCCTTTCAGAGACAATCTCCAAATTCTGAGTATACCAGACACTACTACCAAAACCAGAGTACCTACCATATGCCTTTCCTGCCCGCCAGAAGCCCATAAAAAGTGCATGCAAAAATTGTCAGAAAGTGCTCTGATTTACTATCTGGCCTACTGCCTGAACCCATATCCTCACACATATGGTACAGACAGACGGACAACGATCACATCGCAGTGCTCGGACTGGCCGGCGGCTCTCCCTACCCGAGAGTGACAGGTGCATAGAAATACTGTACATGCTGTCACGCTCGGGTCAGGAGAGCTGCCAGCCAACCCGAGCATTCGATGCGATCATTGTCTGTGTTTTACAGCCGTCTGACTGCACCTATACAGCCAATCACTGATGCCTTATACAGAACCCTTTCTCCTTATATCCACGCTTTAGAGGAGATGACATCTTTAGACTGTGTTCCCACAATGAGCTTTTGGTGAGTTTTTGACTATTTTTTGACCATTTCTTTACGTGTAATGTAAATTAAGTTGTTTTTCATTGCGTTTTTGTGTGCTTTTTATTTAACAAGCGTTTTTAACTCTGCATTTTTGTGTCTTTTTGGTGTGTCGTGCTTTAAATAAAGCTTCTTTGTTTTTGATACTTCCTGGTATTTGACTTTGACAAAACTTTATTGATATACGTAGGTGCACACTGCATGTATTTTTAATGCATATCCTGCACGGAAATGCACTAAAAATCTATGTGTCTTTTATGCATGCGGATTTTCCCATCTAATGCAAATCTATGGCCGGGGTCACACTAACCGACGCAAAATACGGTCCGTAGTTTACATGCGTAATACGGATGAATGACCCCTAAATAGTGCTCCGTATGTCATCCGTAAGCAAGGTGAGGTCGCGTATTTTGCGCATGTCAGCATCTGTATGTAATCCGTATGTAATCCGTATGGCATCCGTATGGCGAGATTTTCTCACCGGCTTGCAAAATGGACATTTACCGGTTTTGAGGCCTGCTAACTATTTAAATCATTAGCCTGCACCCTATTTATTGCCTCAGGAACAGGTGGCTGCCTCCATTCTGTCCATTTGTGACCTTGCCTTCACTAGGTGTGTTGCTGTTGTATGTGCAACATGGCAGACAGTCTGACTTTCAACACAACTGAGCAGGTTCTCTTCAACTGGCTTTTGTCACGCCGCTTTGGTCAAGCATACCCAGTGATAGTGGATCCGCGGAGGAGGAGACGCATGTGGGTACATCCACTTTTGAGGCAACGACTCACAAGAGGTCATTTTCACCGCCTCTATTCTTCTCTGCGGGAGCATCCGGCTAAATTCTACCAATACTGTTGCATGAGCCTTGCAACATTTGATCGACTCTTGGAGACAGTGCGCCCTGGGATAACCTTTCAGGACACAATGATGCGCAAAGCTATATCTGCAGAGGAGCGACTTCTACTCACATTACGGTATGTACTACACAACCACATTCTCTATGTTCATGATGTGTTGCCCAAAGTCTGTATTTATTGCTTCATGGAATAATTTTAATGCCCTCATCTTATTCCAGATATGTTGAAACTTACAGACCAGAATGTTATGTGTAAGATGTACTGAATATCACTTAGTCATTGTGCAACAAAATAAGTGTGTGTTATTACATGTGAATTCATAACAAGTTTTGTATGTATGTACCTTTTTTTGGTTAATTTGTGCATTCTAAAAGGTTCCTTTTCTGTTGTTCTTCAGCTTCCTGTCCACTGGCCTGTCTTATGCCGCCCTCCACCATGAGTTTCTCATTGGAAGATCTACCATTTCTGGCATAGTCAGGTCGACATGTAGTCAAATATGGTCAAGACTACATCAACTCGTCATGCCCGAGCCCAGGATGGAAGACTGGTTGAGGATATCAAGGGACTTTGAGGAGGAATGACAGTTTCCTAATTGTATTGGTGCCCTTGATGGCAAACATATCCTGGTGCGTAAGCCGCCGAACTCTGGTTCCCAATTCTTCAATTATAAACAATACTTTTCTGTTGTATTGTTGGCTCTAGCCGACCCTCAATACAAGTTTATAATTGTTGACATTGGGGCCTATGGAAGGACGGGAGACTCTCGAGTCTTCAATACTTCCATTATGGCTCGGCGACTATGCAACAGCCAGTTGGATCTCTCACCACCATGCCAGCTACCAGGCTCCACTCAAGAATCTGTCCCTTATGTCCTTGTGGCAGATGAGGTTTTTCAGTTAACGCGCAATGTCATGAGGCCATATCCCCGGCGCAACCTTGACCACAGGCGCAGAATTTTTAACTTGCGCCTATCACGTGCTCGGCGACTGGTGGAGTGTTCCCTTGGCATTCTTTGTGCCAAATGGCGGGTACTCCAGTCTGCCATTCAGCTGAGTGAACAAAATGTTAATGAAGTAGTTAAAGCCTGTGTGGTTCTTCATAACTTCACCAGGATACATGATTGTTCCTCCTCTGGTGGTGTTGTGCGTGGGGTGGCCAATGTGCTTAGGGCGACATCACCTATCAACTCTCAACGTAGACCGCTCTCTGGCCTCAAAGTGCGCGATATTTTCACAAATTACTTTATGTCACCTGAGGGGGAAACGTCTTGGCAAGAGCATGCTGTATCTATGTTATAATTTTGTGGTTTATGTGTGTCTAAATATATATATTTCTACCCCTTCAGATTCTATCACTGTTTAATTGCATTGGTAAGCGTATGTTAGTTAGCTGACACTGTTTTTTTGAATTGAGACAGAGATGTAAAATATAGTAGCCAAATGTTTACTTGACCCTTTTTTTGTTGTTGTTTTTTTAAATCAAAACATATTATTGCCATATAAGAACTGTGGCAATGTGGCAAATTGGCCTTTTTGCAGATGTGAACATTTTTTCACAAACAATTTTTCACACATACAAAAACAAAAATACAACATAATGCAGTACCAAAATGGCTACATTATAAATTTTGGTGATTTGGGGAAGGAGAAGGCGGAAGACCAGCCTGTGGTTGCTGCTGGCTACTTTGCCCAACATCGCCCTGTGTGGGAGCATACTGTTGCCCATGATGTGGGTATTGTACTGCCTCCTGGGATTGGGCTTGGTACTGGCCAGAGTGATACGGAACAGGGGCATCTTGTTGGCTCGGGTAGGCCCGTGTCTCATACCTACCAATATAGCCATGTCGTCCCCAACCAGGTTGGGACCAGCCTCCAACACTGGGTGGGAAAAAGTGGCAATATTGGTGGGGTTGGCTAGAGGCAGACATATGTTGCTGGTGTTGTAAAGGTTGGGTAAGGGGAGGAAGGGGGTGAGGTGTAGGCCCACGTATTTGAGGATCCTCAGAGCCTGCTTGAGCAAGCATCTGTGTGGGTGGTCTAAGGCGCATTAGATTTGTGGGTGAAAGCTTCCACCTCTCCAGATATTCAAACAACTCATATGGGGTATTGGGGGGTGTGCTTGCATCAAGCAGGATCTGAAAACATCCTCGAATACGGAGCCTCACCTCACGGGAAAGGGCACTGAGATAAAGGGACAGGCTACGTGAGTATTCCTCCTCTCCATCATCTGTATTCACTCTAGCCAGATAGTTGAGGACCCCTGTGTCCACATTGGTCCGGGTATCTTGGGCAGGGATCTGGCGCCTTCTTCGTCCTCGCCGGGATGGTCCAGCAGGCTGTGAGGAGCCCCAGATCTGGGCAGTTGGGCTGCTGCTCATGTTGCCCTGCTCCTCCAGTATGGCTGATGGTGCAGCAGCAGACGGTCCTGGTGGTGGGGTTTGTGTCGCAGGCAATGGGTTCTCCTGAGAGGATTCTTCACCCATGCTTCTTGTAGGGGGAGAAGATGGGCCAGCCACCTCATCCCCTGCAGGATCAATGATGGGCTCTGTATCTGAACCCGTTCCTCTATCCGTAAGGTTGGACTGAGTTCTGTTATGAAATAGAACAGAGCCAAAAATAAATCAATATTTTTGGCCCTGTAAAGTATCTGTGTAATGTGGTGTGAGGTATCTACTTACGGTCTCAGATCCAGAATAGGGGCGAGGAAGGAGAGGCGGTCATAATAGATGTATTTTCTCTTTATGTAGCCCGCATCACCACTCCTGGACCGCTGCTGACGTTCCCGCCTGTATTGGTCGCGGATGCTGCGCCACCGTCTCATCACATCTTCCACTGCAATGTGACAGGAAATATTATCAATTTCACATGTTTGATATGTCAAATTTGCTACAAGTAGCCTAGGCATGTGGCCTTCTGGGGTGTGCTTTCTACCCAGGGAGGCATATCTAATTGGCCCATCCAGCCCAGATACACAGGGTCACAATAGTTCATGTATCAAGTAACTACACTTAATAACTTGGTTGGCTAGGAGGATGAGGAGCTTGTGGCCTGTGCCAAATGATGGCAGTGTAAAACCATGGGGCACATCAAAATCTACCTGCCTCATGAGGAAAAAAGTACAAGCACAGGAAGGGGAGGTGGCCGATTCTATATGCATCTTTTGATGTGAGGTATTTTTAAACAGTTTTTGGGTTGTACTTACTCAGTTTCTGCTGCTCCTCACGTGGCCGATCACCAAAATCATGGAACATCTGGCGACATATGCGCCTCCATGACGCCTCCTTTCTTGCGCGGTTGGCATAATGGGCATCACGTTGGTCCCAGAGTTCTGGCCGCTCCTGCACTAATACAATCAACATCTCCACATTAAGGAAATATGGCGCCATGACGCTGCTGTACTCCATGGAGGCGTACTTCCTGGATGTCTGGAGCGCTTTTTGAGCTCATTTGCATGTCTAGGCTTCCTGATGATGTATTGGCCCATTTCCTGTCACCAGCCAAAAGACTTGCGCATTTCTCGCAAGTCACATGTGTGGTCCGTGTGTAATCCGTATTTTTTGCGCACCCATAGACTTGCATTGGCGTAGTACGGCCGTAGTACGCTGACAATCGCAGCATGCTGCGATTGGCACGGACCGTAGAATACGGCCGAGAAATATACGGCTGTTGGGAGCTGCCCCATAGAGAATCATTTGTCCGTGTGTAATGCGTGCTTTTAACGCCTCTCACTCATCCGTATTCCTCTCTAGTGTGACCCCGGCCTATGGGAAAAATCTGCACAGAAAACTCAGGGTACCCACAAGAGAAATTGACATGTTGTGGATTTGAATAACACGTCGCAGGTGACACTGAGTTAAAAAAAATAGCACAGTCGGCATGATATTTCTTTGCTACAACTGTAAGATGCTGTGTTTTTGATGCAGCAAAAATATGCAGCATCAAAAACTCACCAGAAGCTCATTGTGGGAACGTAGCCTAAGGGGTTGTCTGGCCTTAAGCTACAAGTCTGCAGTCATTCTATGTGACTGCAGACTTGTGAATTCTAACAACTCGCACACTGCGCGCTGAAAGTCCTTCAGTACCGGTGTCGGGAGCAGGCAGTCGTGTGACCGCAAATGTGCAATTTCCATGCTTCTGGCCACATTCTGACTAGACTGTGTCTGGACTCGCTCAATATCTGCTCCTGGAGCAGTGCACATTGTGCCCAATATGAGGAGTCACCAGTTTGCAGTCACAAAACTACAAAATTTAAACTAACACACAAGAAAGATATCACATTCCAGAACGTTCACTCTTAACACACCTAAAGCCATTGAAAATGTATATTTAGGTTTCAAGTTACATATTTTTGTACCAAGATATCTTTCTGTTTCATACCTTTGTCATTTTAAGAATGGCTACCTGATGGGTTACCATCCTCTTTTCCACCTAGAGGAAGCTGCAATTTAGTGATGACTTCTGCAGACAGTACTCAATTGTGTCTGTATCCTGCAGAAAAAGATAAAAATTGATTTTGGTTTGGCAGAAAGAGCCTGCGGCTCTGAGTGCGAGCTGAAGGCAGCAACATTGTAGGAGACAATGATTTGGTGAAGTATTACTGTTTAGTTGCTTACTTCAATGACTTTTTTCAAGTGGAAATGAAGACGAAATCTTCAAACTTCAACATAAGAATTAAAATTCCCAGCACACAAATGTGAAGAATCTTGTGCCTCAGCTCCATGTTGTTTAGGATATTAAAATTGCATTTAGATTTCTAGCCATTCGGGGGGGGGGTTTCATCTCTTTTAGCAAAGTCTCTTATTCAGAAGCTGAAAGACCCACAGTGAATAAAAGACCTACACAATCATAATAAAAGATATTACAGCAACAAAATGCTTTCACTGATAGCCAACTGCGATAAAGCTGCTTTAAAGCTGCAGATTAGTAAAGAAAATATTATTAGTGATTATGTAAAGTACAAGGTACTAATACCCCTGCAGATGAAAGGTCTGCAATAAAGAGGATAATCTGCAAGATGATTTAGAACTGTGGCTTTCAAAAATGCTTAATGGAGTATACTGTAATATTCTGGACTTCTGTGCTACATGTTCTACAGCATACATCTTTTTCAACAATGCACATTAAACCATACGTTTCTACATTTGCACATTATTAGTGTGTTGGAAGCAGGAAAAATTAATGCATAATGATCTGAGTAAGTTTCACTAGTGCACCCATTGAAGCGCAGTGTAACGCGAAACCGCCGTCGTCCGCACGGAGTCACATTATGTGTTTGCCATTAGGTTTTAACCTTTTTCTAATAAAAGGAGATGTTAAGGGACCGTGAGTGCCATTTTTTCCTTCTCACAAATTTACTAGTGCCTAATAATGTAATAGAATCATAGAATGGTAGAGTTGGAAGGGACCTCCTGGGCCATCTGGTCCAACCCCCTGCTCAAAGATTCGCTAAATCATCCCAGTCAGATGTCTGTCCAGCCTCTGTTTGAAGACTTCCATTGAAGGAGAACTCACCACTTCTCGTGGCAGCTTGTTCCAATCATTGATCACTCTAACTGTCAAAAAGTTTTTTCTAATATCTAATCTGTGTCTCCTCCCATTCAGTTTCATCATATTGCTTCTAGTCTTTCCTTGTGCAAATGAGAATAAAGTTGATCCTTCTACAATGTGACAGCCCTTTAGATATTTGTAGACAGCTATTAAGTCTCCTCTCAGTCTTCTCTTTTGCAAACTAAACATTCCCAAATCCTGCAACCTTTCCTCATAAGACAGGGTTTGCAGACCGGTCACCATTCTGGTCACTCTTTTCTGAACTTGCTCCAGGTTGTTGATGTCTTTTTTAAAATGTGGTGCCCAAAACTGGACACAATATTCCAGATGAGGTTTGACCAAAGAGGAGTAGAGGGAAATAATGACTTCACGTGATCTAGACTGTATGCTTCTGTTAATTCATCCTAGAATTGCATTTGCCTTTTTTGCTGCTGCATCACACTGTTGACTCATATTCAGTCTGTGATCTATTAGTATACCCAAGTCTTTTTCACATGTGCTGTTGCTTAGCCCTATTCCTCCCATTCTGTATATGCTTTTTTCATTTTTATTGCCCAGATGTAGTACTTTGCATTTTTCCCTGTTAAACACCATTCTGTTAGTTGCTGCCCACTTCTCCAGTTTATTTATATCTCTTTGAATCCTCTCTCTCTCTTCTCTAGTATTAGCTATCCCTCCTAGCTTTGTGTCATCAGCAAATTTAATCAGTTTACCCTCAATTCCTTCATCTAAATCGTTGATAAAGATGTTGAACAATACAGGGCCCAGGACAGAGCCCTGTGGTACCCCACTTGAGACATTCTTCCAAATGGATGTGCAGCCATATACGACCACTCTTTGGGTCCGATCACTAAGTCAGTTATGAATCCACCTAACAGTTGCCTTGTCCATTCCATACTTAGTCATTTTTTCAATAAGGATTGTATGAGATACTTTGTCAAATGCTTTGCTGAAGTCAAGATATACTATATCTAGAGCATTTCCTTGATCCACTCAATCAGTGATTCCATCATAGAAGGAAAACGGTAATTAGACCTACCGGTAATTGTGTTTCCAGGAATCCATCCTGACAGCACGATGGAGGACGTCCTTCTTATCCACAGTGGGACCGGAAACCACGAAAGCTCAAAAGGACCCTCCCCTCGCCATCCTTCAGTGATTTCTCAAAGTAACACATCTGGATGGATGCAAGAAGGTTTTTATTCAACAAATTTTCACATACACATGTTACATCACAATAGTACGGATGAATATCTTAGGGAGGGAACTAACAGTGCTGTCAGGATGGATTCCTGGGAACACAATTACCGGTAGGTCTAATTACCGTTTTCCAGGTCACCACCTGATAGCACGATGGAGTAGTACCAAAGGATCCTAGGGTGGGACTACTGCGTGGAGTACCTTTCTGCCAAATGCCAATTGTGCGGATACCACATCTAACTTATAGTGTCTAGAGAAGGTACTCAGACTGGACCAGGATGCGGCCCTACAGATTTGTTCCGCCGAGGCTCCCCCCCTCTCTGCCCATGACGTGGCCATGGCCCTGGTTGAGTGGGCTCTAAGGTTCCCTGGGGGATTCTGCCCCTGTGTGCTATAGGCTAGATTAATTGTGGACTTAATCCATCTTGCGATTGTGGATTTAGCTGCTTTCCTCCCTTTATTCGGACCACTGTACTGAATGAAGAGATTATTATCCCTTCTTCAAGGCCTGGTTGCATCTAGGTACCTGAGAACCGACTCCCTGACGTCTAGGTTATGGTAGGCGCTCTCCTTTTTATTCTTAGGGAACTGACAGAATGAAGGGAGTACTACCTCTTGATTCATGTTTGAATCTGAGACCACCTTTGGAAGGAAAGACGGGTCAAGTCTTAAGATTAATCTATCGTTGAACACCTGAAGATACGGGTGATGGATAGACAGGGCCTGAAGTTCTCCTAGCCTCTTTGCTGACGTGATCGTTACCAGAAATGCCGTTCTGATCGAGAGATTACCAATCCCAATGTCTGCCACTAGCTGGAATGGGTGCTTACATAGCGCATTGAGGACTAGGTTAAGGTCCCAGGGGGGAACCGACTTCCTTATTAAGGGCTTCAGCCTCTGAACCACCCTGGAGAAACGGGCTACCCAGGGGTGTGCTGATAGGGCGCAGTCATAGAACACGCTAAGGGCTGCGATCTGAACTCTTAGCGTACTGGGTCTAAGACCCTTTTTGAACCCTGCCTGTAAGAAGTCCAGAATCTTTGGGATATTGGGGCGGTCAGTCTCAACTGTCGTCTCTCCACAGAAGCTGCAGAATCTTTTCCAGATCTTGTTGTATATTGTGGCGGTTACCGGTTTTCTGCTCGCCTGCAGGGTAGAGATGACGTCGTCTGATAGGCCTCTTGATCTTAAGACCTGCCGCTCAGGATCCAGGCCGACAATTGAAGTGTCTCTGGCTTCTGGTGCCAAACCGGACCCTGGCGGAGGAGGTCCCTTCTTTCAGGAAGAAGAATGGGTTCTTCTTCTGCCATCTTCCTGAGCAAGGGGAACCAACTCCTCTTTGGCCAGAATGGCACTATTAGTATGACTCTGGCTTTGTCTTCGTTGATCTTCCTGAGAGTCCGCGGTATGAGAGCGAGAGGCGGGAAGGCATATAACAGGCCCCCGCTCCATGATTGGGATAGAGCGTCGATTCCTGCTGGGTTCCCTAGAGGGTTCAGAGAGTAGAAGTTCCTGAGCTTTGCGTTCTGCTTGACTGCGAACAGGTCTATCTCCGGTGTTCCCGACTGGCTGCATAGGCTGTCGAATACCTCGCTGTTCAGCTCCCATTCCATTGCGACTACTCTTCTCCTGCTGAGAAAGTCTGCCACCTGGTTTTTGTCGCCCTCTAGGTGCACTGCTGAGATCGAGAGGGTGTTCTTTTCTGCCCATCTGAAGATCTGTTCGGCTAGGCGCTGCAGTCCTGGGTGTCTTGGACCGCCTTGGTGACGGAGGAAAGCTACTGTTGTGGTATTGTCTGATAGTACTTTGACATGCCTGTTCCTCACCAGTGACTGGGCCGACGATAATACTTTCCATACCGCATGAAGCTCCCTGAAGTTGGAGGACTGCATGCTGTCCTCTCGACCCCATCGTCCCCGGTAGTATCTTCCTTGGACATGTCTGCCCCAGCCCTGCTGGCTTGCGTCTGTGGTAACTATGACCTCCGGGAATTAGATCCATGAGACACCGGTGTGTAGATTCTTTGGAACAGTCCACCAGAAAAGGGAACTTCTGACCCGGTGAGACAATCGGATCTTTCTGTCCAACGAGCTTTGTCTTCTGTCCCAGGAAGATAGAACTGCCCGTTGTAGATGTCGAGAGTGGAACTGGCTCCACCTGATGCAGGGAATACAGGATGTCATCAGGCCTAGAATCTTCATGGCCTCCCTGATAGAGACCCGCTGTTTTGCGAACTGGCGAATCCTTTCTTTCATGCTGGTCTGTTTTCCCTCTGGAAGGTAAGACATTCTTTCTTCTGAGTCTAATATTACTCCCAGGAATTTTATTCTTGGCTTGGGCATTAGATCTGATTTTTGCCAGTTTATAATCCAGCCCAAGCTCTGCAGCGTGGAAATCAAAGACTGACAGTCGAGCCTGAGCCGGGCCACTGAATCTGCTATGATGAGGAAATTGTCTAGGTAAGGGACCACCGTGATATCCCTGATTCTTAGGTAGGCCACTACCTCTGCCATCAGCTTCGTAAAGACCCTTGGGGCTGATGCTAGACCAAAGGGGAGGCAGCGGAACTGATAATGGTAGATCCTGCCCCCTTTCCTCACTGCAAACCTGAGATACTTTTGATGGTCTGGATGGATGGGGACATGGTAATACGCACTCTTTAAATCTAGAGTACACATTACCACCCCCTTCCCTAGGAGGGGAATTGTAGATTTTATTGATTCCATCTTGAATCTTTTGTATCTTAGCCACCTGTTTAGGGGTTTGAGATTTATTATAGTTCCTGACGGCTTTTTTATTGAGAAAAGGCTCGAGTAGTGCCCTCTGCCTTCCTCTCGCGTGGGTACTGGGATGACTGCAGCCGTTGTCAGGAGGTCCTGAATGTCCCGCCACATGGGGGAGGCCGAATGGAGGTGGGGACTGGTTATCAGAAATCGGCCTGGAGGGAGGGAGTTGAACTCTATCCTGTACCCCTGCGAGATCACCTGTAGCACCCAGGGGCTGCTGGAAATTCGCTGCCACTCTCCTAGGAACCCGAGCAATCGGCCCCCTACTCTGGTGGCGTCATTTCCTTCGGGAATTTGACCCAGAGAAGATGGAGTCCCTATTTCTGCCCCTGCTCTCTCCCCCTTTGGGGTAGCTCCATCTTCCAGTTTTTCCCTTCCCTCTGTAGTCCGTTCTTTGGTTAAAACGGGGCCTACGAAAGGGCTGATATTTTTTCCGTTTCTCTTCCAGGAAACCTTCTTTCTCGTCAGAGGCTTTCTCTAAAATATCATCGAGCACAGGCCCGAACACCTTGCCTCCCGAAAACGGGATTGAGCAGAGCTTATTTTTGGATTGTATATCCCCCGACCAGCTTTTTAGCCAGATGGCTCTCCTGGCCGCGTTAGTCAGGGACTGATTCCTGGCCGTAAATCTGACGGTCTCCGCTGAGGCATCAGCTAGAAACCCGGTGGCTAATTTTAACAGGGGAAGGGATTTTAGAATAGCCTCCCTTGGGGTTCTATCTGTAAGGTGCTCCTCTAAGTCGTCTATCCACAGGTGCATTGAACGCGCTACAGACGTTGCTGCTATATTAGCCCGTATGACCGCGGCCGAACTTTCCCAGCCTCTCTTTAAGAGGCCGTCTGCCTTCCGGTCCATGGGCTCTTTCAGATTGGAAGAGTCCTCAAAGGGAATGACTGTCTTCTTAGACACCTTTGCAACTGGGATATCTATTTTGGGGATTTCCTCCCAGACCTTGACCTCCTCTGGGTCGAATGGTAGGCGCAGTTTAAAGTCTCTAGGGACCGTGAGTCTCTTCTCCGCCTCTTCCCATTCCTCCAGGATCATCGCTCGTATATGCGTATTTACTGGGAATACCATCGAGGTTTGCGATCGCAGCCCCCCAAACATCTCGTCCTGTACCGATAGAGTCTCTGGGGGTTCCTCAATCTGCATAGTGTGTCTTACTGCACCCAGCAGTTCGTCCGTATCCCAGGACGAAAAGAGATATCTCTTCCCCTTCTCTGTGGGTTCTCTCATCTCCTCCTCCTCTAGTCCTGATTCGGACGGGTCCTCCTCCGACGAGGAGTCCGATTCCCTTGGCCTTTTACCGGATACCTGGGGAATCGGCTGCGGAGTCTGGGGGCATCTCAGGCCTGATACTGAAGCCTGTACCTCTTCCCTTATAATGGATGTCATGTTAGCCATGACAGTGGCTTGCTCATCCCCCACTATGCGTTTGGTGCATGCGTCACATAAGGGCTTATGCCATGTGTCCTTTAGTTTCTTGGCACAGATTGGGCACTTTTTCTCCTTTTTCTTAGACTCCTTCTTCTCTGCTGGGGTCCCCTAAAATACACAGAATATGTGTCCTGTGGGATCTGCCTACCTAGGGTCCTGCAGTAACCTTTGCTGAGGTACTCACGTGACCCTGGCCATCAGGCCCCATCTCTGTGCAGAAATGGCTGTGTGGGCCCACCTGCCGCTAGTCAGTGCACCTGAATTGGTGCGCGCGATGTCCGACCTGCTCCGATTCCTCCTGGAGGGGCGTCGCCTGTCGGCTTCCAGCTCCGGGAGCGCGCGGTTCAGTTTCATCGCCGTGACTGAACCGCCACCCGGAAGTACTGCAGATGCCCCGGGCCCGTCCCCCGGAAGTGACGCGGCCCCAGGACGCAATCCGGCCGGCCGGAGAGACCGGAAGTGACGTGGACCCTGCGACCCGGAAGTGGCGCCGGGGCCTGTGACGCCACCGCTCGGAGAGGCGCGGTCCCCCCAAGCCGGCCCCCTCACCTGTCTCCCTCGGTGGTCTGCAAAGATGCCCTGCGGCGGTGATATGACGTCGGGACCGCTTACTAGATGCGGCTCTGTAGAGGCGGCCCGGCAGAGGGACATCAAAGGCGACGCCTGAAGTCGAGAGCCCCCTCAGGGGAAGCGACTCCGGCACCCAGGAGCAGCGCTACACTGGGTCTGCTGAGGGACCCTCAGGTGGGTGTCAGCCTGCAGAATTCTTGAGGTGGGAAGGGAAAGGCTGGGCCCCCCGATCCTCACCATCTGTTCGGAACGGTCGGATTTCTCCCGTCGTTCCTATCCGCAGTGGGACAGGAAAAAACACTGAAGGATGGCGAGGGGAGGGTCCTTTTGAGCTCTCGTGGTTTCCTGTCCCACTGTGGATAAGAAGGTCCACCTTCATCCCCTTTTTGAAGATAGGAACAACATTTGCTCTTCTCCAGTCTTCTGGGACTTCTCCTGCTCTCCAAGAATTTTCAAAGATTATGGAGAGGGGTTCAAACATTTCTTCTGCTATCTCCTTCAGTACTCTGGGGTGTAATTCATCTGGACCTGGAGACTTGAATTCATTTAGGTTAGCTAAGTGTTTCCTCACTATCTTTCTGTTTATAGATATCCTGGATTCTTCTATTCCCTTAATAGGACAGTGAAGAACAGTTGATGTTACATTTCCTTTCTGAGAGAAAACAGATGCAAAATAGGAATTTAAAAGTTCGGCCTTCTCAACATCCTGTCTTACCATTTCATCATTTTCATCCTGTAAAAATCCTATAGCATCTTTGACTTTTCTTTTACTTTTGACATATCCCCAAAATCCTTTATTATTGCTTTTGACATCTCTTGCAAGCCTCAATTCAATAATCAAAATTGTGCATAATCATCTATTGGTCCAATGAAGAGCAACCGGTGAATCAGCAACAAATTCAAGAGCGCCTAAGATACTACAAAAGAGGATCAATGGTCTTGGTGAATCCTTGGTGGGTTAGTCTATTAACTGACTTATTTTTGGGGTATTTTCATGACATTGAGATTAACTTGAAACTAAGCAAGAATTTAGGAAACATAATATAGCTTAAAGAGGACCTTTAACAGCATTTTTAATGTTGCACTGGAAGCACAATATAATAGGTGCCACAAAGCAGAATAACATATTTTATTGTTTTTTTATTTTGCCTGCCTGTTGATAAGATATTAGCAATCAAAGTATATGGCACTTAAATAATCAATTGTTCAAGTGGGCATTATCGGAGACATTTATTACAAGCACTTCTAGTAGCTCTCTTCTGATACTGCTGCCAACTCTGCCAATCATAAGCGGGCATCCACATACAAGGGAGAAAAGGACTGTTCTACACGTGAGATCGCCATGGGACACTCTGGATTACGTGAACTACGGCGGACAGGAGAGTACATGGTGGAGACATGGACATCGGGGATTGGGCGTTAAGGTGAGTATATATGTTGGTTTTTTATTTTACATTTTTTATAGGAGACAAGGGCATTGGGGATTTGGTGTTAGATGAGTATAATGTGTTTTTATTTTAATTTGAATATGTATTCAATTATTTTACATGTTTTTTTAAGTTTGAGCACAGGCGCCGTCTGCCGAGAGACTACTTCTTCCATCAGCGGCTCTTACTATCACCGTTATCAGTGACAGCAGACGTAGCTGATGGGAGTAGTAGTCTCTCATCAGATGACGCCTGCTGGCCCGCGGTAAGCTTTTTACCTCGGGTCACCACTGCAGGTTACAATATCTCTGTGGGGTCATGCTGACATCTGAAGGCGTAATCCTGCAGCACTCTCTGACGGCGGTAGCGATCTTACCAGCAGTAACGTTTCCGCCGACCAGTACCGCCACATCCATGGGAAACCCATAGAAATGCAAACAAAAACTCAGCCAATCCGCAAACATTTTTATAACAGCATTTTTGCTGCAGATTTGGCTGACTCAAATTGAAGTCAATGGGTGAAAAACGCTAAAAATCTGCACAAAATATTGACATGCTGCAGAAAAAAATGCACTGCAAATACTCAAGGAAAATTACTGATCATGTACATAGCACTTTAGCATTCTCAATGAATTAGCTGGCATAAGGATTCCATAGCGTTTTTGGCGGAAAAAATGCAGCGAAAATGCACACCAGATACCCACCGTTTTAACATAGCTTAAGAATGCAGCCAGTTTTTACCTTGTGAACCAGATGACATTTTTCAAATCTTACATGTGTCACTTTATAAAAAGACAGAAAAGAGACAAGCACCCATTGTGTGGTAGAACAGGGGAGAGGGAGGTAGATGTTGCTCACCTGATGTATTTGTGAGTGTTACAACTCAAATAAATAAAATCCTGTGTTAAAATCAGCCTCTGCCGTCCACCATCAAGTAAAGAATCTCTTCTTCTGCACACTTGTGGATATTGATTAGCGTATAGGCCATCATTCAGCTGCAGATCCTGAAAAATAGAAAGGCTACAGGTCTTGGAAATTGGCCACAAACACAAAAACTTTTTTTCATGCAAATTTCAGAAATTTTAGATGTTTTGTATCTCCATACTCATACTGACCAGGTAAAATCATGTTGCCAGGTCAGTTTTACTATATAGTGAACATGGTAAATTAAAAAAAAAAAAAAACAATTATGGTATTGAACCCTTTTTGCAATTTCAGCCCAGTTAGAATTTTTTTCCCGTTTTCCAGTTCACTATGTGGTAAAATCGATGGTGTCATTCAAAAGTACAACTTGTCCCACAAAAAGAAGCTGTCATATGGTTATATTGATGGAAAAATAAGACTCTCCAAACCTTACAAAACTTACTCCTCTCTTATTTCCCCCGGCGCAACAAAACACTTGTCAAGCACAATTCAGAAGAAAACAACATTATTGGAGAGTAACCATTTACAAACAACTCTCTTCTTTTAAAACACCCATTGTTGGAGGGGTAAGGTGGCAGCTCTCATATTAACCATCAGAAGATTGTGGGGATATGCCACCGGACACCCGGCACATGTTACCCAGTCTTGCTCTTCCTCCACCTCTGCGACTTTCATCATCGATCGAAAACAGAACAACACCAAATCAATAGCCATCAATATATCAAACCAAATGGGAGGGAGGGTGGGCCGCTCTCGATCCAAGGGTCAAAGAGGTGGAGAGACCTCCAGCCCTCCAATTTATACCCCTGCGAGGAGAAAAAAGCCGGAACCGGAAGGGACCCTTATTGTCCAATGAACGCATACCATGAGGTAAGGGAAACCTGCTGTTAACCCTTCAGACGCGCCCCAGGGAAAAAAGAGAAGGAAAACTGCCACCACCATCACAATAGCTGTCCAGTAATTGGCCCCCCCCGCATATAAAGCCGGGTTCCCTCAGACTGTCCATACCTTACGAAACTTACTCCTCTCTTTTTTTCCCCGGTGCAACAAAACACTTGTCAAACACAATTCTGAAGGAAACAACTTTATTGGAGAGTAACCATTTACAAACAACTCTCTTCTTTTATAACACCCATTGTTGGAGGGGTAAGGTCGCAGCTCAACCATCAGAAGATTGTGGGGATATGCCACCGGACTCCCGACACATGTTACCCAGTCTTGCTCTTCCGCCAAGGAGTAGCGAAGACTCCACGGAGCTACGACCCCCCACCCAAGGAAAACAACGCCTCCTCAATACCATCCCGCAATCCTGACAGGAAAATATCCAGCCCAATCCCAGCCCAATCTCAAGCCCCACTCCATACCAGTCTGGGAATTATCTCAGACCAAACCATAACCAACTGAGAAAAAAGACCCGAAAACTTATCGATATCCGCCTGCATTAACATTAGAAGCTCTGTCAGCTGTATTGACCCCAAATCATTTTCCCCCGCGTGGACTACCAGGATGATGGGCGAGGTCGCTACTCTTGATATTTTAACCAATTCAAGAAGCACCTGCGACCACAACAATCCTCGAATACCTCTTCAATTCACTTCCACATTGTAAAAGAGACCTCCCGCCAGGGCGCAACTCTGCTCTCTGCTCAGCCCAAAAGACGTATGAATGCCCCATGATCCATACACTTGGCCTGGAATAACCTAAAATGAAAAGAAGGTTAGAATTAAATAACACTTAACTTGTTATACAGTTAACAATTCCGGCCTGATATACCTGAAAAAAACACGCCGAACGCCATCTGCCTACCCTCATTATTTCTTCATCTCTAAAACCCGTGCGAGCTGCTTCCGTCTTTGCGCCAATTCTGAAAGAATGCGTGCCAAATTCACCTGGAGGGAGACCCAAAAAGAATAAAATACGACGCAGCAAAGCCGAGAACTGAAATCTAGTTAACGGGGACCCATCAGCATGCACAAAAAACAATGGACTATTTGGCCTTACCTCCAAGTACCGTGATACCAAAGCAATGGGACATACAGGGCCAGGAATAGAAAACAGTGAAAACCATAAACCGCTTCCCATAGGATCAGTTTTTGACCGCCGAATACGAATACTTTCTCCCCCATTGCACAAGGTTACATCATTGTGTCGCAAACCACCAGTTACCCTGGACGACGGGGCCACCAGCTCACTGACGCGCAAAGCCCCAAAAAAGGTCACACCAAACGCCGCTGAGAACATTGTTGCTTCAAAAGAAGAGCTACAGTCTGAATTTGTACCATCAATAATTCTGGCCGACAGAGAAAACAAAATAGGCCGCCTTGCTTGATTCGGTATACACAATTTTTTCCAACCTTTTAAAGCTTGCTGCAAAATAAAAGATTTTGTAACATCCTCCTAACCCTGAAGCTTAAAATGAAAAGCCAAACCTATTTCTTGCAAGTGTTGCAGAAGAACCATTGGCGTGCATATGTTGAATGTAAGCCAAAGTCGCCTTCAACCTCGACTCGTTAGAAGAGCCCACCAGAAGATTTCCCACGAATTTCCACCAATCTTGCCAAGCCTTACCGTATGCGTTCCAAGTCGATGGAGTTACTGAAGCCCGTACCAATGGCATTAGGAGGTTTCCGGTATTTTCCAAAGGTATCCTGGGCACCACGTTCCTATCTGATTGGCTGCTGGAGCGAGCTCCCGTAACTTCTGAAAATCAAAACGTGACAGTGAATCAGCCATTCCAATTGCAATACCTGGCACGTGCCGAGAGCGGAACCAAATATTCCAATGCAGACATTTTAATACAAGGAACCGAATCAGCTTTATAACCGGAATGGAAGATGACGACAAGTGATTAAGCACTTTCATTGTCGGTCCAAAAGCAAATGCGAGAGTTCTGCAACTGCTCCCCCATATACCCACAGCCACAACCAATGGAAAAAGCTCCAGCAGAGTAAGATTTTTTGTCCACTCATTTCTCACTCATTTCCCTGGCCACCTTTCCGCGCACCACTGGCTACGAAATATGACCCCGAAACCTGTAGAACCAGCTGCATCCGCAAACAATGATATCTCTTTACAAAACTTTTCTTCATCTTGAAAACAGGTACAACCGTTATATTTGAGCAAAAAACTCCTCCAGACTCTTAAATCTTCCAACAACTGAAGGCCCAGATGAACCCTGTGGTGAGGGAGCTTAACACCCCATGTAGTCATCGCCAAACGTCGAGAAAAAATTCTGCCATCGGCATTAAGGTACTGTCACACTTAGCGATGCACCAGCGATCTCAACCAGCGATACGACGCGGTCAGGATCACTGGTGCATAGCTAAGTGGTCGCTAGTGAGCTGCCACACAGGGAGATCTCACCAGTGACATCGTAGTGGTCGGGGGTCGCTACTTACCTGTCACACTAGGCGATCCTGACGTCCTCTCGCCCTGCTCCACACTTGTCGCTCGTCTCTCCACAGGAAGCCCAGCAGGAAGCTGACGACGAGAAACAGTCCAGGATGTTCTCGCGCAAACAGCGATAACCAGCGGGGGAGCGGGTCGTAGGTAAGTATCACCCACAGCGATATCGCTAGCAATATCGCTATAACGTCACAAGTTATAGCGATATTGCTAGCAATATCGCTTAGTGTGACAGGCCCTTTACTCTACATGCAAAAACCAACAAACCCAAAAGAGATTGCATCTGAACCAAAGTCACTTTTTTTGTGATAGGAAACCATCAATCAAATCCACTAACTTTGAAATTTTTTCAATAGGTAAACGAAACAGCATCTCAACCATGTCAATTTCTATCCCTAGAAAAGAGAGGCAGGAGATCGGACAGACCGTTTTCTCCATCATTTAGTGGAACTCCAAAAGTACTCATTCGCTCCCGAAACTTATCCAAAACTTTGCCGCATACATCCGACTCAGCTGGGCCTACAAACAAAAAATCATCCAAATAATGCGTAATCCACTGCGACCCAGCCTCAACCTTCGTAACCCATTCAAAAAAACTTCTGAATAGCTCAAAATACCTGCATGAAATGGCACAACCCATTGGAAGACAAGTGTCATAATAATACGCACCATCAACCAAACAACACAATAAATGGTGGCAATCAGGGTGAACAGGTAAGAGATGAAAAGCAGATGCAATGTCAGTCTTGGCCAATAAAGCCCCGCGCCCTGCTTGGCGTGCCAACTTTCCCGCCTGATCAAAAGACGCATATACCACTGAAGCCTCTTCAGGACTAATTCCGTCATTTACTGACGAACCTTTCAGGTGTGATAGATGATGGATCAGCCTAAACTCTCGGGGCTCTTTTTTGGGGACAATTCCTAAGGGAGAAACCCTGAAATTTGAAAAGGGGGGTGAAACAAATGGCCCCACCATACGGCCTAATGACACTTCCTTCCCTATTTTTTGTGGCAAAACCAGTGGAAGCTCCCTGGCCGACAGCAAATTTGACGTAAATGATGATAGATCAGAAAACTTGAATGGTATGATAAAACCATACTTGAAACCCACTCTTAATTGCGCCGCTGCAACTTCATTGGGGTACCTGCTTAACCTTGGCTCCATCACAGTGATTTTCACCAGAGTCTTTGCTATCTTGTTGTGGCGTTGCCCTGGCAAATGAATCTTTTGTGATGCTACATGGGCAATTTGTGGCTGCATGCGAACCACCGCATGATGAGCACTCGTGCTTATACTTGCATAGGCCATAAAACCTGCAGTGACCATCGTTGAACAACCAACATGTCCCCGACCTACGTATGACGACTGGCCCTGAACCAGGTTGTTGGCTAGGGGCCCCGGCATGAAAGGGCTGACTGCTCTTCTGAGACATCATGAGCCTCAACCAAGAAGAATCTTTTACACCCCAACCCAACTGCGGGTTAATGGCTAATCGCCGATGAAAATCATCATATCTCCACCACGCTGCCCCACCATGCGTCTTATATGAGTTATAAATAGTATCCATGTAGAGAAACAACTCTGAGCAATGCTCCGGATGCTTCTTACCCATAACACAACCTAATACAAAAAAGGCTTGAAGCCTGTTATTAATCGTTTTCTCAACTTTTGGTCGCCGCTCATACGGCCTGTCCGTCTGCCGCCGCTAGGGGTCAACTGTGCTTTGTTCCAGAGACAAAAGTGACCAAATATCTACATAATCATTTGCCCAAATTTTTTCTATAGTCTCCTGTTCTAAATGGGCATCTAACGGAGCTATACCGCAATAAAATACAACCCTATGAATAGCTGATCTCAAAGATGGAAGGGGATGCTTGGACACCTTTTCTCCGGATAGCAATTTCAGGTTCAGTACCAATTTTGTACCTTCAAAATACTCCTTAAATTATCCATGGTCACAAATCTTTCCCCCGAGCCCCCCCAGGCTCCCGCATAAATCAACTCACCACTTGACGCCTCAGGAACAGGAATCGTTGATTGACCTGCAACTTCTTCTGCCTCGTGCACCCTCCACTGCTCCTGCCGGATTTGATCTGCCTGACAAGTCGATGCCCAACTCCTGCTCGAGACCCCGATGAAGATGATGAATGATGACGTGAGGATCTTGAATGACGTCTGCACCTGGACCCAGATCTCATCCTCCTACGATGACTGTGGCAACTATGACATCTAACCGACCCTTTCCAAGAGTCAGAGGAAGAGGACGAAGACCTTCTATGTCTCCTTCTTTTCCCGTTCCTACGGCTCAATGGTTCAACAGAAATTTCCCTAGTAGCTACACCTGCAGGGGCTAAACCCACTGAGGGGGGCAGTCAGCACACCCTGCTATTGTGGGAGACTCCATGCTCCCAAATTACTGGCAAAGGCTGAATTTACTGCTATATCCACTAATGCTAATCCCAATTGGGACTGATTCTGCGTCGGGGACAACACCACCCCACCTGCTTGTGAGGTAATGCCTGAACCCGCCGCAATTGAAGGTGCCACCATTGTCAGCGGGAGGGTGACGGCCTGTGAGGTAAAGGACATAGGGGGCAAAGACTGCGGTTGTAAATTTTGCAGCATTTGTGGTTGAACGGGCTGCAGAGTTATTGTGTCCAGCAATGGAGGTATAGGAACCAGCTGCTGATTATTTAATCCTTGGTTCTTTTTACTAGCCATATCTTCAGATAATTGTTCTACCCTTTGCGGCTGCGCAGCACTACATTGTCCCTCATCCGTCCTATTGTTCCTGGCCTCCTCACTAGCAGAGGAATTGGCACTTCGATTACCCCCCATTGCTGAGCTATTATATTAGCCCATGGTATATCAGTGTGAGCTGCCGATAACCCCGCTCCCTTACTATGCCCAATAGCAGCTGAGGGCTGATGTGAGGTCAGACACCCCCCTCAAAACCGAGCGGCGAGACGCAGGGTGGTCGCGCTTTTTTACTTTCCCGTCCCTTTTTTTCCTCTCACTCATGGGGGGCGGGACCACAGGCAAACCTCCCGTCTCTTCAGAAGTTGCCTGCGTTGCACTAACAGACGTGGCTGTGGAGCGCGCGCGGCCAGGCTGAGCAGGCACCGGGCTCCACCGTTCCAGGGGGCGGGGCCCACGCCCCGACCGCCGTCCATCCGGTGCTGCATTTGACTGCATTGAAACTGCTGCCGGCTCCTGCATTAACGCCGCTATCCACCCAAGACCCTCCTTGCCTATTCTTTCCCTAATCTCGGCCTTCCATGCCACCATCCCTGCACACACCTCAAAGTGGCACCTTCTGCTTTCGATCCAAGGGTCAAAGAGGCTAAGAGACCTCCAGCGCTCCAATTTATACCCCTGCGAGGAGAAAAAAACGGAAGGGACCCTTATCTTCCCATGAACGCACACCATGAGGTAAGGGAAACCCGCTGTTAGCCCTTCAGACGCGCCCCAGGGAAAAAAAGAGAAGGAAAACTGCCACCACCACCATCACAATAGCTGTCCAGTCATTGGCCCTCCGCATATAAAGCCGGGTTCCCTCAAAGAGTTATGGCTCTTGGAAGAAGAGGAGTAAAAAAACGAAAACGGAAAATCGCCTGGGGAAGAATATGTTAAACTCAGCTGAACCCACCAATTTAGAAGACATTTAAAGAAACTGTAGCATGGTTTTTATAATTTTTTTGTCTTTTTTAAGCATTTTTCTGATGTTTTTTTCTGCCAGCAGTTTTTCAGAGCATTTTCCTATGGTTTTTGTGATGTCTTTTTTTCACTGTTGTCTTTTCCAGTCATTTTTCTCACTCCATCCAATAATGAAGTAACTGCTAATTTGTTTTTTTAAGTAAAAATCCTGGCCAAGTGCTCCAACAGATGTCCCCACATTTTCTGGGTCACTATTGAGCTTTCCCATTGAAATGACAGATCATATACCAAGTGAAAAATGCCAGAAAAATACACATGACACTTTCTTTAACTACACAGCATTTTTAGAAATCTGGAGTGGTTAAAAGACATTTAAAAGCCTGAACATATGCTGAGCAAGCCGCTACTAAAAAGGGTGTAGTATAAAGGCTACAGTAAGTTTACACAATAGGAAAATTAAAATACATTGAACTAACTTGAGTAAATAAAGTGTCAATAATTGACGCAAAGCTGACACCTAAAAATAATTATAATATTAGTAAGAAAAAATGTAACAATATGCTATAGTAAATTAACACTATACAGAAATTACTATATCTAAAATTTACTTCACTAAGCAAAAAAAATGAGCATCTAAAACTGACACAAAATTGACAGTAACAGCTGCTACCGCTGTATAAGTGTCTGCTACTCTGATGTCCTATCTATGTTGGGTGACTAAATGTACTCACTCACGTGGTTTTGCTATGTAATCTGAGATCTGTGACGTAGAGACAGAGACCCTCCAATGTAGCACTTACTGAGTGTTGATAAAATCCCTGTTTTAGGCCGGTTTCACATGTCCATTTTTTCCGGTCCCGGGAAAAATATGGTACCAGAGATGTCAGTGTCTGTGTGTGTGTAATACTTGCAGCACATGTGTGGCAACCATGTGCTGCATCAGAACCACATGCACAGGTGCCCGGGAAGCTGCGGTACAGTAAGCGCTGTTCCTCGGTGCTTGGTGCTGAAGACCGCTCTCATCATTCTCCCCTGCTCTGCCGGCAATCAGGGAAAATGATGAGAGTTATATTCAAGTGAAAAGAATAGCAGCAAGCGATGGCTGATGGGGCTATTACTTCCATTAGCCTACACCTGATAACAGTGACTGCAGGAGCAGCTGATGAGAGTATTTTTAAATAATTTTAAAAAAACAGCGTGGGGACCCCTCTATTCTTGATAAGCAGCCTTGCTGAAGCAGACAGCTTAGGGTTTCCACCCACAACTGGCAGTTTTGCCTGGCTGGTTATAGAAACTACAGGGGAACCCATGCCAGATTTTTATTTATTTATTTATAGCGCAGGTGGCAGGTGACTCCCATCAGCCGCTCCTGCTATCACTGTTATTAATGGCAGCAGATGTGTAGTATTAACAGTCCCATCAACCACCGCCTCCTCTCATTGTTATCACATGAATATAATTCTCACCATTCTCCCCTGCTCACGCTGATCACCAGCAGAGCAGGGGAGAATGATGAGACGTCTTCAGCACCCGGCGTTGGGGAACAGCGCTTACTGTACCTCTGCTTCTCAGGCACCGGGGCATGTCACATGGATGACAACCCAGCGTGTGCATGTATGCAGGACGTTTTGCGACCCATGCTGCCGGTAAAAAACGGACATGTCTACGTGTGGGTGACACGGACACATGGTCCATAGAGACAAACGGACATGTGCACAGCAACGTAGATTTCAATATGTCTACATGTGTTAGTGTCTGCGGTACCTGTGAAAACTGTCACCACACGTTCCGTAGACATGGACGTGTGAAAGAGGCCTTACATGCTACAAATATAACAGTTCTTAGAATGCTGAATTCTGTATATCCCCATCCACACTATTGATTGACAGTTTTCTGTGTACACAAGAAGATGCGCCAAATTCATTAAGTGCGGTGTGCCTCTTCTTGAATTTGGCACTCCATTGAGCCATTCATTTAGAGTGGTGTGTGAAATGCCATCCTTAATGAGTCAGCCCCATAGTAGTATAACACAGTAAATGCCACATTATACAAAGTATTATAACTCTGCGATAGTCACTGTATACAAAGTATTATTCCACAGTAAATGCCACTTTATGTAAAGCATTATGGCCGTTATTATAGGTTCTTAACCTGACAGGGCTAAGTATCTTGCCTAGAAGCTGTACAAGTGTAATACATGTAGTTGCTGAAAGGTTAGACTATGTGGAAAATAATGTGCTCTAGTTCTAAAAGCTCCCAGGAATGCTACAGGACACAATGTTTTACATCGACCATCTGTGCTTGATAACAAATTAATTAATACAATGTTATTCCAACTCTGCAATTATGTGAATATTATATAATACTCTGTTACAAATGTCAAGTCATTAACAATGTTTTGAAATGCATTTGGGAAGCGGAGTCGTTTGGTAATGTCTTTTGGCTAAGTTCACACATTGCAAAATTTCTTACTACAGAATGAAATAGAAGAATCCACAAAACAGGGCAAAAAATGAGGTTTAATACATTCATATATGGTGCAAGCATCCAGGTATGCTGCCTATCTGATACAGCATGCTGAGATTTCTTCTAGATATTGGGGTGAACTGTGTTAAAATGTACATGTAAATTTATATGTTGTCGAGGAATCATAGCCTATTAGCAGCAGATCACTCACAATACTCTCCAAGCTTGTGAAAACAGAGCTTCTTTATTCAGGAACAAACAGGAACAATATATGATAAGCTTAATAGATCAGGAATAAATCATTTGTGTGTCTCTATCTGTGCAGCATCTGCAGCAGGCTGCTTCTCTCATACACAGACACAGGAAAAATCAGGAAATACAGTCACATGCTATCCCTGTGTGAGCCTCTGGGAGTTGTTTTTTTTTTTTACTTTATAAACAGCATACAAATATAGCAACTGAACACTCATAGACAGGAATGAGTTGTTGCACCAAACATATTCCAGCATAGCCTATGTTGTTAGCAGTGATGTTATGACTAACCATTGCTGCTAGACTGGGTTCACATGGGTTTTTGCACTACATTTAACGTATACACGGACCATGAGACCATCCAATATGTGCACTAAACAACTCTATGAGATTATATTAGTCCAATGGAGACTATAAGAGCGTCCCTTAGGTCTCCATCGGACAGGTGTATAATATTACACAAAAAAATACATGAGACAATGTAACAAATTCTGTAAAAATGCATCCTTCAAACAAATACCTTAAAAGTCTATAGAAGATGGATGAAACTGTATGACATCTGGCACAAGCATCTGATTAATCAATGTGTCTTTTTAACACTGACCAGGGAACTTTGGCTGGAGTAAACATTAAACGAAAGCATTTCATGAAATGTGAATGTGGCTTTACTAGTAAATGCATACAATTCAATATTTAATATGAATAGCTGATCTTTCCTATGATTTTTTAGTTATATTGTCTTTCTTTCTGTGAAGAGCAATATTGTCCTATGTAGGCTATTATATTGGTTTTGTAAATACCCTTACCCAACGAAGATTCTAATTGTCACTCTGACAAGTCAGAAGTTCTTTCAAGCTGCACTAAAGGGATTGTCCAGATTTAGAGAAGAAAAAAGCTGCTTTATTTTTCAGCACTCCATATATTCTTAGGCTTGCCTGGTATTCAAAAACAGCGAACATAGAAAAATTCAGAAAGACATACCTGTTGCGATTGGGTCACCGAGGAGGAGAGCAAGCCCAAGCTAAGCCACAGAACACCAGAGAGGTTGGTAACTAAGCGGATTGCAGACCCCTGATCCTATCCACACAACTAGCAGTAGCTGTGGAGCGTGCGTGCGATGATCCTAGATGCCTCGGCACAGCCGGAGAGCTAACTAAGCCTAAAGCAAGAAATGAGAAATCTAAACTGCCCCAGAGCAGACCCCAAAGGAATAGATAGCCCCCAAACATATATTGTCGGTGAGGCAAGATGAAAACACATACGCAGGTAGGAAAATAGACTGAGCAAACGATGGGGCCCACGCTGACTAGACAGGACAGGAAAGGAAAGACTGTCTGCAATCACACAAAAAACACTGCAAAAAAGTCCAACACGTCTGATGCAAAAATACTGAAGTCACATGACTTTGCCCACTATATCAGCACTCTGGTATATTCTGAAAGCAGAGCAAAAAGAGGCCAATATAATAAGGGACAAAAACAAACTGGCACAAGCAGTAACATATGGGTGGTGATTCAGCACAGCCCCAGCCGGAGCTGGCTGACCCACACAAAACTGAAATAGACAAACCAGATCAAATGTGAACAGAATAGCAAAAGAACTGTTGTGAGTTCATTTTTCCCTTCACTATTGAGGTCTGATGAACTCCCTCCTCTGGTGAAGGAAGGTAGTGAGGCTGATTATCAGACACCTGGGCAGCTAGATGATGACTGGGTGGCTGGAATTGAGGACTGGATATAAGGCTGCCGACGCCCTTCTTCCTGGCTGGTGATTCTGTTATGATGAGTCACCGAAGGAGGAAAAAACAAAATACCAGCTAAGTCCAGAAAAACCAGAGAGGTTGGCAGCTATCGAATTGCAGACCCCTGAACCTATCCACAACAACTAGCAGTAGCCGTGGGGGGTTCCTACGGTGCCCTAGACCCCTCGATCACAGCCGGAGAACTATATAGCCTAAAGACAGAAAGGGGAAAAACTAAACTGCCCCAGAGCAGACCCCAAAGCAATAGGCAGCCCCCAACATATAATGACGGTGAAGCAAGATGAAAACACTAACACAGATAGAAAGATAGGTTGAGCAAATGATGGGGCCCAAGCTAACTACATAGGACACGATAGGAAAGCTGCTGTCTGCCATCCGCAAAAACCCTATAAAAATGAGCCTACCGACTGATAGGAAAAACAGGCCCTGAAGTCGCTAGGCTTCAAAAGACTATATCAGCACTCAGGTATATTCTGAAGACAGAGCAAAAGATCAACAGATCAGAGACAAAAATGGAATTCAGCTCACCCCCGGCCGGGGAAGGCAGAACTCCCAAAAAACAAGGCAAAACAAAAAACAAAACTGAAGAGTACAAAGCAGAGCAGAAAAACTTAGCTTTGAGATGCAGGAATCAGACTGGTCTCCAAGAATCCAGCAGGAAAATCAGCACTGGAAGACAGAAGGGGCATTAGTGAGCCCAAAAGGCATCACCAGGTACTCAAAATGTCCCTCCGGAATATTAAACGCCGTCTTCCATTCATCCCCATGCTTAATGCGAATAAGATTATACGCCCCCTGAGGTCAAGCTTGGTAAACCAGCAAGCACCTTTAACTCTGGAGAATAGATCAGAAATCAGGGGTAACGGATACTGATATTTAACAGTAATTTTGTTGAGGGCACGATAGTCAATACAAGGCCTTAATGAACCATCCTTTTTAGCCACGAAAAAAAACCCAGCACCTAAGGGTGAAGAGGATGGTCTAATATGACCCTTCTCCAATGCCTCCTTAATATAGGATCGCATAGCCTCGTGCTCGGGTACAGATAAATTGAAAAGCCGACCCTTGGGGAATTTACACCCCGGGTTCAGCTCAATTGCACAGTCATAACTCCTATGAGGAGGCAAAGACGCAGACTCATTCTCACTAAATACATCATAAAAGTCAGCCAAATAGTCAGGAACATCATGCGACTGGGGAGAGGTGGAGAAAACAGGAGCATCACTAAGGGCACACCGACATCTAAAATGAATCCTTGTGCTTTCTTTTCCCGAAAGTTCTCTCCATCCGAACTTAACTATGATGTGGGGAATCGGGAACTGTTGGCCATGAAATGGGCACTTGAGGAGTGGAGACATTGGTTGGAGGGAGCCAAACACCAAGTCATGGTCCTTATTGACCACAAGAATTTGATTTACCTGGAGTCGGCCAAGCGCTTGAATCCTAGACAGGCTAGGTGGGCCTTGTTTTTCACACGTTTTGATTTTGTGGTCTCTTTCCTTCCGGGCACTAAGAATGTCAAGGCAGACGCCCTCTCTAGGAGTTTCCTTGCTGATTCTCCTGTTGTGACTAAGCCTGCTACCATCTTAGGCGAGGGGGTAGTTCTTTCTGCCATCTCGCCTGATTTGAGACGTGCTCTGGAAGAGTTTCAGGAGGACAAACCTGAGCGTTGTCCCTGTGGAAAGTTGTATGTTCCTGACCAGTGGAGGAAGATGATGTCTGAAGTTCATTGCTCTGCATTGGCTGGTCATCCAGGTATTTTTGGTACTAGAGATCTGGTGAGTCGGTCTTTTTGGTGGCCCGCCTTGTCTCATGATGTCAGGAATTTTGTGCAGTCCTGTGGGACTTGCTCCCGGTCTAAACCTTGTTCTCGCTCTAGTGGCTTGTTGATGCCTTTGCCGGTGCCCAGGAGGCCATGGACCCATATTTCAATGGATTTCATCTCTGATATGCCTGTCTCTCAGAGAATGACTGTTATTTGGGTGATTTGTGATAGATTCTCTAAGATGGTCCATCTTGTACCACTCCCTAAGTTGCCATCTTCCTCTGAGTTGGTGCCCTTGTTTTTGCAACAGGTGGTTCGCTTGCACGGGATTCCTGAGAACATTGTATCTGACAGAGGAGTTCAGTTTGTGTCTAGATTTTGGAGGACTTTCTGTTCCAAGCTGGGAATTCAGTTGTCCTTCTCCTCTGCGTTTCACCCTCAGACCAATGGGCAGACGGAGAGAACAAACCAGACTTTGGATTCGTATTTGAGATGTTTTATTTCTGCCGATCAGGATGATTGGGTTTCATTTTTGCTCTTGGCCGAATTTGCTTTAAATAATAGAACTAGTTCTGCCACTTTGATGTCACCTTTTTTTTGTAACTTTGGTTTTCACCCTCGATTTTCTTCAGGGCAGGTGGAGCCTTCTGCCTGCCCAGGTGTTGACACTGTGGTGGAGAGAATGCACCAGATCTGGGACCAAGTAGTCGATAAGTTGTCTCTCTCCCAGGAAAAGGCCCAGCGGTTTTCCAACCGGCGTAGGACCGTTGCTCCCCAGTTTAAGGTGGGTGATCTGGTTTGGTTGTCATCAAAAAATATCGCTATGAAGGTGGCTTCTCCTAAGTTTAAGCCTAGATTTATTGGACCTTACAAGATTTTGGAGATTATTAATCCGGTCTCTTTTCGGTTGGCTCTTCCTGTCACATTTAAAATTTATAATGTGTTTCATAAGTCCTTGTTGAAGAGGTTTGTTGAACCAGTAGTTCCTGTGGTGGCACCTCCTGACCCTATATTGGTTGAAGGTAACATGGAATATGAGGTAGAGAAGATACTGGATTCCCGTCTGGCTAGACGGAGACTCCAGTATTTGGTTAAGTGGAAGGGTTATGGTCAGGAGGATAATTCCTGGGTCTCTGCCTCTGATATTCATGCCGAAAGATTGGTGCATGCCTTTCATCGGGCTCACCCGGATCGCCCTGGTGGCATGGATGAGGGTTCGGTGACCCCTCCTCAAGGGGGAGGTACTGTTGTGAGTTCATTTTTCCCTTCACTATTGAGGTCTGATGAACTCCCTCCTCTGGTGAAGGAAGGTAGTGAGGCTGATTATCAGACACCTGGGCAGCTAGATGATGACTGGGAGGCTGGAATTGAGGACTGGATATAAGGCTGCCGATGCCCTTCTTCCTGGCTGGTGATTTTCCTGCTGGCTTCTTGGAGACCAGTCTGATTCCTGCATCTCAAAGCTAAGTTTTTCTGCTCTGCTTTGTACTCTTCAGTTTTGTTTTTTGTTTTGCCTTGTTTTTTGGGAGTTCTGCCTTCCCCGGCCGGGGGGTGAGCTGAATTCCATTTTTGTCTCTGATCTGTTGATCTTTTGCTCTGTCTTCAGAATATACCTGAGTGCTGATATAGTCTTTTGAAGCCTAGCAACTTCAGGGCCTGTTTTTCCTATCAGTCGGTTGCCTCATTTTTATAGGGTTTTTGCGGATGGTAGACAGCAGCTTTCCTATCCTGTCCTATGTAGTTAGCTTGGGCCCCATCATTTGCTCAACCTATCTTTCTATCTGTGTTAGTGTTTTCATCTTGCTTCACCGTCACTATATGTTGGGGGCTGCCTATTGCTTTGGGGTCTGCTCTGGGGCAGTTTAGTTTTTCCCCTTTCTGTCTTTAGGCTATATAGTTCTCCGGCTGTGATCGAGGGGTCTAGGGCACCGTAGGAACCCCCCACGGCTACTGCTAGCTGTTGTGGATAGGTTCAGGGGTCTGCAATCCGATAGCTGCCAACCTCTCTGGTTTTTCTGGACTTAGCTGGTATTTTGTTTTTTCCTCCTTCGGTGACTCATCATAACAAGAACACTTAGCTGAGCCTGCAGAGACTGAGCTGGAAACTAAGACCTCAGGATGCAGGAAAAAATCACCAGCAGAGATAGAGGGAGTCGGCTGTCTTAAATCCAGTCTGAAACCCCAGATCTCCAATCGTCATCCTCATTATCAGGTGGCAAGCCTCTGCTAATCAGATCAGCTCCATTACATCCAGTAACCACCAGAGGGAGCCCAGAAAGAGAACTTGCAACCCCTCTGTCAATTTGACAAGCTCCACTACCTTCAGTAGTAACCAGAGGTAGGCCAGAAAGCAAATTCACAACAGTACCCCCCCTTGAGGAGGGGTCACCGAACCCTCATCCACATCAACAGGCCGATCAGGATGGGCCCGGTGAAAAGCAAGAACCAATCTATTGGCATGAATGTCAGAAGCAGAGACCCAAGAATTATCCTCCTGGCCATAACCCTTCCATTTGACCAAGTACTGGAGTCTCCGTCTAGTCAAATGAGAATCCAGTATTTTCTCTACCTCATATTCCACATTGCCAATACCAATACAGGGTCAGGAGGTGCCGCAATAGGAACTACTGGCTCCACAAACGTCTTCAACAGAGATTTATGAAACTATTGCCCAGCTTGCCAATGTACCGAGGCTAAGAGATGGAATTGGTTCAGTTAATGGATGTGCCATTTCTGGAGTGGCTGAGGGCTGTTGTTGTTAGTCTGAAAGAGGGCCAATATCCATAGCTCCTTCCCAGACTATTAAGATCAGTCTGCAGCTGTCTGTTTAGCCTTTGCTGGTTATTACAAATAGGGGGCCCCACAAATGTTTTTTGGGGGTGCCCCACCTTTTTAATAATCTGTAATGGCTAAACAGACAGCTGTGATCTATCTATGTGGCTATTGGTCCCTTCCCAGAATAATAACACAAGCTTACAGCTGTTTTGCTTTTCTTACTAATGTGATTTAACTCTGGGTGGGTTTCAATGAATAGATGAATATATTGACATATGACATTGATAAGAATAGTCTACATTGACTTAGGGCAGTTTCACACGCCAGTGTCTCCGGTACGTGTAGTGACAGTTTTCTCACGTACCGGAGACACTGACACATGTAGACACATTCGAATGAATGTGTCTATGCAGATGTCAGCGTGTTTTCACGGACCGTGTGTCCGTGTGGAAAACACGCTGACATGTCCATTTTTGTGCAACAGCACGGATCACACGGACCCATACAAGTCAATGGGTCCGTGTAAACATGTACCGCACACGGATGCTGTCCGTGTGCGATCCGTGTGCATTTTTAAAAGTCAAAGGGTTAACATTGAAAATAATTTTTCAAAAACACGGACACACGGACAGCATACGGACAGCACACGGACAGCACACGGATGGTACACACGGACATACGGATAGCACACGGATGTCACACGGATGGCATACGTATGCACATGGACACACGGACACGGATAGCTCCGGTACCGGTTTTTCCGGTACCGGAATTATCTGGACGTGTGAAACTGCCCTTACATGGATTTTGGGCTGTGTGTTGTCTAGCCTCACACCATTTTATTGATTCTATCCAGACTGTTGGGTAAATTAATTAACTATATGTTTACTGACTAATTTAAGGATTTAAGTCATTTTTCTACATTTGTTGTCAGGGCAATTGTCATTCTCTTACCCACATTTTGCTTTCTTTTGCAGCCCCCTGGTCCTTACTATTACCATTCTGCAGCCATTTTACAGCTCCAAAACTCTTTTATCATTAAGATTGGGGTCACACTTGCGAGACCCTCGTACGAGTCTTGCATCTCAATACCCGACATTGCCGCCAGCACTCGGGACCAGAGTGTGCGGCTGCATTTATTTCTATGCAGCTGAGCGCTCCAGTCCTGAGTGGCAGCGGCAATGTCGGGTATTGAGATGCGAGACTCATGCGAGTTTCTCGCAAGTGTGAACCCGACATTAGCTGGATTTCTGGAAAGGTTTCTATGTCATGCTGACTGTGACATAGTGAATCTTTACATGATAATATGGATTCTGCTTTATTTATGTATCTTTTAAATAATAATTTGATAAATAATATGAGGAGCCTTTATAACTGTTATAAAATGTGGAAATAAATGTAAATTCATGAAAACACTTGTGTTCTTTTGTCGATATGTTTAACTTTATACTCAGCTTTTTCATAGATATACAGTAGCTACATGACTAAGGCTTGTATTATCAGTAGTCAATAATGATGTAAATATCATGAACTAATTATTTTGGACACTAAATTCATAATTTTGGTTTGACTTTCAGAACACAATGAGTGTGCAACAAACCAGCACAGCTGTGATGAGAATGCATTGTGTTTTAACACTGTGGGTGGACACAACTGTGTATGCCAGCCAGGATACACTGGTAATGGAACCATCTGTAAAGGTACAGTTCTCATATGTTTAATCTTATTGTCTACTGTTGTATAATTATAATATAGTGCAAATCTAAAATCCATGTATCCAGAATTTCACACAGACGTTGGCTTATATGTTAAAGGAAATCTGTCAGTTCAATCAACCCTCCTAAGCCGTGTATTTAGGAATGCGGGTCAGAGAAAATTGAATAAAATGATTCCTTGTTATTTGTGATCTGATGTCTTATTATTACAGAGATATCCACTTTTTATTAAATGCAAATAATCTGTTAAGATCTATGGGTTGGACGCAGATCTGCACTAGAATCTGCCTCCAGAGCTTAGATTAAATGAACAGGGGAGTTACCAGAGTGAACCAAGTAATGTCTGACACTTTACTTTCATGATTACACATAGCTCTGCACTGAGGTTAGAACTAGCACTGTATAGCAGAGCTAACACAGTACAGCACAGCTAACACAGTAACGCAGAGCTAGCACAGTACAGCAGAAATGAACTTTGTCTCACTATAAACATTTTTTGAGTATATTCTGACATATAGAATGATACACATTGGCTTTCTAATGTAAAACGTTCAATAAAATATCCATGAAGTATTCATCAAATTCATTATTTATGACCTTAACCCCTTTCTGCCATATGACGTACTATCCCGTCCATGTGCCCTGGGACTTAATACTCAGGGACGGGCTAGTACGTCATAGCGATCAGGGGCGCTCACGTGGTGAGCGCCGCTGATCGCGGCTGGGTGTCAGCTGATTATCACAGCTGACCCCCCGGCATTATGTGTCGGGGCGGTCACGGACCGCCCCCGACATGTTAACCCCTGGCACACTGCGATCAAACACGATCGCAGTGTACCGGGGTTTAGGGAAGCATCGGGAGGGAGGGGGCTCCCTCCGTGCTTCCCTGCGACCCCCGCAGCAGCGCAATGTGCAGCGCCGCTGCGGGGGTCTCCTTCCCTGCAGGTCCCCGGATCCAAAATGGCGGCGGGGACCTTCGGGGGCCTGCAGGGAGCCGGCTTCCTCATGCCTGCAAAGCACAGGCACGAGAAAGCCTTCTGTACTGCCTGTGACAGATCGCTGATCTGTCACAGCGATCTGTGATGTCCCCCCTGGGACATTGTAATAAAGTTAAAAAAAAGAGTGTAAAAATAATTTCTAAAAAATCCCTAAATAAATTAAAAAAAAAAAAATATTCCCTAATAAATTCATTTTTTGGAAATAATAAAAAAAAACAATAAAAGTACACATATTTGGTATCGCCGCGTCCATAACGACCCACCCTATAAAACTGTCCCATTAGTTAACCCCCTTAGCGAACCCCTTAAAAAATAACCGGGGGTTTAGGGAAGCATCGGGATGGAGGGGGCTCCCTCCGTACTTCCCTGCGACCCCCGCAGCAGCGCAATGTGCAGCGCCGCTGCGGGGGTCTCCTTCCCTGCAGGTTCCCGGATCCAAAATGGCGGCAGGGACCTTCGGGGGCCTGCAGGGAGCCGGCTTCCTCATGCCTGCAAAGCACAGGCACGAGAAAGCCTTCTGTACTGCCTGTGACAGATCGCTGATCTGGCACAGGGATCTGTGATGTCCCCCCTGGGACATTGTAATAAAGTTAAAAAAAAGTGTAAAAATAATTTCTAAAAAATCCCTAAATAAATTAAAAAAAAAAAATATTCCCTAATATTCATTTTTTGGAAATAAAAAAAAAATAAACATATTTGGTATCGACGCGTCCGTAACTACCCGCCCTATAAAACTGTCCCACTAGTTAACCCCCTTAGTGAACCCCTTAAAAAATAAAAATAAAAAATAAAGCAAAAAATAAAGCTTTATCATCATACCGCCGAACAAAAAGTGCAATAACGCACGATCAAAGAGACGCATATAAATAACCATGGTACTGCTGAAAACGTCATCCACCATACAGCATCTTCAGCGAAAAAATAAAAAAGTTATAGCTCACAGAGTAAAGCGATGCAAAAATAATAATTTTTTATATAAAATTGTTTTCATTGCATAAAAGCGCCCAGACATAAATGAGGTATCGCTGTAACCATACTGACCCGAAGAATAGAACAGCTTTATCAATTTTACCGCACGCGGAACGGTGTAAGCGCACCCCCCAAAAGAAATGTTTGAAATGCTGGTTTTTGTTCATTCTGCGTCCAAAAAATCGGAATAAAAAGCGATCAAAAAATGTCACATGCCCAAAAATGGTACCAATAAAAACGGCAACTCGTCCCGAAAAAAATAAGACCTCACATGCCTCGGTGGGTCAAAATACGGAAAAATTATAGCTCTTAAAATGTGGTGATGCAAAAACTATCTTTACAATAAAAAGCATCTTTTAGCATATGACAGCTGCCAAAAATAAAAACCTGTCATAAATAGTAAATCAAATCCCCCGTTATCACGCCCTTAGTTAGGGAAAAATAATAAAATTTTAAAAATTTATTTATTTCCATTTTCCCATTAGGGTTAGGGCTAGGGTTAGGGTTAGTGTTAGGGCTAGGGTTAGGGCTGAGATTAGGGTTAAGGGTGTGTTGGTGTTAGCGTTGGAGTGAGAATTGGGGGGTTTCCACTGTTTGGGCACATTAGGTGCTCTCCAAACGCAACATGGCATCTGATCTCAATTCCAGCCAATTCTGCGTTGAAAAAGTCAAATGGTGCTCCTTCCGTTCCAAGCTCTGCCATGTGCCCAAACAGTGTTTTACACCCACATATGGGGTATCAGCCTACTCAGGACAAATTGCAAAACATATTTTGGGGTCCAATTTCTCCTGATACCCTTAGGAAAATAAAAAATTCGGGGCAAAATTATCACTTTTGTGGAAAAAAATATGTATTTTGTATTTTCACGCCCGGGCGTTATAAACTTCTGTGAAGCACTTAGGGGTTCAAAGTGCTCACCACACATCTAGATAAGTTCCATGGGGGGTCTAGTTTCCAAAATGGGGTCACTTGTGGGGGGTTTCCACAGTTTAGGCACACCAGAGGCTCTCCAAACGCGACATGACACCCGCAGACCATTCCATCAAAGTCTGCATTCCAAAACGTCACTGTTTCCCTTACAAGCCCCGACGTGTGCCCATACAGTAGTTTTCTCCAACATATCAGCGTACTCAAGACAAATTGGACAACAACTTTTGGGGTCCAATTTCTCCTGTTACCCTTGAGAAAATAAAAAAATTGGGGACTAAAAGATCATGTTTATGGAAAAAATATGATTTTTTTTATTTTCACGCCCGGGCATTATAAACTTCTGTGAAGCCCTTGGAGATTCAAAGTGCTCACCACACATCTAGATAAGTTCCTTGGGGGGTCTAGTTTCCAAAATGGTGTCATTTGTGGGGGGTTTCCACTGTTTAGGCACATCAGGGACTTTCCAAACGCGGCATGGTGTCCGATCTCAATTCCAGCCAAAAAAGTCAAATGGCGCTGCTTCCCTTCCGAGCTCTGCTATATGCCCAAATAGTCATTTACACCCACATATGGGGTATCAGTGTACTCAGGACAAATTGCACAATAACTTTTAGGGTCACGTTACCCTTGGGAAAATAAAAATTGGGGGTGAAAACATCATTTTTGTGGAAAAAATATGATTTTTTAATTGTACGGCTGTACGTTATAAACTTCTGTGAAGCCCTTGTGGGTTCAAAGTTCTCACCACATATCTAGATAAGTTCCTTGGGGGGTCTAGTTTCCAAAATGGGGTTACTTGTGGGGGGTTTCACTGTTTAGGTACATCAGGGGCTCTGCAAACGTGACATGGCGTCCGATCTGAATTCCAGCCAATTTTGCATTGAAAAAGTCAAACGGCGCTCGTTCCCTTCTGAGCTCTGCCATGCGCCGAAACAGTGGTTCCCCCCACATATCAGGTATCAGCGTACTCAGGAGAAATTGCACAATAACTTTTGCTGTCCAATTTCTCCTGTTACCCTTGGTAAAAATAAAAAAAATTGGACCTAAAGTAATTTTTTTGTGAAAAAAAAAGTTAAATGTTCATTTTTTTTAAACATTCAAAAAATTCCTGTGAAGCACCTGAAGGGTTAATAATCTTCTTGAGTATGGTTTTGAGCACCTTGAGGGGTGCAGTTTTTAGAATGTTGTCACTTTTGGGTATTTTCTATCATATAATGGTGTTGCAAAAGTGAGAAATCGCTGGTCAACTTTTAACCCTTATACAGTCATATGTTAAAGTTTGGGCACCCCTATTAATGTTAACCTTTTTTCTTTATAACAATTTTGGGTTTTGCAACAGCTATTTCAGTTTCATATATCTAATAACTGATGGACTCAGTTATATTTCTGGATTCAAATGAGGTTTATTGTACTAACAGAAAATGTGCAATCTGCATTTTAACAAAATTTGACCGGTGCAAAAGTATGGGCACCCTTATCATTTTCTTGATTTGAACACTCCTAACTACTTTTTACTGACTTCCTGAAGCACCAAATTGGTTTTGTAACCTCATTGAGCTTTGAACTTCATAGCCAGGTGTATCAAATCATGAGAAAAGGTATTTAAGGTGGCCACTTGCAAGTAGTTCTCCTATTTGATTCTCCTATGAAGAGTGGCATCATGGGCTCCTCAAAACAACTCTCAAATGATCTGAAAACAAAGATTATTCAACATAGCTTTTCAAGGGAAGGATACAAAAAGTTCTCTCAGAGATTTAACCTGTCAGTTTCCACTGTGAGGAACATAGTAAGGAAATGGAAGAACACAGGTACAGTTCTTGTTAAGCCCAGAAGTGGCTGGCCAAGAAAAATATCAGAAAGGCAGAGAAGAATGGTGATAATAGTCAAGGACAATCCACAGACCACCTCCAAAGACCTGCAGCATCATCTTGCTGCAGATGGTGTCACTGTGCATCGGTCAACAATACAGCGCACTTTGCACAAGGAGAAGCTGTATGGGAGAGTGATGCGAAAGAAGCCGTTTCTGCAAGCACGCCACAAACAGAGTCGCCTAAGGTATGCAAAAGCACATTTGGACAAGCCAGTTACATTTTGGAAGAAGGTCCTGTGGACTGATGAAACAAAAATTGAGTTGTTTGGTCATACAAAAAGGCGTTATGCATGGAGGCTAAAAAACACAGCATTCCAAGAAAAACACTTGCTACCCACAGTAAAATTTGGTGGAGGTTCCATCATGCTTTGGGGCTGTGTGGCCAATGCCAGCACCGGGAATCTTGTTAAAGTTGAGGGTCGCATGGATTCAACTCAGTATCAGCAGATTCTTGACAATAATGTGCAAGAATCAGTGACGAAGTTGAAGTTACACAGGGGATGGATATTTCAGCAAGACAATGATCCAAAACACCGCTCCAAATCTACTCAGGCATTCATGCAGAGGAACAATTACAATGTTCTGGAATGGTCATCCCAGTCCCCAGACCTGAATATCATTGAACATCTGTGGGATGATTTGAAGCGGGCTGTCCATGCTCGGCGACCATCAAACTTAACTGAACTGGAATTGTTTTATAAACAGGAATGGTCACAAATACCTTCATCCAGGATCCAGGAACTCATTAATAGCTACAGGAAGCGACTAGAGGCTGTTATTTTTGCAAAAGGAGGATCTACGAAATATTAATGTCACTTTTAGGTTGAGGTGCCCATACTTTTGCACCGGTCAAATTTTGTTAAAATGCAGATTGCAAATTTTCTGTTAGTACAATAAACCTCATTTGAATCCAAAAATATAACTGAGTCCATCAGTTATTAGATATATGAACGTGAAATAGCTGTTGCAAAAACCAAAATTGTTATAAAGAGAAAAGGTTAACATTAATAGGGGTGCCCAAACTTTTACATATGACTGTAACTTCCTAACAAAAAAAAATTTTGGTTCCAAAATTGTGCTGATGTAAAGTAAACATGTGTTAAATGTTATTTATTAAGTTTTTTGAGTGCCATATCTCTGTGATTTAGAAGCAGACCAAGAAAAAGTATATGCAACAACTATAGGGATCACCACCAATATTTATAATGCAAAAATATATATTTTATTTAATTCCAGCAACCACTACATACAAACACATGGTTAAAAACAATTAAAAAGTCTGTGCAAAAACAGACATTACAAAGTGAACAAAGAAAATTGGGTCATAATCACATATAATTCAATATTTAAGGTTCCAAAACCCCAGACAAAATACAAAAGTGCAGATGCTCATTAATTAATGAGGTCCCACTACATAGAGATATATATTATTATATTACAATATTTCAAGTACTGATACCTGTATGCATGCTGTTTACAAATAAATACTGTCATAGACATACAAAATGTGCTAGATGCATGATTACACAGGGAACCATCAGCAAATATTATTAATGGTACTTCAAGCTCTATTACCATACACCCTGGGACATTCAAATTGCTGCAGCCAATATTACCTCACAGCAGATAGTCAGAGCATATTACCAGCACAGGAGCCCTGGAGGCATAGACAAAAATCTCCCCTGCCTCCAACCATGATACCAGGCGGGACCCCAAGTGGAAGCACAAAGCCGGGTTTTGTGGAACCTAGGACCCACCCGTATCGACACTAAGATGTGTCTTTCTCAAGGTCAGTGTGTTACTGAAGTGTAGCAACGCTTGATATACACTCACTGGCCACTTTATTAGGTACACCATGCTAGTAAGGGGTTGGACCCCCTTTTGCCTTCAGAACTGCCTCAATTCTTCGTGGCAGAGATTCAACAAGGTGCTGGAAGCATTCCTCAGAGATTTTGGACCATATTGACATGATGGCATCACACAGTTGGCGCAGATTTGTCGGCTGCACATCCCTGATGCGAATCTCCCGTTCCACCACATCCCAAAGATGCTCTATTGGATTGAGATCTGGTGACTGAGGAGGCCATTTGAGTACAGTAAACTCATTGTCATGTTCAAGAAACCAATCTGAGATGATTCGAGCTTTATGACATGGCACATTATCCTGCTGAAAGTAGCCATCAGATGTTGGGTACATTGTGGTCATAAAGGGATGGACATGGTCAGCAACAATACTCAGGTAGGCTGTGGCGTTGCAACGATGCTCAATTGGTACCAAGGGGCCCAAAGAGTGCCCAGAAAAAATTCCCCACACCATGACACCACCACCACCAGCCTGAACCGTTGATACAAGGCAGGATGGATCCATGCTTTCATGTTGTTTACGCCAAATTCTGACCCTACCATCCGAATGTCGCAGCAGAAATCGAGACTCATCAGACCAGGCAACGTTTTTCCAATCTTCTACTGTCCAATTTCGATGAGCTTGTGCAAATTGTAGCCTCAGTTTCCTGTTCTTAGCTGAGAGGAGTGGTACCCAGTGTGGTCTTCTGCTGCTGTAGCCCATCTGCCTCAAAGTTCGACGCACTGTGCATTCAGAGATGCTCTTCTGCCTACCTTGGTTGTAACGGGTGGCAATTTGAGTCACTGTTGCCTTTCTATCAGCTCGAACCAGTCTGCCCATTCTCCTCTGACCTCTGGCATCAACATGGCATTTCCGGCCACAGAACTGCCGCTCACTGGATTTTTTTTCTTTTTCGGACCATTCTCTGTAAACCCTAGAGATGGTTGTGCGTGAAAATCCCAGTAGATCAGCAGTTTCTGAAATTCTCAGACCAGCCCTTCTGGCACCAACAATCATGCCACGTTCAAAGGCACTCAAATCACCTTTCTTCCCCATACTGATGCTCGGTTTGAACTGCAGGAGATTGTCTTGACCATGTCTACATGCCTAAATGCACTGAGTTGCCGCCATGTGATTGGCAGATTAGAAATTAAGTCTTAACACACAGTTGGACAGGTGTACCTAATAAAGTGGCCAGTGAGTGTATATATCTTAAAGATAACTAGTAAGCCTTACCAGCTGAGCGACGGCCGGGAGGAAGTATAATTCATGATAAGACGGAGTCCTGTCAAAGCCACTACGCAGGCGCCGAGTGAGTATATCTCTGTGATTTAAGAGCATAAATATTCAAATTTGGAAAATTGTGAAATTTTCAAAATTTTCGCCAAATTTCCATTTTTTTGACAAATAAACGCAAGTTATATGAATGAAATTTTACCACTAACATGAAGTACAATATGTCACGAGAAAACATTGTCAGAATCACCGGGATCCATGGAAGCGTTTCAGAGTTATTACCTCATAAAGGGACAGTGGTCAGAATTGTAAAAATTGGCCCGGTCATGAACGTGCAAACCACCCTTGGGGGTTAAGGGGTTAAAGAGGACCTATCACTTGCCAAAAGAAATTGAGTTAAATACCTTAGAACAACCCCTAAACTCCCCTGATTTTCCCACTGTTTTTCATTTTGCGTTATGTTATTCCATTACAGAAATATTCACATTTGTTTCTTCTGGAGCACAGAATGTGAAATCTCTGCTTTGAAGTCTAACTGGAAATCTTTTCACAATCTTCTCTGGGGACATAATCTTTCACGCTTTTCTCCCAGATGCTGCCAATTACAACGCTACAGCCTCTAAGACCGATAAATTCCTAGATCAACTGCTAAGGTATGATTGACAGCATCTGGTAGGGAGAGTTGAAAGTGCTTGCCCCAGAGAAGATTAAAAAAAAGCCCAGTTGGTCTCCAAGTAGAGGTTTCACATACTGAACTACTCTAAGGAGAAACATTTGCGAATATCTTTGCAATGGAGTGACGCAGCACAAAACAGCAGCAGAATCGGGGGAGCACAGGGATTTTTACAAGGCATTTTTGAACAAGTGATGTGCCCTCTTTACATCTGCATGAAAATGTAATACAATAGGGAGACCATTTGTTTCTTAACTTTTAACATCCTTGTTTTCTTTTTGAAGCTTTTTGCAAGGATGGCTGTAGGAATGGAGGAACCTGCATTGCTCCTAATATGTGTGCTTGCCCGCAGGGTTTTACTGGACCAAGCTGTGAAACAGGTAAGAAATGTGTTATTTTTTCTTTAAAATTCTCTTTTATAAGTTTTGAAAAGAAAAATAAATGTAAAACATTGTTGAACCTGGTGTATATTCAAGAAATACAATATTTAGCTTGAAGTGTTCACAAAACATCTATTATGTAGAAAGTAACAAAATAACGAGCAAAGTAGTAAAAAATATTCTTAGTACTTGACTGATCTCCTGCCATACCTCTGCATCACCGGCCTTTCAAAGTGTTGAGGGATTATTGATGTTTATTTCATCATACATTATGCTGACTACATACAGTCATATTTAAAAGTTTGGGCACCCCTATTAATGTTAACCTTTTTTCTTTATAACAATTTTGGTTTTTTGCAACAGCTATTTCAGTTTCATATATCTAATAACTGATGGACTCAGTTATATTTCTGGATTCAAATGAGGTTTATTGTACTAACACAAAATGTGCAACCTGCATTTAAACAAAATTTGACCGGTGCAAAAGTATGGGCACCCTTATCATTTTCTTGATTTGAACACTCCTAACTACTTTTTACTGACTTCCTGAAGCACTAAATTGGTTTTGTAACCTCACTGAGCTTTGAACTTCATAGCCAGGTGTATCAAATCATGAGAAAAGGTATTTAAGGTGGCCACTTGCAAGTAGTTCTCCTATTTGATTCTCCTATGAAGAGTGGTATCATGGGCTCCTCAAAACAACTCTCAAATGATCTGAAAACAAAGATTATTCAACATAGCTTTTCAGGGGAAGGATACAAAAAGTTGTCTCAGAGATTTAACCTGTCAGTTTCCACTGTGAGGAACATAGTAAGGAAATGGAGGAACACAGGTACAGTTCTTGTTAAGCCCAGAAGTGGCAGGCCAAGAAAAATATCAGAAAGGCAGAGAAGAAGAATGCTGAGAACAGTCAAGGACAATCCACAGACCACCTCCAAAGACCTGCAGCATCATCTTGCTGCAGATGGTGTCACTGTGCATCGGTCAACAATACAGCGCACTTTGCACAAGGAGAAGCTGTATGGGAGAGTGATGCGAAAGAAGCCGTTTCTGCAAGCACGCCACAAACAGAGTCGCCTGAGGTATGCAAAAGCACATTTGGACAAGCCAGTTACATTTTGGAAGAAGGTCTTGTGGACTGATGAAACAAAGATTGAGTTGTTTGGTCATACAAAAAGGCGTTATGCATGCGCTGTATTGTTGACCGATGCACAGTGACACCATCTGCAGCAAGATGATGCTGCAGGTCTTTGGAGGTGGTCTGTGGATTGTCCTTGACTGTTCTCACCATTCTTCTTCTCTGCCTTTCGGATATTTTTCTTGGCCTGCCACTTCTGGGCTTAACAAGAACTGTACCTGTGTTCTTCCATTTCCTTACTATGTTCCTCACAGTGGAAACTGACAGGTTAAATCTCTGAGACAACTTTTTGTATCCTCCCCTGAAAAGCTATGTTGAATAATCTTTGTTTTCAGATCATTTGAGAGTTGTTTTGAGGAGCCCATGATGCCACTCTTCATAGGAGAATCAAATAGGAGAACTACTTGCAAGTGGCCACCTTAAATACCTTTTCTCATGATTTGATACACCTGGCTATGAAGTTCAAAGCTCAATGAGGTTACAAAACCAATTTAGTTCTTCAGGAAGTCAGTAAAAAGTAGTTAGGAGTGTTCAAATCAAGAAAATGATAAGGGTGCCCATACTTTTGCAACTGTCAAATTTTGTTTAAATGCAGATTGCACATTTTCTGTTAGCACAATAAACCTCATTTGAATCCAGAAATATAACTGAGTCCATCAGTTATTAGATATATGAAACTGAAATAGCTGTTGCAAAAACCAAAATTGTTATAAAGAAAAAAGGTTAACATTAATAGGGGTGCCCAAACTTTTACATATGACTGTATAAAGAAATCCTACCAAAGACAACACTTAATAATAATAATAATTTTTATTTATATAGCGCCAACATATTCCGCAGCACTTTACAATTAAGCGGGGACATGTACAGACAATAAATTCAATACAAGTTAAGACAATTCAAACAATGACATTAGGAGTGAGGTCCCTGCTCGCAAGCTTACAATCTACAAGGAAATGGGGGGACACAGTAGGTGAGAAATGCTTGTTAATTCAGGTCTGGCAACACTTGAACTGTTTTACCTTGGGCTTAAATTTGTGAACAGATATAAGGTTAGTCTGATGTGAACCTTGCAGGTTATGATCATATCTAGAAAGGTTTCTTGGTAATGGTATTATTAAGTATATAGTTAATTTATAGTCGCCTTTACATATATGTAAATGGGAAAGACATCACTTGTGCTTTTGTTCCTGTTTTATAAAGGATCCGATGAACAATACCTCTAACTACCTCACAACTTCTTTAGAAATTAATTGAACACTTTAGCATATTTAGGGCAGATTTTCCAAGAGGTTAAAATTAAACAACATCTGTAAACTGCACCTAAAAGCCCCATCACACACACCGAGATCGCTGATTTTATGATGCAACAGCGATCTCGCCAGCGATCTCGCTGTGTGTGACACTCATCAGCGACCAGCCCCCCCGCCGGGTATCGCTGATCGTGCTCTAATGTCCTGGGCCATTTTTTGATCGTTGGTCTCCCTCTGGCCAGCTCGCATCGCTGCGTGTGACAGGGAGAGACCAATGATCAGCGAGCTCCCAGCGCTGTAAGCAGACGCTGGGAGCTGGTATCCAAGGTAAATATCGGGTAACTAAGCGCGCGTCGCTTAGTTACCCACTGTGTACCTTGGATACCTGCATGCTCGCTCTGGGAGCTGGTATCCAAGGTACACAGCGGGTAACTAAGTGAGGCGTGTGCTTGGGTACCCGATATTTACCTTGGATACCAGCTCCCAGCGCCAGCACGCAGGTATCCAAGGTACACAGCGGGTAACTAAGCGACGCACTCGCTTAGTTACCCAATATTTACCTTGGATACCAGCATCCTCACTGGTCCTGATCGCTGGTGAAATCTGCTTGTTTGGCAGCTCACCAGCGATCATGTAGCGAGGCACCAGTGATCCTGACAAGGTCGTATCGTTGTCGGGATCGCTGATGCATTGTTTAGTGTAACAGGAACTAAGAAAGCAATAGTCACAATAAAAGTTTATTTTCTTATTAATTCCCAATTTAACAGCAAAAACCTTTAAGACATATTAACATAAAAGCGTATGTTCTAAAATAAATAAGAAGAAAAAATAAATAAATAAATGGAGCATAGCTCGGCATTGTGTCTTGTGTATTGTAATTAATTATTCATTTTAATTGTTAGTATATTAGTAACATATCCATGCTCTGGGCACATATTTCGTAATGCCTCCATGTGTCTCTCTCTGATGTTATACCTTTTATTAAAAAAAAGCTTGATATGTTTCATTGCATGCAATATTACAATATTATAAAGGTATTTCTCTCCAGAAGACTTTCTCTCATGTCAGTGCACATTGTTATAAAGAGGAGGATGAATGACCTCATGGAGATCAACATCCGACACTGCGGAGACACCATCACGTGTTTCTCAACGCAGTGATTCTAGAGCACTGCCCCCATCCCTTATGGGCAATATGCAAAACATGCAAAACAGAAGCCGCGGAGACACCATCACGTGTTTCTCAACGCAAGCAATGACCAGCCAGGTCTTTGTCCGGGAAGGAACAACCACGGGAAGGGCAGTCTCCAATGAAGGAAACCACCTATGCCAAAACATGGTATCCATCCACATACAGCTGTTTCGGGGTATTGCCCCTCATCAGTGTGGAGTAGGAAACTGGCTGGTAGGAGCAATGCCTAGTAAAAAGACTATAAGTTCATTCATCCTCCTCTTTATAGTCTTTTTACTAGGCATTGCTCCTACCAGCCAGTTTCCTACTCCACACTGATGAGGGGCAATACCCCGAAACAGCTGTATGTGGATGGATACCATGTTTTGGCATAGGTGGTTTCCTTCATTGGAGACTGCCCTTCCCGTGGTTGTTCCTTCCCGGACAAAGACCTGGCTGGTCATTGCTTGCGTTGAGAAACACGTGATGGTGTCTCCGCGGCTTCTGTTTTGCATGTTTTGCATATTTCCCATAAGGGATGGGGGCAGTGCTCTAGAATCACTGCGTTGAGAAACACGTGATGGTGTCTCCGCAGTGTCGGATGTTGATCTCCATGAGTTCATTCATCCTCCTCTTTATAGTCTTTTTACTAGGCATTGCTCCTACCAGCCAGTTTCCTACTCCACACTGATGAGGGGCAATACCCCGAAACAGCTGTATGTGGATGGATACCATGTTTTGGCATAGGTGGTTTCCTTCATTGGAGACTGCCCTTCCCGTGGTTGTTCCTTCCCGGACAAAGACCTGGCTGGTCATTGCTTGCGTTGAGAAACACGTGATGGTGTCTCCGCGGCTTCTGTTTTGCATGTTTTGCATATTTCCCATAAGGGATGGGGGCAGTGCTCTAGAATCACTGCGTTGAGAAACACGTGATGGTGTCTCCGCAGTGTCGGATGTTGATCTCCATGAGTTCATTCATCCTCCTCTTTATAGTCTTTTTACTAGGCATTGCTCCTACCAGCCAGTTTCCTACTCCACACTGATGAGGGGCAATACCCCGAAACAGCTGTATGTGGATGGATACCATGTTTTGGCATAGGTGGTTTCCTTCATTGGAGACTGCCCTTCCCGTGGTTGTTCCTTCCCGGACAAAGACCTGGCTGGTCATTGCTTGCGTTGAGAAACACGTGATGGTGTCTCCGCGGCTTCTGTTTTGCATGTTTTGCATATTGCCCATAAGGGATGGGGGCAGTGCTCTAGAATCACTGCGTTGAGAAACACGTGATGGTGTCTCCGCAGTGTCGGATGTTGATCTCCATGAGTTCATTCATCCTCCTCTTTATAGTCTTTTTACTAGGCATTGCTCCTACCAGCCAGTTTCCTACTCCACACTGATGAGGGGCAATACCCCGAAACAGCTGTATGTGGATGGATACCATGTTTTGGCATAGGTGGTTTCCTTCATTGGAGACTGCCCTTCCCGTGGTTGTTCCTTCCCGGACAAAGACCTGGCTGGTCATTGCTTGCGTTGAGAAACGCGTGATGGTGTCTCCGCGGCTTCTGTTTTGCATGTTTTGCATATTTCCCATAAGGGATGGGGGCAGTGCTCTAGAATCACTGCATTGAGAAACACGTGATGGTGTCTCCGCAGTGTCGGATGTTGATCTCCATGAGTTCATTCATCCTCCTCTTTATAGTCTTTTTACTAGGCATTGCTCCTACCAGCCAGTTTCCTACTCCACACTGATGAGGGGCAATACCCCGAAACAGCTGTATGTGGATGGATACCATGTTTTGGCATAGGTGGTTTCCTTCATTGGAGACTGCCCTTCCCGTGGTTGTTCCTTCCCGGACAAAGACCTGGCTGGTCATTGCTTGCGTTGAGAAACACGTGATGGTGTCTCCGCGGCTTCTGTTTTGCATGTAGTGCACATTGTTAGACTGGTATGCCTTGGCTACACAAAGAATATTATTCAAAGCGAGCACTGGCAATCTATACAGATCTCGTGAATGTCCAATTTTAATTTTATCCTAAACTATGATGTTATTATTGTGTGCGCACGTCGTATAAATACATTCTAATTATCAGAGCCCACATTTGTCCCTTGCAGCAAGTGATCAGCTCCCAATCTGTTTTATATCAGGTCGCCTTTTGCTAGAACCTTCGGGCTTATTATTGAATAAATGTGTGAGCTCACCAGTAGATTCACTGGTATTATGGTCGCCTTACATGATCCTGTCTATGCATACATCACTGAATGGATGAGAACCTAAATTATAATGGGAAAGGGACTTTCCACTAATTTCATATTGATGATCTGTCCTTAGGAGAGGTCATCAGTATTAGATGGGTGGGGGTCTGACACCGATAGATTCACCAATTATCTGTTGCTAGCTCCAAATGTTAACCATGTATGGAGCAGTCAACATCTCTATCATGCTGAACTGCGGATTTCCTTCTATTCAGACAGACTGCTTTTCAATACAAGGAGCTGCTGAAAAAACTTATAAATTTCATTTTTTCTTAATAGGACCTTATGGATGACGTATGCAATTATGTGCCCATACACTGGTATACAGGGTGGGCCATTTGTATGAAAACACCTAAATAAAATGGAAATAGTTGGTGATATCAACTTCCTTTTTGTGGCACATTAGTATATGGGAGGGGGGAAACTTTTCAAGATGGGTGGTGACCATGGCGGCCGTTTTGAAGTCAGCCAGTTTGGATCCAACTTCATTTTTTCCAATGGGAAGAGGGTCATGTGACACATCATACTTATTGAGAATTTCACAAGAAAAACAATGGTATGCTTGGTTTTAACATAACTTTATTCTTTCATGAGTTATTTACAAGTTTAAGACCACTTATAAAATGTGTTCAAAGTGCTGTCCATTGTGTTGGATTGTCAATGCAACCCTCTTCTCCCACTCTTGACACACTGATAGCAACACCGCAGAAGAAATGCTAGTCTAAGATGGTCAGATTCCTTGTAGGAATGCTCGGACCTGACACCCATAATGTGGTGGTGATCCATCTTGCTGGAAAAACTCATGGAACGTGCCATAGGCAGTGCATAAAGAGGACAACACATCATTATGTAGCAATTTCAGATGATGTGAGGTTATCATTGATGAAGAATGGCCCCACTATCTTTGTACCCCATATACCACACCATCAATTATGGGTGTCAAGTCCAAGCATTCCTACATGAACAGTTTCCTGGAAAGTGGATTGGTCATCGTGTGCCAGTTGAATGGCCACCAAGGTCTCCCGGTTTGACCCCTTTAGAATTCTATCTTTGGGGTCATCTGAAGGCAATTGTCTATGCTGTGAAGATACGAGATGTGCAACATCTGAAACAACAGATACTCTAAGTAGGTGAGCTACATGGTGCAGAATGATTCCCATCCCATGCATGAGACCGTGATAAAGATGTGCAGTACTGTCAGTGACCGGCTACTTCATCCTAAATGTGAGAGGGAGCGCTATCGAAAGTCCTTCCTTCCTGCTGCAGTTAGGCTGTATAACCAGCACTGTCCAAAATGGAGAACGACCCAAACAGTGAACTGATAGATCCAAAGTTATGATAGTCCGGTCATATCTTTTTTTCTTTTTTTTTTCGTATATGTACCTACCTACTGTCAATGTAATGCCTTTATGCATCTGTATCTGTACTTGTTCCTGCCTTGCTGCTGTAATGCTCTGAATTTCCCCATGGTGGGACGATTAAAGGATTAAAGGAAGTCTATGCTAGCATTTCTTCTGTGGTATTGCTATCAGTGTGTCAAGAGTGGGAGAAGAAGGTTGCATTGACAATCCAACACAATGGGCAGCACTTTGAACACATTTTATAAGTGGTCATAAACTTGTAAATAACTCATGAAAAAATAAAGTTACGTTAAAACCAAGCACACCATTGCTTTTCTTGTGAAATTCTCAATAAGTTTGATGTGTCACATGACCCTCTTCCCATTGAAAAAATAAAGTTGGATCCAAACTGGCCAACTTCAAAATGGCTACCATGGTCACCACCCATCTTGATAAGTTCCGCCCTCCCATATACTAATGTGCCACAAATAGGAAGTTGATATCACCAACCATTCCTATTTTATTTTGGTGTATCCATATAAATGGCCCACCCTGTACATTATAGTTGAGTAACTAGCTTCACCCTGCCTTGCACTGACACCAGTCCTACATGGCAGTCTTCTCTTTGGTGCTAGGCATCCTTGGCCAGACATCCCAGGTGCTTCTTGTGCTTATTAGCCGCCATGATGTCATATTGTTGCAATAACCAAGTCACAGGGCCTAGTAAACCTGAGAGGTGCCCATGACGCTTTCGATGCCAGGCACAGATGTGAAGACTGAACTGGTCCAAATGCCATGGACGCTCGACAATGGCAGCGCAAATCTTTTTGCTCAACCATAGTATATATTAAGGCCTTTCACTAGGAGATGTTCATCAAAATACATTTCTGGGGATGATAAGCCCTGAGCCTAACACTGGGAAAGCCATTTAATTTCAGTTTATCAAGCTTGACTTTAATAGGCAGGAATATATTAAAGGATGGACATATTTCATATACTGTACAGCATTAAACATTCATGGCAATTCTGCACACATTTCACATGCTCTGCATAAACATCACTGTGAGTATGCAAATAAAATAGATGAATATGTACAAAGCGAATTGCAAGCCATTTGTGCTTCTGTAGTATGGATAGGAAATCAATATTTCTCTAGACCATTTCTTTCATTTGTTATGAGCCAAGGTTAATTTATGCCTTCTGGCATGCCTAGAAATTTTATCACAAAGAGTAATTTGGAATGGACGTGACAGATGCTATAAACAACATCTAAATATTTATGGTTGAAAAATTGGTGCCCACAAAATAAACATACATTAAACTTCCTCGACCCTTCAATGGGCTATAGCTGTTAATAAGCATGGAATAGCATATATGATGTGATTTAAGAAAGATAAGAAGAATTAAATTATGTATTAGTGCATTAACTGATAGGGTTATACTTCCTTTTTGTGTTTTCTTATGGTTGATCAAAATATTTTACACTTTTAGTATACACCCAAGTGAAGCAAAATAATGTTCTTCAGCTTTGTAAGACGAACAAGCAATGAGGAGAGTATATAAAAATATAGTAGAACTGCCAGTCATGCAGGATTCACTTTCCATTTTGAGGATGCATAGTTTGTATCTATAGTATGTATGCTCATTTACCAGGGGCGGTGCTGCTCCTCCATAACAGTTATTAGGCAATTTATATTTTTGATGATTAATTCTATTATTAATCTACAGTGCTGTCGGTCAATCCAAAAGGTTAATAAACCTGAAACCTGAATATTTAAGAAAGTAAAAGTAAAGTTTAGTCTTTCGTGGGAGAATGTGAATGTGAGCAAGAAATACATTTCTGACATTTCAAGAAAAATATCAGTGACTAATATAGTCACTAGAGTTGAGCGAATATCTTCGGTTCCCCGCTTATTCGGCAAGCTACAGCACTTACCAAATAAGCCACACGGGAACCCGGCTTCCTGGATTGCGCCGGCTGAACAGCTGATCGCTGCCGCAGCTGCATGTGTTGTGGCTGTATCACAGTCACACCACATGCATGGAGAGCCTGTTTGTTGTGCTCTCCATGCATGTGCTGTGACTGTGACACAGCCGCGACACATGAAGCTGTGGCGGTTATCAGCTGTTCAGCCGGCGCTATAGCTTGCCGATTAAGCGGGGAACCGAAGATATTCGCTCAACTCTAACAGTCACCCTGTTCAATACCAGTCATATGCCTTAGATCCATGGAGTCTGTCAGTTTCTCCATCTGGTGACAATTAACTTTTTGGGCAGCACTAACCACAACCTCCTAGAGTACACTATTGAGAAGTTTACTATTTTCCTTTACTGTAAAGCTCTCATTTAAGAAGAGCCCACAAGTATAGGGTTTAAGGCAAGTAAGGAAAGCGGTCATTCTTTAATTCTTGTGGCATTTACTTGCTAGCTAAGCAGTGGAATACATTGATGCATGCGATGGAGCATTGTCCGGCATAAAAATCATGGTTTTCCTGAAAGATGCAGACATTTTCCTTTACCACTGCTTGAAGGAAGTGTCATCTAAATACTATCAGTAGGTTTAAAAGTTGAGTTTGAGTCCAATTCAACCTGAAAAAGGTCCAACTAGCTCATCTCTAATAATACCAGCCCATAGTAGTACCCCAGTTCCACCTTCCTAGCATCTGAGTCGAAGTAGAGGTTTATGCCCAATAATTCATCCACCCATGGCCTATATGTCTGGTGCGTCAACAGTGACTCTCATCTTATCAGTCCATAAAACCTTTAAAAAATCTTCAGATATTTCTTGGCTCAATCTTGATGTTTTAACTTCTGTGTCTTCTTCAGTGGTGGGGGGCTTCATCTTTCCTTATCTTAGCCATGTATCTGAACACTGTACACCTTGTACTTCTGTCCACTTCAGTGATGTTGCAGTTCTGGAATATGCTTGCACTGGAGGATAATGGGGTCCTGGTTGATTCACATTTGATTCTTCCCAAATCTTCGTCAGTAAATGTGCATCTTTATTTCTCAACATGTTTTCTGTAACAAAACTTTTGATGGTTCTGTGATCACACCCCAATATCTTAGCAACTTCAAGAGTCCTGCAACCCTCTTCAAGAAATGTAACAATTTTTGACTTTTTGAGCGTCACTTAAGTCTCTTTTTTTGGTCCATTTTGCCTGAGGAAAACAAGCTGCCTAATAATTCTTCACACCTTTATGAAGGGTGTTGATATCCTTACACAACACCCTCTCTCATTACACAAATACACATCATCTGATCTACATCATCTAATCATTCAAGTTTATACAGCTTGAAGATGGAAAATATGCATACAAATTATGTTATGGTCAACATGCATGACTAATAATTGTGAACACAGTGTACACTGTGTCCCACGCTGCTCTCCTGGCTTCTTCTTGGGGGGGTTGGTGGTGGGCATCAGTTGACCACTTCAGCCAATCAGCATCCACTGGAGTATAGAGATGGAAAGTGAGTTCTGCAATACTGGCAAACTTTGTTTTGCTACATGTTGCTGTCCTTCCAACAAATCAACAAACTTTGTATAAATCAATAATGTAACTGAATATGAAAATAAACTTTACAATATATCTTTCTATACTTTGGCTTCTGCCTTCTTCCTAAACACTTCATTTGCTCGGAAAAAAAGTTTTGCTCAATAAAATAGGGACTGTCAGCACCTTGAATTATCAAATTACAGCAGCCTATTGAAATCCATAAAGAGTGGAGTATGAAGGAAGAGGAAGGAGCATAGTGAGACATAGTCAGAGAAACACAGAGGTCATGTTGCAGTTTTTTGTAGGCATTTTTAAACTTATCCCACTGTCGGATTCACAGCTACATTGCTCAGGAGTGCTATGTAATGTCCTACACGATGATGATGATGATGATGATGTATATTGTTCTCCTTGCTTCTGCTTCTGTTTGTGTGCTACATAAGAAACCAGTAGGAATCCATATTTCTGTGTGTATTGTGCATGGGCGATATCATAGCACGTAGATAAAAGCCAATATGTTACAATCAACTTTAAATAAAAGCGAAAACATGAAAAGGAGAGAACTGTTTAAATCAAAATGCAGGATATAAATCACATAGTGACCTGAAATAGTGTAATTCCTTGTGTAATCACACATCGCGAAATTTACTTGAAATACATGAACTTAAAAGGGTTGTGTCATGCAATAAATTCCTATCCACACATCCTATAGTAGTTAGTGGACTATGGACAACACTCGACTAGCTAGAGCAGAAAACTGCTAAAGTGGCTGTCTCTAAAAAACTCCTGTTGGCCCTATATTAATAAGAAGCTCAATAATTTGTTTGGTCGCCAGTCGCCACATAATACTATCTTTTTTCTGAAAAGGCTACTGCAGTGAAATTGTGTGGTTGGATTAAACCTTCCTCATCTGCATCAGTTCATTGTTGAGGGTTTTAAGAACACTTTCCGCCATAACTGTAAATATATATATGTATCTTTTATTCCTGCCTTTTATTAGGCTAACATGGATGATGCCAGAAATTAGATTTCCTAATTTCCTATGTCTATTATCAGATCTTACTTGTACAGGCACCAAATCCAATATTAAGCTTATAGTAATGAGAAATGTTCTGTTTCTGTAATTCCCTAATAAGCTCAGCTAGATACACTTCCGGTTAACTTACATATAAGTTTACCTTTGTTTTTTTTTCTTTTACTTTGGAGTGCTTTTCTTGTATACTTAATGTTTAATATTCTTTCAGAATCCGAGTAAAGTAAAGAAGACCTTGTGAGGCCCTTACGAGTTCTTTAGTATGGAATGGAGAATGTTTTTCAATGAGTGGAATCGAATTGTACATTGGCAACGCATAAATAAAAATGCCAATGAAATGTTCTATATTTTGCAGATAATTATTATGGTATGTTTCCACGTTCAGGATTAAATCAGGAATTGTTGCGGATTGTACAGCATCCAGATGTTACAGCACAGTGGAGGGGATTTTATAAAATCCCGTCTCCACTATGCATGCAAGAACGCGGGTGACACACCCAAAAGTACGGACATGTGGTGCGTCTTTTTAGACCACAGCATGTCTATTTATCTTGCGTAGACACTCCGATATGCAAGATAAATTACACCGTCTATGGATACGATGCGGTGATACCGCATGTGTTCAATGAACACATGCCGTATCACCGCATGTAAAAAGGGGGCGGTTCTTTGGGCGGAGTGGGGTTTTCGCAGCGTCCAAAGCGTCGGCAATACTGAACGTGGAAACATACCCTTAGAAATCACGTATAGTAGCCCAGATGAATATATCCAGAGACTACAAAAGACTGTATGGTAAGACAGTAAGAAAGTAGCAGCAATGATTGTTTTAGATATTTAATGGTAAAGAGTGATGCAAATACAGTGAAAAATTTATAAGAGCAGCTTAAGATTATAAGTAGGTCATGAAGTATTGCAGTCTTGGTTGGCTGATACTGTGATATCCTTTTAGTGCTCTCTTGGCATCAACGAAGAAAGTTCACATGACATGAGCTTTTAATTTTTCAGGAGGGAATAGACATTAAAGTTGCTCAGTCAGATTTTGTCCGGTAATGCCTTAATAAATCAAGAAATTCAGCCTGAGAACTATATGGATGAAGTCAGGTCAGCATTGATTCATGAACCCAGTGACAGGATGACAGTTTCAGTACAGAAAAACAAATGTGCTGTAATTAAATTTCATTTTTTCCAACGGACTCCGATCTAAGGTAATGTGACCTTGGATGCGGGATCAAGATGTGAATGTCTATGGGGAGTAAACCATGTAGATATATAGTACAAAAGGTTATTTGTGCAGTATATGGTTTGCGATGTGTTTTCTGAGATATTAATATGTCTTTTCAAGAAAATAGTGTGTTAACTACTGTATTTGCCCCCTTCCAGATAATAGGTAGAACACGCAGCCTCTAGAAAACGCATAGACAAATTACCACCAATCTAACATTTATGACTAATCCTCGTGATATTTCTTCAGTGTCTGGACCTAACAGCTTTTTATGTTACTGAGATAACAAGCCATATGGCCATCATTCTCATTTGAGGAATTGCTTCGCTTTTCCAGATTTTTTTATATCAAATATGTCTCTTTGCAATTGAGACGTTTAGGAAAGTTGTGGAAAGCTAATATGTGATTTGTAATGGCTGACATGTATGTAATCTGCCTCTCCGCTTGTTAGATACATGTATATGCCAAGAAATAGAATTGGCGCAAGCGCACACCTTGATGGCTTGGTCAGATGAGTGTTAAATTTGGACCTGTGCCATCTGAGTTAAAATTGGACAGCACATTGACCAATGAATCTTAGTAGGGCTGTCCAAATGACGGCTTTTCAAACTGACCTAGTGTCCATGTGAAAAAAAATTCAGCATTAACTATTCCCTTCTGAGTATTGGCTGAAACGGTTGCTTAAAAAAAATTGCATCCCAAAAGGGATCATCCATAGAGCATGCAGTCTTTATGGATACATTGCCAATATTACCCTAGGGCTCTGTATTTGATAATTTACATTTCAAAATGTTCATGTATAAAAAAAAGATGGCACACGGATATCACATGGATATCACACAAGACATAAAATGCGAATATATGTGGATGTTACTCAGATGACTGATGCAGATGAAAATCGTTTTGAGTTTTTTGGATTAAAATCTGATGATCTTCCACATGCTCGTCTTGCCTTAAACATATTTAATTTGCTACTTTTAAGACTTTTTGAACCTTATTCCCTTCGTCCATTAGCACTTTAAGGCTAAAAAAATGAATCCAGTTGCATTCAGTTTTTTTTGTCCTGTTAAGAAAACTGATTGGTACTGGACCTGTTTCAAACTGATTACTGAACATGTGAACTTAGCCTAAGATGTCAAAGGGGTATTTTGGAGGGGGTCAAACCTCTGATGCCCTATCCGATAAGCTCAATGAAGGGGCCACTACGTTCCATTCCTAGTTCAGGAACATGAGATTCACTTGATTGGCTGCAGACAACTGGTTCCTAATCTACTATAAAACAGAACAAGTCTTGGATTACAATACAGTATGCAGAGGCGGCCCCTATGTCAAATTTGTAGCACCCATCATATGTCATTTTTATTATATTTGTATATAGCAGAGGGGCATTTGGGACCTCTCTGCACCACTAATGCCCCAGACACTATATAGTTTATGAAAATAATGACAGTACATATTACTAAATTATACATTATTTCATTATGTAAATCTTTTCTTCTCTCATTTGAGCTTTTGTTACAAACCATTATGTCATGTATTGAAATATAGAAGCTTTACATTTCTGCCGTCAGTTCTGAAGCCAATATTTTTCACTTACAAGTGATCAAAACCAGGAGTCTAAACTGCAAATGATTGTCCGCCAGTAATTGATCAATTAGCGACAGAAATGAAATGTTAATGTAAATCAATAAGATATTCTGCAATAAAACTTTGCTTTTTACAATGTCCCCTCAATCATAAAGCTCCATTTAAGTGGTATAGGTGGTTGCATGTCCTGTAATGGATTTTTAATAATATTTTCAGGAAAATGCAGCAATCATTGTCTGAAGGTGTACAAAGAAATTATCTTGTAACAAACATATATCTACCTATATTTTTCTATAGTAAGAGTATTGAAACTTTAAATCTCCAAATAATCATAATAAACAAAGGCAGAAAAAAGTACATATACAATTTATCTGTGTATATTAGAGAATTACATTAAATTTATATTCTCTATAAAAAATGTGAGTAATAGAATTACTTTTGTTCACTTAGTAATTTTTCATGTACTCAAAAACAAAATGATTTTCATAATTGTTTTAGATTTCATTTTCATCATTGTTTGGTCAGTGTCCGTTTTTACCATCAATGTTTCATCAGTGATTTTGTATACATTGCAGTGTTAATCACGGACAGCTCACTTATGTCATCCATGTGCTATTTGTGACCCCGATCAAAAATGTACATGCCTGTAACAATGAGTCACCCCCCAGCGTGTACACATGGACCATACTGTAATTAGGCTTACGTTAGCAATCCTTGCCCTGTATCTGGTGGGGGCATGCTTGTCTTTGTTCCACTCTGCAGGGGGTATCCCCAATACACAAACCTGTACAGAGACTGCAGACAGGGTTTCTGGAATGTTCTTTGTCCTTGGAGCTATGTTTAAGAGGGTGGGTGTTGGGATCAGCCCCTTTGTTGGGCAGAGATACTAAAAGAGATAGGACAACAAGCCACATGGTCAGTTAGTTGATGCGGTGTGCTTCGAAGGACAAGGATCTGCAGCTGTGGCTGGATCCTGGTATCATGTATGGAGATTGGAGATTATTTTGCCACAAGGAATTGTGATGTCTCACCACCCTGCTGGATTTGAGGACTGAATCTAAAGACTGTTGTGTGGTGACCTGCGAAGGGCTGGGATCTTATGCTGAGGCGAGATTCCAGTGACCGTGTGTAAGCTGCCACGTGGGACTGTTTTGTGTCCCTCATCTGCTGGATCCATTGAATTCACCCAAGGACAATTTCTATTTTCCTGGCGTCGGATTGCCAGGTGGCGCCCCCGGATCTGCTCTCTTTGTGTGGACTCATTGTGGACTAATTACGGACGCTGCAGAATTACTTTCATTTATGTTGTCCCAGTTCCCTGTTCCAATAAATCTTGTTGGATTGTTTATTGGCCTGGTGTCTCTTCCTACTTATGTCATCCGTGTGCTATTTGTGACCCTGATCAAAAATATACATGCCTATGTCATTTTTTTGCGGACACAGAGTCCGCAAAAAAAAATGTGAACAGCCCCATAAACTATAATGGTACATGTTCTATCCATGAAAAGCTTATATGTGAAAAATGTATTTCTAAATTAGGCCTCAGGGAAAGAAACAAAACACTGCAGGTCTGATTTTATATAACTGACAACTCAACAGTTATCGTACAGAATCAAAGGCTTATTTTATATGACGAGGTTTGATTTTACTCTGTTTTTCTTTTATTCAAGCTTTACTGGCAATCACAAATTTATCACAAATCCTTTTTTCTGCAGATCTTTCATTGGTTGTCATGATCTGTAGGTAAAGATTTTATATTAATTTAACAGCTTCACAGAATTAAAATCAATAGGTTTTTATAATATATTGTTTTCGATATTTCTATCCTAAATGTTACTGTGCCATTTGTCTCTATGTAAGATCTGTGTTTCATATGGTTTGTTTGTATCTATTGAACAACATATAAGTAGGTCCAGAAATATTTGGGCAGTGATTGAATCTTTGTTATTTGGGCTCTGCATGCCACTAATTTGGATTTAAAATGAAACAAATGAGAGGCCATTGAAGTGTAGACCTTCAGGCTTAATTAAAGGGGTTGAATAAAAATATCCTGTGAAATGTTTAGGAATTACAATCAATTTTTGCAAAGTCTCATTTCCGAGGCTCAAAAGTAATTGAACAAATTAAATGTATCATAAATAAAATGTTCATTTTTATTACTTTGTAGAGAATCCTTTGCAGGCAATGACTGCCTAAAATATGGAAGCCATGGGCATCACCAAATGCTGGGTTTCCTCCTTTGTGTTTAATTTCCAAGCCTTTACTGCAGCTAACTTTAACTGTTGCTTGTTTGTAGGTGTTTCTGCCTTAAGATTTGCCCTAAGCATTAGTGATGAGCGAGTATGCTTGTTACTCGAGTTTTCCAAGCATGCTTGGGTATCCTCTGAGTATTTTGGGCATGCTCGGAGACTTAGTTTGTGTCACCACAGCTGCATGATTTGTGGCTGCTAGACAGCCTGAATACATATGGGGATTTCCTAACAAAGAGGCAATCCCCACATGTATTCAGGCTGTCTAGCAGCCTCAAATCATTCAGCTGCGGCGACACAAACTAAATCTCCGAGCACGTCTAAAATACTTGGAGAACACCCGAGCATGCTTGTAAACCTCGAGTAATGAGCATATTCGTTCATCACTACTAGGCATATGTCCATATTGGCATAGCGGACCAGAACTAGCTTTTAAATGTCAAAAGTTGCAATACTTTTGCACAATTTCTGAGTTGCGCAAAAACATTCCAACCTATTAAGATTTCTGGCGTATCCACTTTAATGAGTTGCCCCCAGTATATTTAGTCTGTGGCTGTGCTTGATATTGTCAGTCAGTCTTATTCAGTTGCATTCAAGTGAGCTTCAGTGTACTGCAATACGAGGTACAGCCAGTACCAAATGTATGTGTCTCATAGGGTAAGTTAAATGAAAAAGTGCCACTCATCAGAGAAGTACAGTAATTCAGTCACTGAGTGCTGGGGGTTCCTGCTGTTGGCATCCCCACCAATCTGACCATATTGGTAGCCTATCTCTAAGTATTAACCATCAATAACAAAGCCCTGAAAAACCCTTGATATGTGGATACAGTATCTTAAAGACGGTGGTGTACCTTCATAGGTTTTGAAGAAGATGTTAGGCTGGTTTCACACTTGCTTTTTTCGCGCTGCGTTTTTGCGCATACATTTAACATGGGTGCGCATTGTCATGCGTTTGTACGCATTTGTATGCGCTTGCGTTTTTTTGCAGTGTGCGCCTGATTTTTGGTGCGTCCGACCTGTCTCAAAAAAATGCATGTGCACGCAATGCGCACGGAATTCACCCAAACACACATTAAAGTCTATGGGAACGCTGACATGCGCATGGTCATGCGCACGTCAGCATTTAAAAACGCATGCTTTTTTGTAAAAACCATGTGCAAAAAACAAGGAAGCGCATTAAAAGCGCATGATGCATTTTTATGCATGTTTGCGCTGCGCACGCAGCGCAGCGCAAAAAAAACACACGTGTGAAAGTAGTCTTAGGCGCTAGGATTCTCCTGCTGCACGGGATGGATCTCAAGCCTTGTCTGGTGCTGTGATCTTCCAATCAGGCTCATCTGCTGGGATGACTGCTCAGCACAGACTTCGGTCCCAGCATCTTTTCCAGGCTCTTGCTGCAGGTGTAGTTACTGCTGGCCTTCCAGCTAAGCCTATGGTGACTACTAGTTTACACGTGCAGCACTGTTGATGTGACCCAGAGGCCGTGGGATACTCGGCACCGGGCCTGTTAACTTCAATGGCAAAATGTCACAGTGGCTGAATGGGGATAAAGTCTATGAAGTGATTTGTGACGCCACCTGTGGTTTCTGGTCAGATTGACCAGCGCTGCTGTGTTGCTTCTTTGGGACAGATGTTGGGCGCAGCTGAGATGTTGAAGCCCTCCACAGGTAGAGCTGTAATCCCAGGGCAGTAGAGATGAGTTGGTAGATGGTGAGGTAGTGTAGAGAGGGAGATGTAACAGTACTGGATGAGTGGTGAAGAAAGAATGCGGAGGATACAGTGACATGTAGTTAAATGGGCTTTACTCACAGTTCTGCTGTACACACAGATGCCCGCTTCAGTGCTGTGTCCTCCAGGTGAGGGGTCCAGCCGACTTCCAGATAAGATGAAATGCACCTTTCCAGCTTTCCCTGTCAGTGTGTGCCTTTCCAGGCCATCTCCAAACAATATGCTGCTTTTCCCGTCTGACTTCCACTCCAGCACTTCACAGTTATCTTTCTGGGCCGGCAGCTGCGAATCCTGTTCAGACAACACCTCACCGTCTCTGTGATTCTATATGGCCGCCTTTCCAGTCGGACCAACTGTGGAAGGGGCGATGGTCCATAAAGTAACCAAAGCTGTCAGCTTGCTAGTGGCACCCAAAGGAATGCGATCTAGGCTAGGGGCCATTCCCTTTGCGACCAGTCCGGTTCCTTCATCCACCTGATGGTGGTCAGCGTGGAACGAGACCCATGGGATATCTTTCCAACCGTGTCTCTGGAAGGACCGATATATCCTGTGAAGAATCTGCTGTTTTAGTCCAAACGTCTGGCATTCCTCATCCAAGTCAGGAGCTGCTCCAGACACGTCCTTCACCTTCCCTCCCTCCGAGGGGACTCAACCTAACTACAGCCTGGGTTCTCCCTCCTAAACTATGCTCCACCCACCTCCCAGTACTCTTCGTGTTCCAAACAGGGAGCCATAAAGGGTGCTTTGCTACACTACTGGTGTGTGTGGGGTATGGGTTTTGGAGTCTGGTCGGGTGCACCCACCTTACCTGGTTGTGGGGTACCACACCTCTGGGTGAGGTGCAGTACCTCTGTGGTGACTGGACCCTCAGGGGCGCCACAATGTGCTCTGGAGTCTAAGTCCAGATTTCATCCTACTGAGCATGTCCATGATATGGTGCCTTCCCATTGGTGCTCGGACGTCAGATGCTCTGGTGATGTGGCAGCTTCAGAATGGCCCACAGGCAAGGTCCTGTCTGTCTGGACTTGACCAAGGTATCAAAAGCTCTCAATGGTGCTCGCCTGTGCGCTAGTATCTTGTGTGTGGTGTGTTGGTGGCTACCTTACCACCCTGTGTGTACGTGTTCCACTAATAGCACTGCGAGTGTTGGTCTAGATGGGCAGTATAGGGTAGGAACTCCAACTTGAACTTAGCACCTGCTCCGGGCATCCTCAGGCACGTGTGCTAAAGCACAATGTGTGTCGGAGCAGGGTCAAACACCAGCTTAGTCTTCCCTGGGGGGTTAAGTCATAGGGACCCCAATTAGTATTTTTCTATGCGCCTGTGCAGTCTAACAGGGTATAGTTCTTTTTGCGTTGCTTCATAGTACCGCTCTGTGGTGTAACAAAGCTTGTTACTTTGCGCTCTGTGCACACTGAGTGACATGTAACTCAGTGTGCTTTAAATTTTCTCACAGCCTTTCTCCACCATTATGCTAGCTGTGGTTTCTCCATCATTATAATTTTTTATTTGGTGCGTTCCGCCAATCCTAACAGAAGATGCATGTGTTTTATCTGCAGGTCCTTCTTGGTTGACTCTCTTGTTATTTTTGCAGCAGTTATGTTTTTGTTTTGCTTTTTTCCATATATAAAATAGTGCCAGTTCCCAAGCAGAAGCCTGAAGAGTGGTAAGGTCACTTCTTTTAGCCGCTTCACAGCTTTTCAAGTTTGGAAACCGTTGACCAATTCCCCAGAAAGTCATTTTGACACTGCTGTGCATGTGTTAGATACTTTTTACGTGTTTTAGCTCTTTTTTTATGCATGTTCCAGGCTGAATCCGCCTAAAAAAATGCTGTGTACACAAACTCTAATTTAATATATTTCTACTTATTAAGGCCTCTTTCACACATCAGGTTTTCTGCTTCAGGCGCGATCTGGCGCTTTTGACTAAAACCGGATCCGTCGAAATGCAATGCCGGATCCGGTTTCCCCCCCATTGACTTGCATTAGAGCCGGATCGAGCCGGATGGCCATGCGTTTCATCCGATTTTCGCCGGATCCGGCAATGTGACGCGATCCGGTGTCTGGAAAAAACGGTGACTGTAACGTTTTTTGTATCCGTCGAAAAAGCCGGACACGCCGGATCCGGCGTGTCCGGCTTTTTCATACAATGAAAGCCTATGAGCGCCGCAATGCGCCGGATCCGGCAACAGCCGGATCCGGCGGCCGGATCCGGTTTTTTTGGTCTGAGCATGCTCAGTAGCTCTGCCCACAGGACATACTGTATATAAAAGCAAGACAATGGGACCCTCAGCCACACCCAACATGCCACCCAAGCCAAGAACCAGGAGCAGGAGAAGGCAGCAGACATCTGCAGCAGCAGCACCATTAGCACCACCCCAAATGGAGCAGCATGCTGAACAACGGGAGGGGAGTCCAGCAGCAGATGAGAGACGGTAATTATCAAATCCCCCATTCCTCCAAACTAGGGCTATGGAATATCAAGATATTCATTGGCCCTTTGTTTCTCTTTATTCAACAGCCGCCCAATAGATGCAGCAGCAGCAGCAGCAGCAATGGCAGCAGCAGAAACACCACCCACAGCCATGGAGTCTGGCCATGAGGAAGACAGCACATCTTCTGGGAGCCCTCCCTCGCATCGTCAGCGTTTGACGGTAAGTTTTTATTTCCAAAATCCATCATCTCTGTAATATATGTGTATTCATTGCCTTTTATTTCAAAACAGGAATCACAAGATGAAGAGGAGCTCCCAGAAGAAGAAGGAAGGGGTGGACAGACACTTGGAGTGGGCTCACAATTGGTAAGTTTTTTGCATCAAACGCAGAAACACAACATCACACTACACACAACACATAGAAAACAATGTTCTGCAGACCACACACAGCAAACAAATGCCTACATCCAAAGACATAACATTTTTTGTTTTCTTCTCTAGTCTTCCCAATCTGGTGCTCGGCCAAGAGGTCCTCGCAGTGCTTCCCAGGGTCGTCGGCGACAGCAACGCGGCGGTCACCAGCGTGTAAGTATAAATATTTTTGCTTTGTTTTTTTTGCACTTTTTATTTCATTTCTTTTGTGGAGGCTAATTATGTTATTTTTGTCTTTTTCTTTAACAGCCTTCACAGCGTGCTCCCGACTCTGACGGTGAGGATGGAGGGATTGATGTCGACCGCCTCATCGATCTCGTCAGAGAAAGGGAGCCGCTCTGGAATATGGCTGACCGACGCCACGCTGACCTGATCGTTACCCGACGACTCTGGGAGGAAATCTGTTCGCTCCTTGTGGACCGCTGGGAGGACCTCGAAGCTCGGGCCCAGATTAAAGAGCGTAAGTATATACAGTACCGGTTGCTTGATTTAAACCAGTGTTTCCCGAACTCCAGTCCTCGTGGTCCCCACGGATCATGTGTTCAGGATTTCTATTTACTTTGGAAATCCTGAAAACATGACCCCTGGGGACCATGAGGACTGGAGTTTGGGAAACACTGATGTTGTATACTAACCACTTTGTCCTTTCTCGTTTCAGGGGAGAGAATTGTGAAGCGGTGGCGGTCTGTGAGGGATCGTTTCAAGAAGGAGTTCAATAAAGAGATGCGGGCCCCGAGTGGATCTGGAGGACGCAGGAGCAAGTACAAGTACGCACGAGCCCTGTCGTTCCTCCGGGAGACAATGCTCACCAGAAGGTAAATATTACACACCACATGTGACAAAAAAATGTTTAGATGTAACTTTTTTTTTTCAGCCAGGGCCATACCATGTCACTATTTTAATTGTTTTTTTTTCTCTTTATTCCACAGCACGGTGAGCAGCACTCGGGAGCCTGCACGATTGGACCCTTCTGAGGCGATCCCTGAGGAGACCGGCACCGAGGGAGACTTCGACCGCCCCGGTACATCTGCACCTTCCCAGCCTTCCCACACATTCGACCCATCTGTCCCATCCACCAGCACAGGAGCATTGTGGCCGCCTACATTACATGAAGCTGCTGGTGAGGAGATCGCTTTCCCTTTACCCCACCCTTCTGCCCCTGCCACCTCTAGTACACCTGCGGGTACTGGGCGGCAGCGGCAGAGGGGTCAGGAAAAGACTTATGCGCCAGAGTTCTTGCATCTGAATGCATCTTTCCAGAACTGTCTAAAAGTCTTGTCAGAGCAAATCTCCGCAGGCTATCAGCAGATCAACTCCAGCATTCTGGAGGTGAAGACACTTCTGCAAACCATGCATTCAGAAGCAAGATCTTCGCCAAACCACACCTTTTTCAGGTCTGTTGTGGAGCGCATGGAAACGCTCTCTCCTGCCCAGCAGATGCATGTAATGCATTCATGCCACGCTGCTCTCCAGCAAGTTACCTCCCAACCTCCTCCTCCCACCACAGTAGTTCCTCCACCTGCACCCCCTCCAGCCACTTTCCATCCTCCCCCTCCTATTACATCTACACCCCCTCCAGCCACTTTCCATCCTCCCCCTCCTATTACATCTACACCCCCTCCAGCCACTTTCCATCCTCCCCCTCCTATTACATACCATCCACCTCCCCAGCACCATCCACCTCCCCAGCACCATCCACCTCCCCAGCACCATCAACCTCCACAGCACCAGCAACCTCCCCAGTACCAGCAACCTCCCCAGTACCAGCAACCTCCCCAGTACCTGCAAACTCCCCAGTACCAGCAACCTCCCCAGTACCAGACATCTCCCCACTTCCAGCAACCTGCCCCGTACCAGACATCTCCCCACTTCCAGCAACCTGCCCCGTACCAGACATCTCCCCACTTCCAGCAACCTGCCCCGTACCAGACATCTCCCCACTTCCAGCAACCTGCCCCGTACCAAACTCCTTCCCCATACAACTTGCCATCAACATCATCTGCTCCTACAGTCCCTGCCCAACCCTCCACTCCACCACCCACCACCTCTTCTGCTTCCCACATGTCCACCCATTCTGTAGTTTTTTCCACACCTTCACCTCTAACTGTTCCTTCCCCACCACGATCCCAGTCCTCTCTCCACACTCCCAGTGTCGAAGTGTCCCGCAGCCCCTACAGTAGTATTTCCACCACACACTACACAGATTTATAATGTGTGTATTTAAATAAAAATGACCAGTTTTATGGTTTCAGTTTTATAGTTTCAAAGCTTTATTAAACAAGTTTATTAAAATTTTAAAAAAGTTTACTAAAAAAAACATTTTTCAATAAAAGTTAAATTATTTTACACTGGTTGTCTGTCATTTCTTTCTGCGGCGAAAAAGGTTAAATACAGGGTATTTAAAAGGTGAAATGGTATTCAAAACTAGGTATATAACTGTGGGTAAATTTTAGCTTTTTGCCACAGTTGTGTTCCTGGTTGTGTTTGAAGCAAAGTATTTCACCTAAAAAGTTGTGTTTATTGTTGGTGATTTCCTAACAATGTACACAACTTTTGTTAAAAGGTGAAATACTTTGCATAAAACACAACCAGGTACACACCTGTGGCCTAAAGCTAAAAATAGAGACCATGACAAGATAGCCAACTTTGGTTGGCAAAGGTATATACTGTTGGTACAGAAGGTACACAAGTTTGGTTGGGCACAAATCTTTCACACTCTGTCATCCTGCCAGTGTACTCTGCCTTGAGGTGACATAAAGTATAGTGCAAAATTGTCCCTCATTACTGAAACCGTCACAGAACTTCTAGTGGTAATGTCATGGTAATCTTGCAAGGTGGTTTCTTCAGAGGTGTCCTCAATGGAAATGGGTTCCTTGCAGATAACAAAATTGTGGAGTACCACGCACGCTTTGATCACCTCGTCCACAGTTTCTGTCTTGAGGTTGATCGCAGTCAATAGGACCCGCCATTTGGCTGTCAGAGTACCAAAGGTACATTCAACCATTCTTCTTGCTCTTGTGAGGCGGTAATTAAAAATGCGTTTTGGTCTTGTCAATCCTCTGCTAGAGTACGGTTTCAAAAGGTGTTCTGACAGCTGGAAGGCTTCATCCCCTACACAGACAAATGGCATAGGTGGACCAGATGTTTGCAGCAGCGGTCTAGGTGGTGGGAACTGGAAGGTGTTTCCATACAGTTTACGCCCCATGGCAGACAGTTTGAAAACTTGAGAGTCATTGGAGCGGCCATAGGCCCCAATATCAACCGCAATAAATTTGTATTCCGCGTCAGCGATGGCCATGAGGACAATTGAAAAATATTTCTTGTAATTGAAATATTCCGATCCCGATCCAGCTGGCTTTACAATGCGGATATGTTTCCCGTCCACAGCGCCCAAGCAGTTGGGAAACTGACATATCTGTTGAAACTTGTCAGCAATTTCAATCCACCTCTCTGTTGTGGGCTCTGGTAAAAACTCTTCAGCTAAGGAGTCCCACAGTGCACGGCATGTGTACTTCACTATTCCAGATATGGTGGAAATCCCGAGTCTGTACTGGAAATGCAGTGACGAAAGGGATTCTCCAGTTGCAAGAAATCTGTGGGGAATTAAAAAACAATAAATTAGTTTTAAATCACAGCATTACATACCAAAACTGAGCTATAACACTTGGAGATACAAACTACCACCAACAAGATTGCAGTGAAAGTGTGCTCTGATGCGATCACATCCAATAAATGTGGCTTACCTTAAAGTCACCATCAGACGCTCTGTGGGAGAAACAGAGAAGCGGCAATAGGTGTCCGCTTTTCTTATGAGGTGTGCAATGCGCTCCACCAAGTAATCAAAATTCTCCATTTTCATCCTAACATATCCAAAAAATGTATCCGGGTTTCGTCGAAGGTCCATGCAGAGTGTAGAATAGACCCCACGCGTCATTCTCTTGGCTGTGATGGGGTGGATCCACAAACGTCATCTACGATGCCTGATGCGCTGCTGTCTCGCTCTCTCCTTCTCCAGAACAATCACCCTCAAACGATTCGCCTCCGCTATAAAATCCGCCAAATTCTTCAAAATATTTCCAATGACAACATCCATCTTCGCCAATAACTTGCTCTTCTCTCCAACCTGCACTTTCTCCTCTACAACCTGTCAAAGAAGGGCTGTAGGAACATGCTATATATAGTTTTCCAGTAGCCAATCCCGTTCGGAAGGCCACAAGGGTCAATTTTAAAAACCGGATCCGGCGTAATCCGTCGAAAAACGGATAGAAAAACGGATGAACCAGATGAGACAGATCCGGTTTTGTCTGTCAAGAAAAAGACGGATCCGGCAGAAAACCGGATCCGTCACATCCGGTTTTACTAAACATTTGCCGGATCCGGCGTTCCGGCACGACGCCGGATCGCGCCTGACGCCGAAAACCTGAAGTGTGAAAGTAGCCTAAGCTCCTTAGTTCTGCCGCATTAGCTAAACTGTTGCCTCATTCCATAATGCAAAGCTCCTTCGTCCTATGCGTAGGTATACCTATTGTGCGCAGGACAATACATTTAAAATTGCATTATTACCCCTGTGACATACTTGTCAATGAATTATTTAATGTGGTTTCAATATTATTTATTTTACAGCTGATTATATATGTATATTAGGGAAACGTTCTCAGTGTGACTGCTATTATTTAGTTGCAGTGTCCATATTACTTGAGAGAATGCATGCGGCTAAATTTAGTTATGTATTAATAATTTAGTAGCTTCCCTGCAGCGTGAGACACTTAACTATGCTGTGTTTATTGTCTGGAAATGTGCGGTTTATACTCAATTGGTAAAAATGTCTTTAAAAATAATACAGGTTCAGCTTTGCTAAAATTGCTCCTTAGTAATTTTACAGAAAAATGCAAATATAAAAATGTGTTTAAGAATCTTTACATGGAATAACCTTCTTATGGTTCATTAACAGATGAATTTGTTAATTACTGAACATCATATCCAGGTACACTTGAGATTAACAGCAATTCACTGAAAATGACATCAAATCCAAAAAACATCATAGAAAAAAGCTGTCATACCTTGTACCTGATCACAATATTAATGCACTGCAGGATGCAACAGATTCCCGTGACAAAAATGGAGGCATCACAGGTGCAGAATACTGGTGAACAATCATTTACACAAGTACCATTCATGGAGGGGGTGTTTGCCTAGTATTGTAGATGTACGGATAAGGCTTTTATAAGGCAACAGTCTTCTAGCTACATGTAATGCGCCCTGCCGGCTTACCGTCTATTGTTTACCCCCGTAATATTAGATCAGGTGAGCAGCCCAGCATTCCACAAGTGTATCCTACTAGAGCTACTAGAGCAGACATTCATATTCCCCCTACTTGAGATATGGTTTTCTATGTAAACCATGAATATTAGTTTTCTTCATAACCGTAAATTGTTGCAGTGCTTATAGTAATAGATCTAGCACATTGACCCCATTAACAGTATCAGCAGAGTGTTTTTTGACAGACTAAGGGAGTCAAGATTAAAGGGAGCAAGATATTTAAATATAGAACAAAATCTTCTTAATGGTGGCTGACAGCAGATTTTATAGGAGACTTGTCTACTTTATTCAACCCCTTCATGACAAGCATCTTTAGTACTTGGTAAAGAATCATTTGGCTGTTGTGATCTGCTGTAAACATAATATATAATGCTTGGGATTACAGCCTTTTGGAAAGTACAATGATGCCCAAGCTTTTGCCACCTCAGGGAACGCATGTTATTTTTTAGTAAGAATGTCTTGATAACGGTTTGAATCCATCTTTCCATCCATACACTGCAGGATTATGTGCCAGAGAAAGCTAAGCATCTGCAGAGCATTACAGAGCCACCACCATGTTTCACTGTGGACAGGTTGTTTTCAACATGTGTTTACTGTGTATACTAAAACTTCACTACCTGCTGTCATCAAATCTTGCTGCAGGTCTTTTGCAGTTACTTGTGAGTTTGACCACCTCCATCCTCAAGAATCCGGTGGCAGATAGGGATAGTTTCTTCTTCCTACTAAGTCCCGGCAGTGTAGGCAGGGTTCTTTGAACTTGCAACGTTTGTTTCCAGCTTTATTTCTATTAACATTCAATGCTTTTGCTATCTTTTTGTATCTTTGTTTGTGACATGATCTTCAAATTTCCTGGACCACTCTCTTGACAATACAAAATTATTAGTGGACTGGAGGCCATTGCTCTTGAGGAATAGGCTAAGATTCTTCAGGAACATTGCCAGAAGCTGGGGTTTGGTTGTGTATTATGTTTTCATCAGGTCATAACAATCAAAGGGGCTCTACTAAGTACTCAAGATGCCTGTGATGAAGGTGGATTTTGAAATTGCAGTAGCCATTAAAAGTGGTATTTTTTTGTTGAATTTTGAGAAATTTCTTGGTAAATTAGTTGTGATTAGCTATATAAATTGTTCTTATTTCATTGGTTTATTGCAAAAAGCAGAAATCTTGTAAATTGTGCTAATAAAGATTATTATTATTATTATTATTATTATTATTATTAATAAACCTAATTTGTAAAGAGGCTTGAATTATGTTGAATTCAATGTTATATGTCATTATTCTTCAACCTAAACTTTTGATATTTGCCATAATTTAGCCACTAGTCTCAATGTACAAAAAGGCAGTAAAAGAAAAAATGTATGCTGACATATATCATCCTTGACAAATGGTGTAAGGACACTCTGTTGACCTCCGTTGGGCCAATGGATATCTATTGCTACATACTTCATAAATTCTAAGAATGATCTTAGGCTTATTTAAGTGTTCCATCATCATTTCCTTGTTTCTGTCACGTCTAACAGAGGCCACATGTTCAAAAAGGTTAGTTCGGACAGACTTAGAATAAGACACTCCATCTAACAGATTCCAGAGGAAACACAACCTTCACCCTTTAAACCCTGTACAGGGATCTTGTCTTACAATGGGCTCCAGTGGATTGCTTCCATGGAAGGGCTGCTGACCGGAAGAACAAAACAGCCTCAGAAAGTGTCGCCTATCAGGGTCAAAGCCAAGAGGCCACAGAATCATTAAATTAAAGGGTAGTCAAAATTCACACCGAGGTCAGAAGACAGGAGGAATCAGGATAAGCAAGGACAAAAGCACAAGTCAAGTAGCAAAACAAACTGACTGACAGGGGAAGTCACTGATCCAAGGATTTAAATAGCATGAAACCCAAGGATCTCAGATAGGATCAATCAAACCAGGCAATAAACCCCATAGTTTCCTGATTTTGTGGCACCAAAAGTCCCATAAATAAAACAGGACTGTTGCTGCTAAACATCATCAGCAACGAAGGTGCGACGCCTTGCGGCCAAAGAGGAAACCAACACAGGTGTTATGGAATTTCAAGTAATTTGTCATCTATAACCAAAGGTTAATCCATTCAGTAGGTTTAGGGCATAAGTGATAGCAACTTTCTGGGAAGAGTGTTGACGTAATGACTAATTTATTCTTAAACGTTGCTTCTATGAAAGATTTAACTTTGAACCCATAAGCTTCTTGTTACGTCCCTAGATACTTAAACCAGCAACTTTCTGAATGCTGAGTAAATAAGTTTTAATTTGTATTGATTCTGCACTCTTCCTCTCTTTAAGTGCATGGGAATAAATTAAAAAGGCTGTCCGCACAAGCCACACCAGAAAGTGCTGATGCGTTTGCTTTTTAACGATGCACATAACATTCTAGCCATATTAGCATCATTGCACTGTAGTATATTTCAATGCCTTCATTTTGAATACATTTACACATCTGGTCCACAGGTTTTTATAAGGTTGGTTTTTATAAGGTTTAATTCCACAATCTGAAAATCAAAGCTATTTTGGTAATTTTCATAATGATGTATTAAAGACTTAATTTTAGAATATTTTTCTGCTTACTGTAATCAGATGGTTTCATGGAAATGAAGATATTACTGAAGTTTTATGGTCCTAACAGCATATTAAGGACATTAAAATACATATATGCATGCTTTTTATCAAAATATCAACTACATATTTAGTTGCTGTCCCTTTTTATTCAGCCCTTCATTTGTGCCTGTAGAAATAAGCAGGTTACTTGTATAGAAATGTCTCTTGCTGTTAAACTGAGGTATTTTGATCAGAGCTCGGGTGATAGGTCTGCAAAGTGAATCTGACTTTATCTTTCACCTGAGCAGTGTAAAAGTGACATCTGCTATGATGATACAAGGCAGTAGCCCTCCTTGGTTTTAGCAAGGATATTATTATTATTTATTTTTATATCACCATTGGTTCCATGGTGCTGTACATGAGAAGGGGTTACATACAAATTACAGATATCACTTACAGCAAACAAACTAACAATCACAGACTGATATAGAGGGGAAATAGGACCCTGCCCTTTCAGGCTTACATGCTACAGGGTGGTGGGGAAGGAGACAGTAGGTTGGGGGGTTACAGCAGTTCCAGTGATGGTGAGGCGGTAGCTCCAGTAGTGGTGAGGAGGCAGCGTGGATCACTGCAGGCTGTAGACTTTCCTGAAGAGGTAGGTTTTCAGGTTCCATCTGAAGGATCCGAGTGTGGTTGATAGCCGGACGTGTTGGGGCAGGGAATTCCAAAGGATGGGGGCTATTTGGGAGAAGTCTTGGAGGCAGTTGGGTGAGGAGCGAATAAGTGTGGAGGAGAGAAGGAGGTCTTGGGAGGACCGGAGATTCATTGAGGGAAGGTATCTGGAGATTAGTTCAGAGATGTATGGAGGAGACAGGTTGTAGATGGCCTTGTAGGTCAGTATTAGTAATTTGAACTGGATACGCTGAGGGAATGGGAGCCAGTGAAGAGATTTGCAGAGGGGAGAAGTAGAGGAGTAGCGAGGAGAGAGATGAATTAGTCGGGCGGCAGAGTTGAGAATGGACTGGAGAGGTGCAAGGGTGTTAGCAGTGAGGCCACATTAAAGGATTTTGCAATAGTCGAGGTGGGAGATGATGAGGGCATGCACAAGCATTTTAGTAGATTGAGGGTTGAGGAAGGTACAGATTCTGGAAATATTTTTGAGCTGGAGGTGACAGTAGGTGGAGAGAGCTTGAATGTGTGGTTTGAAGGACAGGGCAGAGTCAAGGGTTACTCCGAGGCAGCGGACCTCCGGTACGGGGGAAAGCGTGATGTTGTCAATTGTTATAGAAAATATTAGAGAATATAGGATATATTATTGTTATAATGAAGGTAATATTCTTCTGGAATAAATGTTAAATCTATATATCCACTTGAGAATAGCACTTGGTGTAATGCTTAAAACTATTTATTTTGTGTAATATAATACATTGACAATATAAATATTCCCATTTCACTTAAAAAAGGATTTAAATAATGCAGATTAATTGCTAGTTATAGATACTGTAAATATCTCATGGGTTCCACATAGCCAAAAAAAATATTAAGGATTCTACATTGGCCAAAGCTCTGACACAAGTAATCTATGAGACATTACTGATAACTAGTAGAGTTGCCTGGGTCCAGCAGGTTCAGCTGAACATTTTAAAGTTTGGTTCGGGTGCAAGAACGGTACTCGAACGGTACCTGACCTGGAACCTGGACCTCATTCAAATGAATAGGGGGCCTGAATATCAGATGTTTCTCACGCAGTCATCTATGTGACAGCGCGGGAAACACAGGCTCTGATCAATGGTAATTTTGTTAATTTATCTCTTCTCACTTAGTCCAACACTAACGCTGTGTGCCCACGTTGCGTTTTTTAAGCGTTTTTGCCGCTTTTTTCTCCGCAGCGGAAACGCTTAAAAAACGCTAACAAAATGCATCCCATGCAATCCTATGGGATTCCGCAGTTGCTGTGTCAATGCTGCAGATTTTACCACTGCAGAATCGCATAGCGGTAAAATCCGCTGCATGTTCGTTATTTCTACGGAATCGCGGCCATTCCGCAGCCAGAGGATTACATTGAAGTACTCACTTTGCGCATGTGGCTATGCCCACCTTGCGTAAAGTGAGCGCTTCATGTGCGGATGGTACCCAGGGTCTGGAGATGAGGGGACTCTCCTCCATGCCCTGGGTACAATATCCCTGTAGAAAATAGAATTAAAATAAAAAATCGGGATATACTTACCCTCTGACGGCTCCCGGAGTCCTTCCTGCCTCTCAGCCACGCTGCCGGCATCTTCCGTTTTCAGGCGTGCTTTGCGAGATTCACCCCAGATGACGTAGCCGACAAAATTAGGTGTGCATTGTGCAATGCCATCAGTGGCAAGGTCCACATAATGACTGATACGTGGACCAGTAAGCACGAACAGGCACGTTACATCTCCTTAAAGGCGCACTGGATAAATGTAGTGGCGGCTGGGCCAGAGCCAGAAGGCAATTTAGCAAATGTCCTACCACCACCAAGGATTGCTGGACGCTCCTTTGGCCAGATTGCTGCTTCCTCCACCACTTCATCATCTGCTCACAATAACACCTGCACCACCAACTTGACCTCAGGCAAGGGAAAAGGACAGCAGTTGGTTCTGAAACTGATCAATTTGAGGGACAGACCCCATACTGCACAGAAAGTGTGGACTGGGATCAAAGAGCAGATAGCTGAGTGGTTGGTGCCGTTGCACCTCAAGCCTGGCCAGGTGTGTGATAAAGGGGAAATCTGGTAGCAGCTCTGGATCTAGCCGGGTTGACAAACATCCCTTGTCTGGCACTTGTTCTCAATTTGGTCTTGCAGAATTCCCTCAAAAATTACCCAGATATGTCTGATCTGCTGGTGAAAGTGCGGGCAGTGTTTGCACATTTTCGTCTTTCTCACCCTGCTGCTGCTGGCCTGTCTATGTTGCAGCATCAATTCTCTCTTCCTGCTCACTTCCTTATATAGAATGCACCAACAAGGTGGAACTTCACCCTGTATATGCTGGAGAAAAAACACTACAGGTAATGATGCATGAGGAAGTGGAAGAGCAGGAGAAACAGGGCAAATTTTCAATGTTATCAGGTCTGTCGTCAACACAAGTGTACAACCAGGGTGCAGTAATAGAGAATGAGGAGGACAAGAAGGAGGACCCACAGCTGTGTTCCCAGCAGGGTGGCTCTCAGAGCAGCTCATGGGTATCACTGGAGCATGCATAGGGGGATAGTGAGGATACAGGCTATACACCTCTCACCGAGGACAGCATATCGTTGATTCTTGGCAACCTAAAACACATGAGCCAATACATGCTGCAGTGTCTGCGCAAGAACAGCCCAGTTGCCCGTATTTTCACCAGTGCAGATTATTGTTTACCACCCTGCTGGATACCCGCTACAAGGACAATGTCCCATCATTGCTTCCGTCAGTGGAGCAGAATGTAAAAATGCGGCAACACAAAAAGACTGTTGTACAGAAACTACCGATGGCTTTCCCACCTGACAGCGGTGGCTCAGTGAAACAACAAGGCAGAGGAAGATGTTGCCCAAACAGCTTTAGCACTGACACCACCTCGAAAGGCAGGATTAGCATGGCCGCAGTGTGGCAAAATTTCATGAGCACGCCACAACATACAGCACCACCATGTGATACTGCCGGGCACGGCGTTTACAGAACATTATGGAGGTGTACGTGTCCACACATATCGATGTACAAACTGATGAGTCTGCCCCATTTAACTATTGGGTGTCAAAATTGGACACATGGCCAGAGCTTGCCCTGTATGATTTGGAGGGTGATTGCCTGCCCTGCAGCAATTGTGATGTCGGTGCGTGTCTTTAACATTGCAGGTGGTGTAATCACAGACAGTTGCATCTGCCTGTCCATAGACAATGTGAGGAAGATAACATTCCTGGAAATGAACAAAGGGTGGTTCACAAAGGACATGACCATACCTTTGGCTTGCTAGGAAATTTTATAAGCCGCACCCAGCCAAGGTTACACTGCACCTTGCATTTGTTTAATTTTGTTGCATGCCAAAATGTAAATAAACCCCCCAAAATGTAAAAGAGTGTTGACCACCTACCTCTCTTCCACGTACAGCACCACGTTCACCTCCACTTGAACCACTGCATCATGGTACTATTTTTTTGCTATTAATTTTTGTTTTATTATTTTTTTCTTTTGTTATTTTAAGTAAGAACTTTCTCAAGATGGTATCGGTGACATTAGTGAGGTGACTGGGGTTCATCAGCTATGAACTCCGGTGACCTTTCTCAAGTCAGTGCTACACACTGCAGGAGTGTAATCACGTTCCTGTCTCTGTATGTTCTGGCTGGCTTGTTGAACGGTCTAATCATGCCAAAGCTCAACACAGCACCTATATATTGCAGAGCTGGATTTCTTTTTGGGACAAATATGGATTATCTTCTCTTCAGACAGGTGAGCAATAAGGTAGTTTATAATTTTTTTATTTTACAGAAATAAATGGGAAAAAGAGGGACAGGGAGTATTTATTTAAAATAAAGGAATCTATGTCATTCTTTAAATTAAACGATTTTATTTTGGATGTGTATTTTTACAATCTGACAATGTGGATAGTAATGGGGTGTCTTATAGACGCCTCTCCATTACTAACCTGTGGGCTTGATGTCAGCTGACATTACAAAGCTTCAATCAACCCTAAATCTATTACCCCACTTGCCACCGCACCAGGCCAAGTCGGAAGAGCCAATCAAAGCTTTTCTGGGGTTGCTGCGGCCTGCTATTTTTATGCTGAGGTGGGGGACAATATCCATGGCTCCTTCCCAGTCTTAGAATACCAGCCCCCAGATGTCTCCTTTAGCTTGGCTGGTTGTCAAAAATGGGATGGACACAAAGCAGTTTTTTCATTACATATTTAAATAAGTAAAAAAAACAGCATGTGGTCACCTCTCTTTTTGATAACCAGCAAAGATAACGCTGACAGCAAGGGCTTATATTTACTTATCACACAGTATTACTCTCATCAGCTGAAACCTGTAACCAGTGGTAATCTTTTTACTGCCAGTCAGAATGCCTGGCTCACATACTGTCGTGTATATCAGTGTGGGAACCACAGCCCTCTGACTGGTGGTATCGAACTTACCGCCAATTAGAGCCGGTGTTTCTTGTGTTATCACACAGATCACAGTGTAGGAAACACCCAATGTTCGGGCTGCCGAACCCGAACAGTAACTCGGACTTCCTGGAGAAGTCTGCTTTTGGGGACCGTGCACAGACACCAGGTGTTCGGTACAGACCGCGAACTTTACCTTTCGGGTTCGCCATTACTAATTACTATTTCTGAATGTAATGATAACAATAAACACTACTATGCAGTGAAAGTGGATGTGCATTTTTTGAGGTTAAACACTCAGTCTGACTCTTTTTTTTCTTGAAGCAATGTCAAACAAGAAATTGTGTGGTTAAATAAGTAACATTTTATCTACAGTGTATAGGAAGAAAAACCTGAAACCGTGGGTGTTTTCCAAATCATGGTAGCCATAGATTAGATTTTTGGTGGCCATATAACCCATATTGCTTTAGATAGACTTTAGGGTTGAATCATTTAATATTCTGCAATTCAATTTAATATACTATCAGTTGATGACCATAGTCATTAATGATATTTGTATTATGTGTTATGGAAAAAACTTAAATTTGGTTTGCAAAAGTATAAGTTTACAGTTGGTATATAACCGTGCTTCCCAAACTCCAATCCTCATGGCCCCAACAGATCATATTTTCAGGATTTCATTATGTGATGGAGATATTAAAAAGGCAACAGAAAATTACACAGGTTCTCTCACCTGGGCAATACTGAGAAAATCCTGAAAATCTGATCTGTTGGGGGCCGTGAGGACTAGAGTTTGGGAAACACTGGTGTATAACCATCTTAAAAGAGGTTGTCTACTGCTACTATGATATTGATGAGCTTTCCTTTGGAAAGGAAGCATAGGTGGCTCAGTGGTTACCACAGCTGCATTTGAAACGCTAGAGTTCTGCATTCAAATCCCACCAAGAACAGCATCTGCAAGGAGTTAAAGACATACTGATAGGGAACTTTGATTGTGAGCCCCAATCGGGACAGTGATTATGATGACTGTAAAGTGCTGTGAAATTAATGGTGCCATGAAAGTGAGTAAAATAAATAAATGTCACATCAGTGTTGATCCAACATCGGGCACCTTTTGACTGTTCAGCTGTTCCAACTGCCAGATAAAAACAAGATACTATGTGGTACAGTAGACCACAGCTCTGAATACTGTTTAGTGGCTGCTCTCGGGTACTCCAGATCAGCTCCTATTCAAATTAGACTAGCTGATGTAGTTCCCGGACACTAAACACTGTGAAGAGCTGTGGGGTTCTGCTCTGTACACTGTTTTTATCCACCCAGTAACAGTTATTACCTATCCAATATGATAGTAGTGGACAACCCCTTAGAGAAAAAATGATTGTTGTATCCCTGCCCTAAGGAGAGTTTTGTTATTTTGTTTTAGAAAATGAATACAAAATTACACAAGTATTCCATTTTTGTTCCACATACCTAAAACCATGAGGGATAAAGGGATTTTCTTGTCGATAGATGCAATAGATGTGCCAGTATTTGTTCACACCTGTAGTCATTGACCTGGGAGACAATGTAATCAGAGAAAATGTAACTCTGTGAATCTTTCTGCTCATGGACTAAGCTGATTTACTTTTTTTTGTGTTCACTCATTAGACATCGATGAATGTGCCGAAGGATTTGTTCAGTGTGACAGCCGTGCTAACTGCATTAACCTACCAGGCTGGTACCACTGCGAATGCAGAGACGGCTACCATGACAATGGGATGTTCTCTCTGGGGGGAGAGTCATGCGAAGGTCAGTACTCACATTCCCGATGCTTCAAAGGTCTTTGTGAGATAAAGTATAAGGCATGAAACATCATAACACAATAACATCTTTATGTTAAGGATCATTTTCTATACATATAAAACAATTTTCAGTTCTGTAAAAGATGGAATCAGACTTTTTAAATATGATTTTGTGGGGTTTAGAAAGAGAGATGAACATTTCTATTTACAGTCGGGCCATTCCTTTAGCACTACAAATATGATGAACAAAGGCTCCATAGGTTCCGCTCTGCCTATTCATGCAGGAAAGAGAGAGAGGATTAGTGAAAATGCATTTATTTCATATCCCCGAATCTCTCTTCTGCTCTGTAAAACCACATAAATAAAAGGCTAAGTAACACTATGTGGTGCTTCCATCTGAAGTACAAATGACATTCTTTCTGGTGACTGAATGGGCCTCTAGGAGAAATAAAATCAATTACAATGGCAATACAACTAAATGCAACACTATCCTTTAAAGTCAGCTGCTGTACAAGGATTAAATGTTAAAAGAAATAAAAACCCTCCCACTGATGTATAACGCACAATACACACTGTAACTTTGGATCCATGGAAATCTGGAGATGCATATTAATTAGTGCTGAAGATTCTCTCTTCTATTAAGCTAGATGCATATTAATGAATTTCTTTCTCAAGCTTTCAAGAGGCAGAAATCCATGTGTGCGCATAGCATTAATTTCAAGTGGAAATTAGAAATTGAACTTCATGGGTTCTGTCTAGATTTAGCCTTTCTAATATGGCTAATAACGATCAATTTGATGCTTTTTATTTATTGCTTTAATACTTTAATATTTTGGGCTATTTTGATTCAGGAAATTGTGTCCTTTCTATGTTAACAAAAATTTCTTCCAAGTTCCAGCTTCACAATCTGGTTTCCATTAAAGAGGTTGTCCAATACTTTACAATTGATGGCCTATATTTAGAATAGGTCATTAATGTCTGATCGGTGGGGGTGCAACCCCCGACGCACCCGTTGATCATCTGTTGCTGTTGTCTGCGGCGGCCGTAACCGCTCTGTTACAGAGCTGCACAGCGCAGCTCAGTTAATTCTATAGCTGCTACAACCAGGTATTGTTCATCCGCCCCCCTATTCAAATCAATAGGGGATGGATGTGCAGTACCTGGCCGTGGCCACTAGTCTTTCAATGGCGCTGCGCTGGGCAGCTCCGTAACTGAGCAATTGTGGCCTCTGCTGACACTAGGACCAGCATCCCCACCGAGCAGACATTGATGACCTATCCTAAGGTTGGCCCATCAATGTTAAAGTAGTGGAGAAACTCTTTAAATACTCCTCTTCCTTGTAAAGAGAAGAGAGCTGCATTGCAGGTATACACTTTTATCACAGGTACAATTTGTGATTTAAAGGCCAAACAACGGGGCCAACATTTTATACTTAGGGTACCGTTACACTTAGCGATGCACCAGCGATCCCGACAACGATATGGATCGCTGGTGCATCGCTAAGTGGTCGCTAGTGAGCTGCCACACTGGCAGATCTCACCAGCGACATAGCAGCGGTCGGGGGGTTGCTACTTACCTGTCAGACGCGGCGATCCTGACGTCCTCCCGCCTGCATCCACGCTTCGCTCGTCAGCGCCACAGGAAGCCAAGCAGGAAGCGCCCGACGAGAAATGGTCCAGGACGTTCTCGTGCGATCAGCGATAATCAGCGGGGGAGCCAGTCGGAGGTAAGTATCACATGAAGCGATATCGCTAGCAATATCGCTGCTGCGTCACAAAATCAGTGACGTTACAGCGATATTGCTAGCGATATCGCTATGTGTAACGGGCCCTTTAGTCTATCCAAAAATTGCAATCCAATCCTACATAGCAAAGACTCCCCCACTCTAAACAATACAGAAATCGTTAGTAAGTCATGATTACACTACAATGTTCGAATAAAAGACATAAAAAATAAAGGAGGAAAACATGATCCAGGATAAAGTATGGAGCATACTGCGATGTTATAAAAAGTTCATTGCTATGGGAGTATAATTGCATAACCAGTAATTGGCAGGAGGAAAACCAGTAAAATACACATCCAGTGTAGATCGCTAGGCCTATTTCAATGAAAGTGCAAGTGCAGCAAAGGCAAAAAATACCTTAAAACATCAATCGGAAATATGATGTATAAAGATAGTGTTATCAACACATTTCCACACCAAATCTAGACTGGAAGAAATAAAGTAGGAAAAAACCTTCTATGGGTATAAAGGTATCTTCCCATGTGGCGTGTTTGCAGCATTTTACAATACAAGAAGTCTTTTTAAAAAATCTCATGCACACGCTTGTTTTCTTTTTTGTTGCAGCTTTTGAGCTGCTGGCCTTTTTTAAAAATCTGCAGCGTGTCAGTTCTTCACCCATCCTAATGAATCATTCTAATGAATGGGGAAATTAAGCGAAAGAAACATGGGTCGCCCTCCCAGGGCTGCGGGGTACTCGGTACCGGGCCCGATGAGCTTCACTGGGAGATATCACGGCAGTTGGGACCCGACCCGTGGCCCTGAGCGCCCATTGTAACAAAGGGGAATGTTCGGTGTGCTTATGATGATTAAAGTTTATGAATGAATGAGTCATGACGCCACCTGTGGTGTTCGGCAATGAAGATGTTAAGCCGACGCTGCTGGCAGATCCTCTGGAACAGATGGTGTGGTGCAGCAATGATGTTATAGCCCTCCACAGGCAGGGCTTTAGTCCCAGGGCAGAGTAGGTGAAGTGACACTTAGATGGCGTAGTGTCGGGCGCAGGGTTAGGCACAAGGATGTAGCAGTGCTGGGTGTGCTGACGCAGGAATAAGTGGAGGACACCAAGGCATGTAGCTCCAAAGCTTTACTCACAGTCTGTTGTGGCACAAGAGCCCGCATCTGTGCCGTGTCCTCTGAGTCAGGAGCTCAGCCAACCTTCAGGCGAGATTAAGTACTCCTTTCCAGCACTCCGCCAACTTATGTGCCTTTTGTGAATGTCTCCCTCTTAGCGCCTTTAGTGAAGTACTCACAGTACTGAGTTACACTGTAGTTCCTCCTGTCATATGTTCCTATGAACTCTACTTGTACGGCAGACAGCTGTAGCCTGCTTAGGGGACTCCTTACTACCTAGTCCAGGCTCACTATCGTTGCTGTTGTGCCCCCAAGTCTGGTATGGGAATAAAGTGATGACAACTTCTATTCCTCCAGTGTCTGCTGCAGGACCATTAGTATCCATACAACCTCGGGGACCGGACCCCGACCTTGTGCTTAGAACTTGGGAAGGGTTCTCCTCTAACCCTAATCCTTAGTTCTCTTCTTCTCCTCACGTTCCATGCTAATCCTTTCCTTCTTATGGAGAGTCAGGCTTTCTATCCAAGTTCCTTTCCTGTGCCAGCGGACCAGGTCACTGAGGTCGGGTGCAGCACTTCCTTCATCCATCCCACTCAGGGGATCTTCTCTTACAGACTGACCTCGTCAGACTACTGTGACAAACTGACTGACTCAATCCTAAACTCTTCCCGCTCTTTTGTGCAATACTAAACTCCACCCACCTCCCAGCACGCTTCGTGTTCCAAGCAGGGAGCCACCAAAGGGTGCTTTGCTACACTACTGTGTTGTGTGGGATGCAGGTGTTGGAGCGTGGTCAGGTGTCTCCACCTTACCTGGATGGTGGGGTACCACACCTCAGGAGGAGGTGCAGTACCTTTGTGGTAACTGAACCCTCAGGGGGGCCACATACCCCCCCGTTAAGCACAGCACGTCCGCAGGCTGTAAAAGAAGCAAAGATGGACAAATACAGGAACATACAAAATTTTTATAATGCTAAATAAACAGTTCTTATCTAAACTTCCCAATGTGCGAGGCACTGAGTCTTGAACGTTGCAAACATCTTAACTAACTATCTATATCTTACTACAGTTCCTAATTCAAAGTGCTATTTCAAGTATTATCATTAACATATTTCTTCATCATTTCCTCTTTCACATTTTCTGCTTTCTTTCTACTTGAGTGACAATCACTGATGCCTGGTTCGTCACCTGCATTTTTCAAATCTTTATCTTTATTTAAATCCTTCATCTCTTTATTAAAACATTCCTAAAAGGTATTGCTATTAACTAGATTCTATATAAAAGCTGTTCTCTAACTATTAATACTTTCATGAGGCACATTATAAAATACTTCACATCAAAACTTATATCCCAGGAGACCAGGAACAATTCACACAGTACACTTTGTAAGTTATGTATTATATTTAATTTGTTAATGATACATTGTTTTCTTGGTCAGCAGACATACAGATCACTCTGTGACAACCTTAGTCTGCATAGGCATTCTGGCACTTATTGTTTAATTGCACTGGGCACTGCACTTTATTTAATGGTCCATACAGGACGTATTAGCACTGATTGTTTATTGTAAATTATGCACAGCACTTTTATTATAATTCATGATACACTTTTATTACAATTCATGATACACTTTACTAATTTATAAAGTTGTATTTTTAGATTTTTCACATGCACATTTTTTTAAAAAATTTCACTGCTATGTGTATGTATGTCCTATAGGGGTGGTACTGCCCAAATTTCAGATAAATCTAATTATTTGTATATTTCTTCAATACATGTCTAAAAAAAATTGTCATATTCCATATATTGATACCTGTTTTAAATATCTGATTTTACCTGATTATAATAATAAATATTGTACTCCATATTGGTACTTATGGTCGTTGTGTTGTCTCTTGTGTGGTGGTTCCAGTGAAATCAGAAAATGTTGAATGGGACGCGCTTGCTCCAGCCTTACTCTTACTTCTTCCACTTCCCCATCGCAGTCAGCTTAGCGCTTTTGAATTGAGAGCACAGTTCATCTAATTGTCCCATGCAGGTGTTGGAGCGTGGTCATGTGTGTCCACCTTACCCGGATGGTGGGGTACCACACCTCAGGAGGAGGTGCAGTACCTCTGTGGCGACTGAGCCCTCAGGGGCGCCACAAACACATCCACAATGCTCGCAAAAATGCAGCATATTTTATTCAGTATTTTTCTTGCCAACACTCTGATTTTTGCTGCAGAAAAAAATTCTGCAAAAAACTCAACGTCAGAACATAGACCGAAGAAATATAAAGTACTACATAAAACCAAAAGGCAGCCTGTCCACTAAAGATCACCAATGATGTGCGTTTCCCGTTGGCTTCTTCATGATTTAAAGGGGTTGGTCACTTTATTTTAACAAGTGAATGTATTGGAACATGATTTTGTGTCACTCACTAATATAAAAGTACTAAAAATAGGCCCGATGGGAGTACGGTGAAAATAGGCCCGATGGGAGTGTGGTGAAACATACATTTCACCTCTATTCCCCACGCAGGCGCAGTAACAGCCACGATGTTACCGTGCATGCGCGAGAAGAGCACGCAGTTGTGACTGTTACTGCGCATGCGCGGGAATAGCGCTGACGTGGATGTCACTTGCGCAGGCTTTACGGCCACGAACTGCCACGGTGCCTTATGGGATTCGGGGACAGCGGCCCAAAGTCCCAACTGGCGATTATATTATAAGATAGTCAAATTGGAATACCCCTTTAATGTCTGATGCTGCAAGCACCATCTACTGGGATGGAAAGCAGGAATCCTCTGAAGAGAACCTTGACTGCTCACCTCATGGTGGTGTAGCAGGTTTCCATACTGATATCTGCATGTTGGCATCCATGCCAGTGTAAGACTCCAGGGCTGTGGGTGAGCTCATATGCAGCCTAGCCTCCAGCTCATATCTGTACTCCTGCTGTAATCATCCCAGCAGCAGGAGCAGCACTCTCCCCCCAGCATCTCCCATACCCTGCAGACTGCCAGGCGCTGCTCTGCAGATCACTAATGGACGAAGACAGGAAGGTCATTGCTGCCCACACTACAGCAAGCACCGCTGCCACCCTGCCCGGCTCATACCCACACCGCATGCCTAGGAGGTAGGTGTCTGATGGGATCTTAAACTTCCTGTCTGCATTCCAAGCCTTGCTTCCACTGATGGCAGCTGGGCTGAAGGACCGGTGATGACGTCAGGACCATGTGACATGTGTGGACAGAGTCTGACTTCTGAATGTGCTGCTTAAATGTAGTCAGCAAGTGGCACTGCCGCGGTGCCTTATGGGATTCGGTGACAGTGGCCAACTGGTGATTATATATGTAGATTATAGGTTCTCTTGCGCTTCCTGCATGGTTCTTCTGTTTTCAAACTGACAGCTGATGCAGGAGCATGTGAATGAACCTGTCCATCAGCCTCCTCTAATTGAAAAACTGCATTATTATGCTGAACAGATCTGGTCATGTTCTGAATAATCAACTGCCTTTATCATTATATTAGTAAGGCCCGTTTCACACTTCAGTTTTTTGTGTCAGTTAAAATCCGCCAAAAAGGCGGAAAAGCGGATCCGTTCCTAACTGATGTGAACGGATGCCACCGGATCCGTTTTTTTGCCGGATCCGCCGAATGAAGAATTTTAAGCACTTAAAACAACTCCTTTAGGCTACTATGGAGAAACCATTAGGTTTTTTTGTTTGTTGTTTTTGTTCATAAACCTAATAATTAATCTTTTAAACAAAAGTTTGTAACAAATCAGGTCACTGATTTAATTTTTACCTGCCCTAAAATGAAAGCTAAAATCCGATTTCTTCCCATAGAAAACTTTTAAAGTGAACCTGACGGCTGATTTATGCAGCCCAAACAGGTAGCATGAATCACACACTGGCCTTGTCATTTCAGCCAGGTATGATTTACTGTGAAATGGTGCCGTGTTACACAGAGGACAGACATTTAAAAGCCAGCTGGGGAACATGCTGCTTGGGTGAATAATCTAAAGTTATGTTCTCATCTTTTTCAGGTGGATTGAGCCTGAAAAATGCTAAAAATAACACCAAAAAGAGTGAACATATGCACAGCAATGCCAAAACAACTAGCTGTGCAAATGTTTAATTTTATGTTCCTTCTTTTAACCAATTCAGACTTTGAAAGACATTAAGTGGCTAAAGGAAGTGACTGTTCCATTCTTCTGGTAGCTTCTGCCTGGAGGCTTCCACTATGTTAAAAATGGAATTTAGAAAAAAAAAGAACTCCAGCTGCAAAAGATGGCCTAAAGGATGTCAGAAAAGATGCTTTGGAAAAACACCACCACTGTTTTCCTGAATTGTTTTCTCCTCCAAAAAGGATGTGGGTACACTAGCATCTAAAAGACATGATGCATCTACTCTAAGAGGCCGGTCCACAGTGGCTTCTCCCCAACCTCCACTGTTTGAGTGAAAGGTCTCTATGCATACATAAATACATACATGTAAGGAGAAGCCACTGGGGACCAGAGTAATCTCACGAGCGGCATGCAAATATATGTTGTTTCTGAATTGTTGCCAGGTTTCAAAGTAAAACATACTTCGCTGATATGGCGGAGCTGGATTCTGATTCCGGCTGCCTGTGGTTTGGGCAGAATTAATCAATTGTTAGGTTCTCTTTGATGTGTATTCACAAACTGCTTATTTGTTGCAGACTTTTTTTTTTTGAAAAACAAAAAATGAGAAAGTCTATGCACATGGTGTAGAAACAAGCACATTCAGGTGTTTGGAACTATATTCTTGCCGCAGTTGACTACTGCACATGCTTGTGTAGGGTTGGTGGGCTGGACTGGGGGGTGGTCCCTCTTTTACCACGCAGAGACGTAACGGAGACAATTTGGAGGCAGGTTTCGGGTGCAACAGGTCCAAGTTTTATCCTCTTGCCGTCCACCTGATGGCCTCTCAGCACACCGCAATTCTCTTCAAGGCCCTCCGGTTACAATACACTTTAACACACCGTATTCTTCACCAGGGACGTATATATACGTGCCGTCCCTTTTCGCTTATTGACGCTCCTGACAGGTCCATCACTGTGGCCGCCTTAGGCCCGTAAACCAACAGTAATTTTACTGGTCAGACGTCTTCCTCAATACTGTATGTTTTACCTCTATGCCTCGTCTATATTGCGGTCTTCGTGTCAGGACCACCCCCCTGACTTTCTCTCTCCTCAGTCCCCCTGGCTGGGTTTTCCTCACAGTGCCACAACTGTCACAGTGTCCTCGTCACTTGAGCTCCCCCAGGGGACTGGAACTTTCTGGAACCCTCCTGTCAAATTTATAACTTTCCCGGTTACCTCTAACTCCGCCCCCATGACCAACGGTTTCTTAAGCACTAAGCTGATGTCAAGTCCTATGCTCACACTCCTCCCTGCCCTCTAATGGTCAACCCAAGGTACTGCATGTCCACTACACTTTCCTAGCTGTTTCCCCACTGTACTAACTGACACCTGTCTAAACTGTGCAAACCTGTGCAGCCATCGAGCCGGAAATCAGCCCACCGGTGACCCCCGTCACGTTATGGTGGGTCACTGGTGGCTTGGCATGACAACCAGAAGTCTCCTGGAGACCTCTATAGTTGTAAGTGCTGGGTTGCTATGGGTGCCACCTGGTGGTCGGCGCTCATAGTAAGTCAGCAATTCTGCTACATACAGGCGATCTGATCATCCCCATGGAGACTATTGAAGCATGCCAAAAAAGTAAAAAAAAAAAGGTTTCAAAAATGTTAAAAAATAAAAAAATAAAAGTTTAAATCACCCCCCTTTCACCCCATTCAAAATAAAACAATTAAAAAACATCAAACATACACATATTTGGTATTTCCGTGTGCAGAATCGCCTGATCTATAAAAAAAAAAGAACTAACCTGATTGCTAAATGGCATAGCGAGAAAAAAAGTCAAAATGCCAGAATTACGTTTTTTTGGTCACCATGACAGAGAGATCAAAACATCGTATCTGCACCAAAATGGTATCAATAAAAACATCAGCTCGGCGTTCAAAAAATCATCTCTCACCCAACCCGAGATCACAAAAAGTGGAGACGCTACGGGTCTCGGAAAGTGACGCAATTTTTTTTTAAACAAAATTTAGATTTTTTTTACCACTTAAATAAAAAAGAACCTATACATATTTGGTGTCTATGAACTCATAATGACAAGGAGAATCATAATGAGAGGTCAGTTTTAGATTTTGGTGAACATGGTAAAAAAAATCCAAAAACACTTTTTGGAATTGCACTTTTTTTGCAATTTCATCACACTTGAATTTTTTTTCCTGTTTTTGAGTACAAGATATGATAAAACTAATAGTGTCGTTCAAAAGTACAACTCATCCAGCAAAAAACGAGCCCTCACATGGCCATATTGATTGAAAATTAAAAAAGTTATGGCTCTGGGAATAAGGGGATCGAAAAACCGAAATGCAAAAACGAAAAATGTCAAGGTCTCAAAGGGGTTAAACATCAATATATACAGAGCTTTATAGTCACTGTTTCTATTTTGCTATATGAAATATTAGAAATGCCAATAAGGCTAATTCTAACTAGCAACATTATATAACTTGCTTTAAAATGAGTAGTGATATCACTTAAAGGTATTTTATTCTATAACCTTTAATAGAATATCTTAGTCAGTCTGCATAATCAGATTATTAAATGCCCACCGATCAGCAAACAAGCAGCTGATCACTGTTTATTACTGCCCTAGGTTGGTCCGTGTAAAAGTGTCTTAAGCCCCCGTCACACATAGCGATCTCGCTAGCGAGATCGCTGCTGAGTCACAAGTTTTGTGATGCAACAGCGATCTCACCAGCGAGATCGCTGTGTGTGACAGCTATCAGTGACCGGCCCCCCTGCCGAGTATCGCTGATCGCTGTAGAAACCTCTGGACATTTTTGGGGTCGCTGGTCTCCCGCTGGCCAGCACGCTTCGCTGCGTGTGACAGGCGGGAGATCAGCGACCAGCGAGCAGGAGCTGGTAACTAGGGTAAACGCAGGGTCTCTAAGGGGCGCGCAGCGCCTAGAAACCCGATGTGTACCTTAGTTACCAGCGCGCTGATGCAGGGAGCTGGTAACCAAGGTACACATCGGGTTTCTAAGTGACGCTCCCCTCTTAGAATCCCGATGTGTACCTCCATCAGCGCGCTGGTAACTAAAGTACACAGCGACGCCGCACGCTCGGCGTCGCTGGTGCTGATTGCTGGTGAAGCTGTCTGTTTGACAGCTCACCAGCGATCATGTAGCGACTCACCAGCGATCCTGACACGTTGATATCGTTGTCGGGATCGCTGGTGAGTTGCTATGTGTGACGGGGCCCTTACAAGCTTACTCATCTCAAGATATTGCTTATAACTGGAGAGAATCGGGTAACAGAAATTACTGCAGAGCAGCGCTTTCAAAATGTACACATATCTAAGTAGAATTAAACTTAGGGTTCCAGGTGATGACAGCAGTTATTGTGACTCGCTACGGTAAAGAGATCCTGTCCATGTATTTTACATTTACACACTCAGAATACTTTTACGGTAAGACTGGTCCAAATTAACACATTTCATATGTATTTTAGAGGAGAATAATCACCAATAATTATTGACAAAGTACACAAACTTTCCAAATTGTAATACTTGTTAATAGTGGATTGCAAGCTGTTAACTCTGCATGCGCTGTAAGTTGTAGTTTGTCGTATGCTTTGCTGATAAAACTTACTGTGTTTCCAGCCAAGCTCATCTCTGGCATAATGAAACAGTTCTTTAGTATACTCTAGTATACTTTATTCATGTTCTCTTCTTTTAGTCTTTGATTGGAAAACTACATCATTTTTCCAGGGTCACGTGATGATTTGCATAGGTGCATGGCTGACTACAGTTAGTAGCCCCCAATACACATTAGACTAATGTTACTCGAACCTGCTGATATCTCTGGATTTGGCTGACAGTCCAATGTGTATGGAATGTCCAGGACAATTAATTCCAATTTCAGATTGCAGATCCTTTTGTTCTTCCGGAGTCACCGCCAGACAGGCTGCCCTCTCATAGAGGACACAAGACAAGAGTGCTTGACCAAATGAGAGCTCCTATGTATGAGTAACCCCCCCCCGAGTGATTCATCTTTTGAATGATAGCCATCTAATGTATATGGTGGGCTTAATAAAAAGAATTTTAAAGGACTGTACATTGGTGTTCACTAGTCTGTCCACCTCATTCTGCGAGATCTGCTTAGTTTGCCTCAAGAGTAGCTATAGTACCACACAGTAATGATTAAATCTAACTAAAGTCATGGCCAAAGTAGATATCTTTACTGAAAATATATGATAAGCCACGTGTCAGAGATTGCATCCATTAAGGCTTTGTATTGATCTTCTGATCTAGTAGCTGGACTGAAAATTCAATTTTCTCTATATGGCTTTTAGCCTACTCAAGCAATCCATAGGAAATCTAATTCTAAAATGTAAATAAAAACCTCTGCATTTGATATATGTATGCCTCAGTCATTCTTTATGGCGGTTCAGAGCTCTATTTTATGACTGCCAGGCGACCTTCTGATCATTTACCTCTAATGTATATCTTGAAGATTCTGACTTATCTAATCAGCTGCTGCATTTTATGTGCGTCTTCATTTACTTTGCACTATAAACCTTCAATGAAATAGAGGTACCGATTTTCCCTTATGTAAATGTTGCTGCAATCATTTTTATTGATTGAGCCCTTACTTTATAGTTCTCCTTTACACTAGCTTGTCCTGTCTATATAATAAGGTATGGCACAAATGGCAATCATTTAGATTAAATATTTCTCCATAATTACCGTGCATTAGTCACAGAATTAAGAATTTGTTGTTTCATCCAATTATTTATGTTTGTGTAATACTTTAATATAGCATTCACTGATTATACACTATGTGTGATGTAATACACATATTCAGCTGACATAAAACCAAGTCTGGTTTTGCAAGAGAGCTCCCTTTTGTACTCTGGGAAATATTATGACCACCGATACTAAGTTTTAGCCACAATGTTCCAATAAATGATGGACATTTGTTGTGACAATATGGTTGTCAGCTTACTTTCTTCTTCTGTGTTCTCACCCTGAAGGAAAAGCACTTACATCTTCCGGAGCTGCAGTAATTGATGATGTCTGGAACTCTTGATAAAGTGTGTGCATGTTACTTACTTTGTCTGATACCTGGCTTTATGAGTATTTACATCGATCAGTCATAACATTAAAACCTGGAATTGTGTAGACCCCCCTCTTGCCACCAGAACAGGTCTAACTCATCAAGATATGGATTGCACAATGCCTTTTTAATATGTCCTGTGGTAGCTGGTACCAAACATCAACAACAAAATATTTAAAGCACCACTGCAACATTTTTTTTTAAAGTTCAGCTCTGGAGTGGTGAATTTTTTTCAGCACAGTAGGGTGTGTTATCTTGCTGAATGAGGCCACTGATTTTAGGAAATACTCTTGCCATGAAGGTGTGTACCTGACCTGCATTAATGTGGTTTATGTCAAAGTAATATCGCAAGAGTTCAAGTCCTCTTCCTTTCTGAAGAGTCTAGTTCCATACTTAAGTAAAGAGGAGAACATTGCATGGTGTCATAAGTCTCCTTACGCTGACTTGTCACTCTTCACAAAGAGAACCCCTTCCCCCTCAACCTTAAAGTAACATCTGCATGAATGTTAGGGCCTAAGGCTGGTTTCACACCTGCGTTTTTTTGCGCTGTTATTTAGCGCTAAAAAACGCATGCGTTTTTTCCTATATTTTGCATGGGATGCGCTTATGTGCGCTTACCCATACGTTTGTATGCGTTTTTGTGTGCATGCGTTTTTTTGCAGTGTGCGCTCGGGCGCACAAGATGCAACTTGTTGCATTTTTTGTGCGTCCGACTTGCCCCAAGACACCCATTGTAAGTCTGTGGGTGCGCATACGTGCGCATTGGCATGCGCATGTATGCGTTTTTTTGCGCATGTGTTTTTTTGTTGTATATTGGTTAGACAATGGTTATGGTAAGGGTTAGGGTGAGTTAGGGTTAGTAGAGTCAGGGTTTAGAGTTAGGGTTAGGTTAAGGGTTAGTGGTTAGGGTTAGTTAGGGTTTAGGGTTAGGGTTGGGGTTAGGGTTTGGGTTAGGTTAAGGGTTAGGGTTAAGGGGTAGGGTTAGGGGTTAGTAGGGTTAGGGTTAGGTAAAGGGTTAGGGTTAGTTAGGGTTTAGGGTTAGGGTTACTAGAGTCAGGGTTTAGGGTTAGGGTTAGTACTACTAACCCTAACTAACCCTAACCCCTAACCCTAACCCTAATAATATCTTGATTTTTTTGGTGAGGACAATGTTGAAAAAAACGCAAACGCACTAAAAACGCATACAAACGCATAAAAACGCTGCGTTTTTGAAAAAAACGCAGCGTTTGTATGCGTTTTTTCCATTCATTTTTTGCGCAAAAAAACGCGCAGCAAAAAAACGCAAGTGTGAAAGTAGCCTAAGGATTCCCAGCAAATAATTGTCCAATGCATCTCTCCCTATATCAGCTTTCCCTTCTTCCCATAGGACATCTTAGTTGTCATCTCTTCACCAGTGACATGCACACACAGAGCTGTCCACAAATTCCAGAGACCAGGCCACCTTCTTCTATTCCTCTGTTTCTATTCTGATGTTTACAGACCTATAGTAGACACTTTCCATGGTGATCAGGGCTCAGCAAAGGCTCCCTCACAGGATCTGTCATGGCCAACATTTTTGCTTCAGTAATGCAGCAACTAGGCCTGGACACCCATGAAATCTGTCACTAGTTCACCATTGATCATCCATGGATCACTTTTGGTAGGTAATAACCGCTGTATACTGGGAATACTGGATCTGACATTTTTAATATGGTCTGACCCAGTTGTTACCATTACGCACCCATGAGCCTGCTGCCCAATTTCTTAATCCAAAACAATAACCATTAATCCAAAACATTTACTCCAAGAACAGGCAGTTTATTTGTTGCCTTGTATATGCCAGCTTTTCTATCAGTGCAATTGTAACAGCATAATCAGTATGATTCACTTCACCAGATTTTAAAGTTTTGGCTGATTGGTGAATATTAAATATTATATATAACATCCTACCATTAAAAAATATTAATTAGACAAAAAAAACACTACTTTAGAATCCTGAAGAAAAAAAAATTTGGTTAGCAGTAAGATGGTTCATTGTACACGTTCTTGATGAAAAAAACAATGAACTCCAGGCTAGAAGAAGTGACTGTGTTGTGTTTTGTTATAGACATTGATGAATGTGCTACAGGAAGACACAGCTGCAGTAATGATACTGTTTGCTTCAATTTGGATGGTGGATATGATTGCCGATGTCCACATGGTAAAAACTGTTCTGGAGACTGCATACATGAGGGAAAAATCAAGCATAATGGCCAAATCTGGGTGTTGGAAAATGATCGATGCTCAGTATGTTCATGCCAGGTTAGTTAAACTGATGCTTCCAGTATTTCATTGTTTTTTTTTTCCTATGTTTTACAAAACTCCTGTATAATTAGTATAATTAAATTACTTTTTATGCATTGCCACAGGTGGGGTTGGTAATGTGTCGTCGTATGGTCTGTGATTGTGAAAACCCAACGGTTGACTTGTTTTGCTGTCCTGAATGTGATCCACGACTCAGCAGTCAATGTCTACATCAAAGTGGAGACATTACATATAAAAGTGGAGACACCTGGGTACAGAACTGTCAGCAATGCAGATGTTTGGTAAGTGCAGAAGAAAATGCAAGTTTCTCTGAGATTTCATCATTCAATTCAGTAACATACTGAAAGAGTGAATATTGATATATACATAAAGTGCACATAGGTTCTGCTAGAAATTAATCTCAGAGGAGGACAGAGAAGTAATTGACAGGCTTTAGTCTTCTCCTAATTTTCCTGAAGTCCAATATCTTTTCAGCTGGTTTTGCTTTTTTTTTTTTTTGCTCATCATGACCTGTTATTAAAATTTTTCCTGTTAAGACTTCATTATTCTCCAAACATAACAGGAATTGTGGTTGCTTTCCTCAGTCATATTAGTATTTGTGCCTCATTTTTTCAAAATCTAAAATCCATTGAATGTCTCATGGAAAACACAGTCTCAGAGTTTTTGTTTTTCTTTCTTTCTGCAACACGTAACTTCATGGCATCTTAAGTAGGTCTCTAGGACTTTATAAAATCTTGGAGGTTGAGCCAAAGCATTGAACTCTACATATCTTAGATTTGTCTCTTTTCTCTCGTGACTATCCTGTGTAAATATACAATTTTAGACGCAAACTGTTGGGGAAATGAAAATCCTGCTATGTCATGTCTCCAAAGTATTAGACAACCTAAATGACACCATCTTGCAATCAATTTCAATTTTTCAAATGGGAAGGTAAGTATGTGACACATCAAACTGGTTGAAATTTCACTGGAAATACATTTGTGTGCTTCATGTTTTCGTAATTTTATTTGTTTTCATGGTAAAAGTGATTTTTCTTTAGGCAGGCCAGGTGAAGATTGGCTTTACTCCAAAGAGAATTTGTTAGGGTGAACAAACCACATACAGGTGCATCTCACAAAATTAGCATATCATCAAAAAGTTAATTTCAAGTGTTTATTTCTGTTAATGTTGATGAATTTGGCTTACAGCCATTGAAAACCCAAAAGTCATTATCTCAGTAAGACTGCTTTATAACACCAGCTTGAAAAAAATATTTTTAAAATCCAAAAGTAAATGCAATCAATACTTGGTCGGGGCTCCTTTGTCATCAATTCCTGCATCAATGCGGTATGGCATGGAGGCGATCAGCCTGTGGCACTTCTGGGGTGTTATGGAAGCCCAGGTTGCTATTGTCTCTCATCTTCCTTTTGACAATACCCCACAAATTCTCTATAGAATTAAAGTTAGGTGCGTTTGCTGACCAATCAAGCACAGTGATACTGTTGTCTTTAAACCAGGTATTGGTACTTTTGGCAGTGTGGACAGGTGCCAAGTCCTCCTGGAGAATGAAATTTCCAACTCCAAAAAGCTTGTCGGCAGAGGGAAGTATGAAGTGCTCTAAACTTTCCTGGTAGACGGCCACGCCAACTTTGGTCTTGATAAAACACAGTGGACCTACACCAGCAGTTGGCATGGCTCCCGAAACCATCATTGATTGTGGATACTTCACACTAGACCTTGGAAATCAAGGTCCCAGAGTCTGGAGGAAGAGTGGAGAAACAGACATTCCAAGCTACTTAACGTCTAGTGTGAAGTTTGCAGCATTCAAGATGACCATGCTGGTGTCACGGCCTGGGTTTCTCCTTGCCCAATATATTATGCATAAAATTTGATCACTGTTTCCAAACAATTTCCATTTTATATGAGTGTTTCCTTACTTTTGAGACACCCTGTATTTTCAATGTATAAATAAACTCCTATTTAGCATATGCACCTTATTGCATCTTGTATATTTACTGTATATACTACATTGCATCTTTTACTAAATATTTTGGTGGATGAATATAACAACCACAATAATATTCAATTTAAGACCCTGTACTTAAACAAGTTTTTTTTATTTTTTTTGCAGCAAGGAGAGGTAGATTGCTGGCCTTTGCCATGCCCTGAAGTTGACTGTGAATTTAGCGTGGTTCCAGAGAGTGAGTGTTGTCCACGCTGTATCAATGACCCCTGCCAAGCTGACATAGTACGCAACGACATCACAAAGACATGTGTTGACGAAACAAACGTAGTCCGTTTTACAGGTTCTTCTTGGATTAAGCATGGCACAGAATGTACCCTTTGTCAATGCAAGGTAAAATTTTGGACTTAATATGTATTCATATATGTTGCCCAGTGAAAGGAAAAACATCTAGTATGACCAAAAAATTGCGCAGTAAGGTAAATGAGCTCAAAACAAACCATAAAAGCTGATGTACCACATCTTTTATACTACTTACACCAAATTTACTAGTGTCTATATTCTTGGCTTTAGCTAATTATAGCTCATAATTTGTTTTTTTCAACCCTTTCTTGACCGCTAACTTGTGAGAATTCACTATATTTATATATGTACCTACATGTTCATAATTCTGTTTGTTTTTTTGCAGTTCCATCTAAACCTATAATAAGTACTCCCCCCAAAATCTTAACCCTCTTTGAATATATTTGTAGTAAATATGATTTAATAAATTATAATTAGAAGTTATATTTCTGCCATGGGACAGAAAATTATAATCGTTACAGTTTAATTTCATTTAATAAAAGGAAGCAATTACAGGAAAGCAAAATTAAATATCTGAGCACCACAGAGCAAATAATGGGGCAAATTGACAAGAGTTAATAACTGGATAAGAAGTAAGGTCATAAAGAAAGTAAAAGTAGGGAGTTGAAGGGAAAAATAAATGAGAAAAGTAAAAAAGAAACAGGGAAATGGAATACGTAAAGGTGGTGAAGAAGAAATACTCCCCAGTGCAAATTGTTAAAGTTATGCTATCATGGCAAGAAACTTAAAAATTCTCCTTCTAAGTGCATAAAATAGTAAAAATATAAAAACACGCGGCAACCAAGTCCATAAGCACAAACAAAAGGGTTAACTGAGAAGTTTGCACCAAAGAAGGTATGTATAATCCACTACAGTGAGAGTTACTGTGACCCCTAGTTTATGGTTTCCACAGTTCTAATGTTCTGCTTTAGGCTTTAAAGTCTCACTTCTGCAGGTGTTTTGTGCTCTCATTTTACTACCAATATTCTAGAGATTATGACTTCCTCCTTCCTGCAGAAGTACTGAACCAAAGTAATAGCACGATAGGGATCAATGTTTTATATCAGAAATGAACTACATGAGGTTTAAATCTTATCTACTAGGGAGTAGGTTTTCTGTGATGGCATAACATGAATCAGAATGAAAACGCTCAAACCTGATTACTAGTTGTCATCAAATCTGCTACCATTCAAATTCACCAAACTGTGCAGGTGTTACCGGGAAACTCAATTCACAGGGAAGGTATTTTCTGCTAACTGAATGTTCCTTATTATACTCTGGGATCTCTTCAAACATAAAAATGCAATGTAAAAAAAAAACCTAATACTCACTTCACTGTTGACCTGTCCCGCTAATCCCTCTGGCCACCAACCGGTCCTCTAAGCCTTTCCTTTTCCCCTTTCCAATTTGCATGCATTCTCTTTGGCATCTTCACCCCTGGTCATGACTTCTGACTTGACTGAGGTGAGGATTGTTATTATTATTTTTTATCCATTTGCCTGGCCCCCTACGGTTCATCAAAATGGTGCAGCTAACTTCCATTTTGCTTAATGTCAGCCTCTTTCCTAATTCCCGCAGGACTTCAGTCACTGATGGATAATCCAGCATTATTGATTTGCGTGTGCACTGCCCCCTCTGATAAGATGACCCCAGGCATGTTTTCTGTGATTCACACAATTAGGATTTAAGGTGGTTTTCCACGACAAGGATAGGTCATCAATATCAGATCTGTGGGGCCCCACACCCTGACTTCCACTAATGAGCTGTCACCTCCTCCTACGGTGGCTGGATATAAACAGTGTATAGAGTGGAACAGCAGCGCTCCAACACTCTTTATTGGCAGCTGCCAGATTCTGCGGATCAGCTCCTGTTCCTCAAGAAATCAATTTAAATGTTTATTTTTACAAAAGTTGAATGATTGCACCAGCAACATTTCAGAATACCAAATATTAACAACCTTACAGCAAATTAAAAAAGAAAAATATAGATGTCTCTTTTGACTAAATGACACTAAGAAACTTAATAACGCAAGCACTCGGCAAAACATTTTTCCCTATCTACTGGAATACTGGTCTTTAAAGGGAACCTGTCATAAGACTCATGCTGCTCAATAACACGTTGCAGTGCTTCAGAGAGAAACATGCAATGGTTCGAGCAGCATGAGTCTCGTCAATAAACCGCTCCTGACTACTGCAGGGCAGCCTGCTTTAGTCGTGTTCTACTTTATAGATATCATTCAGTAGACATATAATCCTCCCACTAGCACACGATGGACACCTACGTACTGTAAAGAGAAAGGTTTTTGCAGCACTTAAGAGGATGTAAAAAACCCTGTGGCAGTGCGCTTATCCCACATTCTGGAAGTTACTGCTCTCTTCAGAATAGGATGACTCATTATTAAGTTGCAAGGAAAGTGTTGTTTATACATACAGTGTGTATCTAACAAGCGCAGTGCACAGGAGCGAGTGCTTGTTTCTCCAGGCTGGGACCATACAACTTGTCAATTTGAATACATCTTCTCCATGATGTGTCTCTCGCTGGCTGGTAGAATTTAGAGATGTCAGCCAGTTATGTCACACCATGGCTTTAGGAAATCTCCATGCACAGCTCCTTGGCTGAATAATCTAATGGTTGCGATTGTGAACATCAAGGTTTAAAGAGAAAAGTCTACAAAGAAGACGACAATCTAAGAGCCACAATTGCTATCTTTATTGTTTCCTGCCCATTTAAATTACCAGTGTGCATAATTGGGAACCTAAATATCATTGTCAATAATTGAACCATTCCTAGATGGTAATGATGCATTGCAGATTATCTATTTTATCCTTTGCCCATATCAAATGACTAAGGAAGTAACAACGCAGCTAAGAAATGCATTAGCAGCAGAGCACACAGCAGATACAAGGATTTTATGGTGTTTACACATACAGTGGCATGTAAAAGTATGGGAATCCCTGGTCAAAATTACTGTTATTGTGAGCATTTAAGCAAGTTGAAGATAAAATTATCTCTAAAAGGCCTAAAGTTAATTGTTTTTAAGGCAAAAAAAGTGTGTATATATACACGTGTATATACAGTGTGTATATATATATATATATATATATATATATACATATATGTGGTAATTTTTACAGAAAGGAAAATGGGCCAATGCTAAAATTTTGCCACCCTTGGAGATTTCTGTGCTCAAATAAAAGTTTTGACCATGAGAAAATTTAGCTATGAACTCCAGTCACCTCACTAATGTCAGCGCTAGACACTGCATGGGCATTCTCACGCAGGGGCAGCTGAAGGCTGATATTCTTAGTCTGAGAGGAGGCCAATATCCATGGCCCCTTCCAAGGCTATTAATATCAGCCCACAGCTGTCTGCCTAGACTTTGCTGGTGATTAAAAATAGGACCATGTTATTTTTTTGAGGGTCATCACTTGTTAATAACCAGTAAAGGCTAAGTAGACAGTTGTGAGTTGATATTAATAGCCTGGGAAGCTCCATGTTTGTTTGTTTATTATTCATTTCTCAGGCCATAAACATCAGCCCCCAGCTGTCGGCTTTCCCTCAGCTGGTTATGAAAAAATATGGGTGATCCTACACCATTTAAAAAAAATAACATTAGAAGCATGTAAAACAACTAATAAGCTTGGACACTAAACTACACATGAAAAGAAAATATATGGTCCCTAGATTCTCGTTAAAGTCAGCACTGGTAGAGGCCTACTTATGGTTTTTAAATCCCCCTTTCTATAAATCGTTTTATATTATTTTCCAAATTATTACTTCGAACTACACAATTACATGTTTGTCTAAATGGCAAATAAAAAAGTCAATTATAATTGCTAAAATTTAAATTTATTATGGACAAAAAATATCAAAATGAAAATAGACATATTTCTGTCATATGCCAAACCATGGCAAATAAAAATTTAAATATTAATTCAAGACAAAGCAAAATGGGAAACAAACAACAAACAGACATTACAAATTATAATAAGGCTAGGTTCACATTTGTGGATGGCAGAGCTGCAGAGGGCTGCAGACTTCCTCAGTGAAGCTCCGCCCACTGCCGCACCTCCTCCGGTCAGCTCTGCCTATGTCTGCATGCGGCCTGCGTACCTATCTTTAACATTGGGTACGCAGGTCATGCAGATGTATGCAGATGCCGCCGCATGCGTCATTTTGACGAAACGGCGACCGCATCAAATTCCAACATTTTGCATTTGACGCGGCTCGCTGCATCGTCAAAACGATGCATGCGGCGGCATCCGCATACATCTGCATGGCCTGCGTACCCAATGTTAAAGATAGGTACGCAGGCCGCATGCAGACATAGGCGGAGCTGACCGGAGGAGGTGTGGCAGTGGGCGAAGCTTCACAGAGGAAGTCCGCAGCCCTCTGAAGCTCAGCCATCAGCAAATGTGAACCTAGCCTAGAAGGTGAGTAGCAACAACAGGTGTGGAGACAAAGGGAGTGAGGGAAGAGGAGTAAAAAGGTTGAATACCCCATGGTAGGGTTGGGTAGGTATGGGTTGTCTGGCCCAAATATACCACGCTCCTGCTGTGGTTCAGTTTGCTTCAGTGGCTGTGGTGTCATCTCAGCATACAAATGAGTATTAGATTTTTCTTGGGCCTTATCTTCTGGGTGTGGCCCATCATTCCAACAAGACATAGGTGTTTGGGTCAGCAGACATGGTGGTAAGTGGGTTGTTGGCTGATAAGATGGCTGGACTAGAGGAGGTGGCAGTGGCTGCCGGGTGACTGGAACTGGAGGAGGTGGTGGTGGCTGCCACATGGCTGGCACTGGAGGAGTTGGTGCTGGCGGCTTTCAGAAGACTGGCACTGGAGGAGGTGGTGGTAGCGGGTGGGAGGCTGGCACTGGAGGTGGTGGCTGCCATGCTGGTTTCTCTACTGACTGCCCTTCTTGAAGGTCCAATGGCCGCTTTTGTTGGCCTCCAAAAGCTGCCACCTTTTGAGGAGTTCAAAAAACGGAATTGGAAAATTTGGAGATATTGCAGCAGCCAAAATTATTTGGAGGCTCCTCTTCATCTTGGCCCCAGCTCCAGCCTCCAAGTCAGGATCCTCACCAGCCTATAGCACCTCCGAGCTGGAGGTAGTTCCCTTTTTTCACAGGCTAGTGCTGTAAAGTGAGGAATGACAGAGAATAAATTTTTTTGCCATGAAAAATCATACTCAAAGCATTGCAAACAACAAGCTGAAAAAGGTAACCACTTACTGGCGAAGATCTAGGACTTAGGCCAAAAACTGCTGCCGGTCATAATACAGGAATATCCTTTTTTCAAAGGCCACATCACCACTCTTGCTCCACTTTTGTCTGTCACAGCGGAACTGGTCCCGGCGACTTTTCTAACATTGTGTCACTAACCCCACTGAAAAGAAAAGTGGAAGATAATAGATAAAATTAATGTAGGTAAAAGATGTTCTATGCAATAACATGTATAATGTGTCTTCTAAGATCACTGCTAGTGTGGTGTTTAGTTTTCTTTGTGTTTTCTATTGTTTACGTTGGCTAGCTGAATTTGTTCTTTTATTGTTTTTTTTGTGGATACATAATGTTTATGATTAAATATTTTTTGTCTTTCACCTCACCTACAAAATTACACATATTCAGACAATTATAATGTGCCTTTCATATTTGTCGTACTTACGTATATCCACTTAGACCTGTTGTGAGCTGCGTTCAAAATTCGAATACAGTTGGCAACAAATATGGGTCCATGCTGCATGCCTGCGACCCAGGTCCCCATAACGATTATCCCTGCTGTCCCACAAGTCTGGCCTTTGATGCACAAGAACCAGCATCATTTCCACATTGATGGTGGGAGCCATATTGATTGGTTTCCGTGAGATATGGGTTTTTTCCCTTTATAACATCCCTTGTGTCAAATGATAAGCTTCCTGGAGTTTCCAAAAGAAATTTCCTGTGTTTTTTGTTATTAGGTGCGCTTTATATTGAGGCAGGACGGATGGCATACGTATGGTCCCAGTGCTGTGCAAATTTTTTCTCGCACCCACTGACTTGCATTGCCGAGTCTCCTCCAATATACGCGGTCACTCGCAGCATGCTGCAATCTGTTTCTCAGTCCGATCCAAAATGAGAAAAAAAATCGCAGATCAACACAGATTTAGTGATGCGCAAAACCCTAGATATTCGGATCCAGTGGGTTTAGCCAGCCAATTAAAAAAAAGTTTGGTTCGTGTACCAGAAGAGTACCCGAACCCAAACCAGGACCCAGTTGAGATGAATGGGGGGCCGGAACATCCGTTATTTGCCACATTGTCATCTGCGTGGCAAACACTGCCACTGTAAGATCATTACCACCAGTCAGAGAGTTGCAGTTCCCACGCTGTCAGATGACAGCATGAGCCAGCAGCTGTGACTGTCGGTAAAAAGTTTACTGTTAGTCACAGAGGAGTCAACTGATGGGAGTACTACTCCCATCAGCTTACACCTGCTGTCAATGATAATAGTGAGAATAGAAGCCACTGATGGGGGTATTTATCAGTCAGTGCCTGCGCTATAAATAAATAGAACAGACCCCACATTATTTTTTTTATTTTTGATAACCAGTATGGCAAACCTGACAGATGTGGGCTGCAACCCTCAACTGTCAGTTTTATCATGGCTGTTATCAAGAATAAAGGGGTCCCCACACTATTTTTTAAAAATTGTTTAAATAACTTGAATGGCAAGGGGTCCTAACCCATTTTTGACAACCTACCAAGCTAAAGCAGACAGCTGGGGGCTGGTATTCTCAGGCTGGTAAGGGGCCATGTGTATTGACACCCCAGCCTAAAAATGGCAGCTGCCAGCAGCCCCAGAAAAGGTGCATCTATTAGATTGCCAACTCTAGCGCTTTGCCCAGCTCTTCCCGCTTGCCCTGTAGTGGTGGCAAGTGGGGTAATAGTTGTGGAGTTGATGTCAGCTGTTCCATGGCTGCTAAAATAAAGCCCACTTGTTAGTAATGGAGAGGCGTCTATAAGATGAATGACACAGACTCCTTCTGTTTGACGTAAAGGTAGAAACCATTCCATTGAAGCCTTGTCCATGTAAAAAACAGAAAATAATAGACAACAAAAATATTCACCTTACTCCTAATCCACCATTGCCCATGTCCTCTGTAAAAAAGAAAAATGATAAACAACCATATCTCTCACCTGTTCGAAGTGCAGCTAATCCATAGTGTCCCACAACAATTTGGATGATTTGGAGAGCAGTCACTTTAGTAACCCCTCTCCCCATCATCCATCTTATACTGACAGGAGTGATATGCTCCTGTCAGCGTCTAGCGCTGAGCTCCTGTGAGAAAGTTCACCAAAGTTCAAAACTGAACTCCGGTGAACTTACTGCACCGCTGCATGAGAAATTTATCATGCAGCATCGCAATAAGTAAGTTAGTTCACTGGGGTTCAACTATGAACTCTGGTGAAGTTTCTCACCGCAGTTCAGTGCTAGACACTGACAGGAGCGATTACTATGGGGTTAGTAATGGATAAGCATTTTATATATGCCTATCCATTACTAACCCCCAGGCTTGATGTCACCTGACAATACAAAGGTGACATTAACCCCCAACCCTATTACCCCAATTGCCACCAGCACAGGGCAAGTGGGAAGAGCAAGGCTAAGTGCCAGATTTGGCGCAACTTATTGATGTGCCATTTCTGGGGTGGATGAGGCCTGATGTTTTTAGCCTGGGAGGAGAGCCAATTTCCCAGTCCCTTCCCTGGCTATTAATATGAACCCACAGCTCTCTGTTTTATCTTTGCTAGTTTGAAATTATGGGGACCCCGGATAATTTTTTTTCTGGGATCCACCATAAAATAACCAGTGCCCGTTGCACTGCAGCGCTCTGACAGGCGGTAATAATTTCACAGCTCCGGTCCATCTCCTGCACTTTGTGACCTGCTGTCTATGTTTCATAGAACAAGCCAGAGGTCACTAATCAATGTAAGCCTGTGAGAGCCTTGTTCTGACTTTTTCTGGCTCTCATAGACTTGCATTGAAAGCTTGTGACGTAACTTCATATTTCTGGCCAGTCAGAAGCTGCGCTCACAAGATGGAGTCGCAGGACCGGAGCGGAAAATGACCAGGAACAGATGACTTATGTTTAAAGCACCACTCCAGCAGTAAAAAAACACACAATGTTGGAGTGGTGTTTTAACCCATTACATGCCAAATCAATAACAATTTAATCCAAGGAGTTAAAATAAAGGAAGGGGGTGACTTCATAAGCCCTTAAACCTTAAATAAAAAAAAGTGATGGCTCTCAGTAATAAAAAACAAATTATTCTCAGGTGATTTTATTGAGCAAAAATAATAAAGCATTTTATACATTTTATAAATTTGGTATTGTTGCAATCATACTGACTGCACGGCAAATTAAATCCAAAAACGCAAAACCCCAAGAATTATGGAATTTGCAGTTTTTTTGGCATTCTTCCAAAGTATTTGTTTACAAAATCTAATCAATTAATTATGTGAACCCCAAAATAGTAATATTTAAAACACTACTTGTCCTGCAAAATACAATCAAGTCCTAATACAGAAAAAAATGTTATTACTTATGGAATAGAAGGTTAAAAAATGGAAAAATGCTAGGTCCTAACAAGGGTTGTCAATTACTTTAGTTAGTTAAAAAAATTAAAACAGCCAAGTGCTGTATAAGAATAACAAATAGCATATACGCACCTACTAATCCTCATCCGCTCCTTTACTACCGCTTTCCAGGATCCTCACTGGTATTGCTGAAATCAGTAAATAGCTACATTGGTCATATGTCTATACATTTAGGGATGGATCTTGGGCCTGGGCAGTGGTACCATCGGAGTAATGGGAGATTGTTGGAAAAGTATATACTATTTGTTATTTTTACACAGTGGTAAGCTCTCTTTTATGGTCCAAAATAGGTCTGTCCTTAAGGAGTTAAATTGAGATCTTCAAGATTGACAGTGTCTGTATCACTGCACTAAATTCTGGCCCACAATTTAATAAATCAATCTAAAATAAAATAGGTGAACCAGTGTATTACCCAACTAAAAAATAAAGAAATAAATATAATCTGTGTTTTGCATTTGTACCAATTTTTTTTGGTGTGTTCTGCCCATCCGCCCTCCGGCCCCACATAGCGGTGCTTTTCCCAGTTTTGATGACATATATTTGCTTAATGTCAGAATAGAACATGAACATTGCACATATGTCAAATGTAATATCTAATATCTAATGCATCCTATTATAGTACAGAGCATGTCCTAACCATTCGTTTTAATATGCAGCAAATAATTCACTCATACGAGTAATGCCAAGTACCTAGAGAAATTGCTTCAAGTGAAGGTATCGGCAGAGATGACATTTTATTCCTTCATGTTTTATACATTACCTTTGATAGCATTTTAATGAATACACCATACTGGATATTAAAACATCAGTATCATCGAATAAATGACTCGCTTTCTTCCATATTATTTTTCTTATGTGCATGCTAAGCTTTTTCAGTAGATTATTTTTAATGGTACTTGGACATCTCATTAGATTCTTTGTCTGCACTTTGTTCTTGTAGAAAGTGACGCATTAATATGGAGTATCCTCTGTGCTTCAGATGACAGCAGTTCATGTAATTTAGCGCTTTAGAATTAAAACACCATGACTTTTGGATATTGGATGGTTGTCACTCTTAAAGGGATTGTTTCACTATGACAACCTCTATCTCTTTACCCAATGGGTCAAGAAAGGGGATTCCTCCAATCAAAACCTCCTTTATTAACCAGAGCATATGTTCTAGGAATGAAATGCTTAATGTAATGCTACAGGGTAGAGATGAGCGAATCAAGCAAAATTCAAACTCAAATTTAATGTCCCTTAATATGCAGTGGAGTTTCTTCAACACCAGAATATCATAAGCAAAAGAAGTAAAAATACTTTCCTGCTTTGAGCAGGGAGTTGGACCAGATGGCCCAGGAGGTCCCTTCCAACTCTACGATTCTATGATTATACTCACCTTACCGCTCACCTCTCTGGCCCCTCCACTCCTCGCTGTCACCTGGAGATTATCACATCTTTTTATCACAGCTGCAGATGCTGAATCCTTGGACTCCTCATGCTAGGTCAGGACATCTGGCTTTGATGAGGCCCAGGATAGTTGTGCGCAAGCACACGTGAGGTCATGACGCCACAACCTTGCACAAGTATGACAATAAGTATCCTGGATCTCAGGATTTTCATAAGATGCAACAAGGACTAAATGGTGGGGAGTGGAGAAGACGGTGAAGTGAGCAGTAAGGTGAGTATAAGTATGTTTTTTATTTTTTAACCTGTTGATGGCCTTTTAAGGTCCAGAAAAATTTAGGCTGGTGGCCACTGTTTTGCTGAAACGTATTACGAAAAATCTGCATTTTGACGAATGCGTATTTTTGTATTATGTTCAAGTAGAATTGAATGCTTCTTCAATATTAGCTCATCTGTAATACAGGAGAACTTCTTAGCTAGAGCCCACTTTGGTGAAAACAGCTCATTGCTGGAGGTTAGAGAAACCAAAAGGGGTCTTTGTGAAAACTTTTTAAGAAAAGTAGCCCAAATTTGCAACTATAGAATACAAAATAAATACATATAATATTTTATTTTAGCTTTATTTAATATCACATTTATTTAATAGAAAAGTGGTGCACAAATTGGAATAGTAGATACTTTGAGATACATTTCCGGCAATCTGGAATACAACATATAGATATGAAGCAATGGAGGGAAGGAACACCCTTGCTTGATATTCTAGATGAGTAAATTAAAATAAAACTTTCTTAACAGTGTTAATGGACCAATTTCACCCATGATTAGTCTGATCACACCAGTCCACAAAAATTATAGCATTATCATTGTCAGCTAGATGGTCTATATTTTTCTGGAGTTTCATCTTCATCAGTCAAGCAGAGAGGTTTATGAAGTACTTTAGTAATTATATTATTTTTGTATGAAGTTAAATCAAGATAATTCCTTATTATTACAGGGAGAAAAGGACATCTGAAACCATACTATTTTCATTAGTAGTTGTGGAATCTCTTATGTCTTCTTCAATTGTGTGACAAATTAATGCATATCATTAATCTACATTGACAAGCTATTATATCGACAATGAGCAAATATAATTTTATTATATGATGCAAGTTATTAACCTTTTATTTCTATTTGTTTCCACAGAATGGCCATATGTGTTGCTCTGTAGATCCACAGTGCCTTCAGGAGCTGTGAGGATGACTAACTACTCCTTCAGAAGGCTCATGGGTTACGAATGTTTTTTTCATAAAAGACCTGACACCAAATAAAAATTACATAATTGGAACTGATGTATTATAGTGTGCAGACAAATCTCCTGGTTCAAGAAGAATTCCAACTGATAACAGCCAGTATATGGAAGGTTTTACCTTTGATTTTGTTATACTTGAGGCCAAATATAGAACAGTTGCGACTGACCTTTTTGTGCAGGATGTCCTTTGGGAATCTAGTACATGACCATGTTTTTTAAATGAGAAGATCAACCAAACATTCTAATGTATAAACCAATGGAACTGTTCATGTATAAAGATGAACCTAAGCACCTTTTCATAAGATTTTATGCCAGCTATTGCTTGAAAACCATGGATTACCTGGAAAATAGTATTACACACATCAGTTCTCATGTTTCTAAAAATATAAAAAATAGAATGTGCCACCGCTCTGTGCACCAAGTCCTTGAACATGAACTTGGCATATCTAATTGCTCTTTAAAACTTTCATCACTCTTCATCAACTGCACATAATTTTCTCACTGAAATATTTTATTACATATTGTAGAAAGTGTTTTTGCAAATGATAAAAGATTTAAGATATATCGTGTTATGGGCACCTCATACTCCTTGGTAAACAGATATTTATGTACTGGCATGGTAAAAAAAATGTGTTTTGAAGGGAAAATTACCATCCATGTTTTCTTTTCTTCTTTTTTTGCACTTATTTCCTTATTTCTTGATTGGATTGGTTTAGTATAATCGTGTTCTTGTGAAGATTGAAATAAATGTTTCTCTCACATACAATTTTGGATTTTAATGTATTCTTTTTTGTTTCATACTTGACTATATTTACACAAAAAAGGAATAAGAGCAGAACAATAGAACTATAGCCTGGTTCTTTATGACATATATCTGTTTGACCCACAGGAAGTCAAAACTAAAATTTCTGGACAGATTTTGCAAACTTGGATGACACTTGTTAATGAATTGTACAAAATTAACTGAAACATTAATTCCAACCCTTAAAGAGGGCCTATCAGCAGAATATTCCATCATTGAGTTTGTTGCGATGATGATGCTGGCGTAGTAAGCTTTTAATGATGTTGGGGGAGTCAGTAAATTGATCTTGCAGTGTCATCAGGAGCTCACTGTACAGGCGCCATCCATTCTGGTCAAGTGAACCCAGGCAATGATATTGCCAGGAAATGCAGGTCACTGAAAGAGGCGCGACCTGTCAATCAATGACAGGAGGCCGGCAATGGGTGATAAAATATAGCAGAGCTGGTGAGTGAAGCACCCATCCTGATGCATTTGAGAATAAAACTTCAAGAATACATTACAAAATAAAATTTTACTAGAAAGGTATGAATGTAATGACCAATAAAGGGGCTTTATACTTGTAGCATAGTAACATAGTTTTGGACCTTATGTCCATCTAGTTCAGCCTATTTTTAGTGCAGCTGTTCTACATTGTTGATCCTGGGGAAGGCAAAAGACCCACAGAGTAGAAGCCAATTTTCTCCATAGGGAAAAAAAATTCCTTCCCCTAAGCTGAGTCAACCATCTATCTATAATATTACGTTATTCGTAACCTTCTATACTGTTACTCACAAGAAAAGCATCCATTCCTTTCTTAAATTCATTCAGTGAGTTGGCCATCACCACTTCCTCAGGAAGAGAATTTCAGAGCCTCACTGCTCTTACCGTGAAGAACCCTCTTCTATGCTGGTGCAGAAATTGTCTTTCCTCCAGACGAAGAGAATGCCCCCTTGTTCTTGTCACAGTCATTGGTACAAACAGTTCATTGGAGAGATCTCTGTATTGCCCTCTGATATACTTGTACATATATATTAGGTCTCCCCTATGTCTTCTCTTTTCTAGAGTAAATAGACCTAATTTTGATAACCTTTCTGGGTATTGTAGTGAACCAACTCCATTTATCATTTTAGTAGCCCGCCTTTGAACCCTTACAAGTTCAGTAATGTCTTTCTTGAGCACCGGCGTCCAAAATTGCACACAATACTCCAAGTGTGGTCTGACGAGTGATTTGTACAGAGGGAGAATTATGTTTTCATCTCGTGTCCCTAGACCTCTTCTAATGCATCCCATGACCCTATTTGCTTTGGTGGCAGCTGCCTGACACTGGGCACTCCAATTTAGCTTCTAATTGACTGAGATGCCTAAGTCTTTTTCCATGTCTGATTTCCCCAGCAGTTTCCCATTTAGTAAGTAATTGTAGCATCTGTTTCTCCTTCCCATGTGCATAACCTTACACTTATCTGTGTTAAACCTCATTTGCCATTTTTCAGCCCAATTCTCCAATTTACTCAAATCTGTCTGTAGTTTGTGTTAACTACCTTACATAATTTTGTATCATCGGCAAATATTGATATTTTACTGTGTAAGCCATCCACTAGATCATTAATAAATATATTAAATAGTAGGGGACCCAATACAGAACCCTGTGGTACCCCACTAGTAGCCCTGGCCCAATCTGAGTATGCACCATTAATAACCACTCTTTGTTTTCTATCACTAAGCCAGCTACCTACCCATCAACACACATTTTCCCCTAGCCCAAGCTTTCTCATCTTACTTACCAATCTTTTATGTGGGACAGTGTCAAATGCTTTAGAGAAGTCACGATAAATGACATCTAATGATTTTCCTTGGTCCATTTGAGAGCTTACATCCTCATAGTGTGACGTCTGCCTGCGGTCTGGACTGCAGCCAGACAGCACCCCGAGAAACACTGATACCCTTTACCCCTATACAGGGATCTGGATTTATAGCAGAGCCCAGGAGGCACTGTCTGAATAGGAGCAATGACCAGAGCAGGACGGTCGCCAGAAAGGTGTTCCAATACAGGACACAGAGGCAATGATATCCGAGACTAAACCAGTCAGGCAGCAACGGTACAAAAACAGTAGACAGTAGCAGAGTCAGATTCCAGGCCGAAGCCAGAGTCATAAACCAGGAGAGTCGCAGAGGTACAGAATCGTTAGGCAGAAGCAGAGTCAGAATCCAGGCTGAAGTCAGAGTCATAAACCAGGAGAGTCGCAGAGGTACAGAATCGTTAGGCAGAAGCAGAGTCAGAATCCAGGCCGAAGTCAGAGTCATAAACCAGGAGAGTCGCAGAGGTACAGAATCGTTAGGCAGAAGCAGAGTCAGAAGTCCAGGCAAAAGTCAGAGTCAGTCAACAGCAATTCACACAGTAACACGCAGGGGAACCAAGAATATATCCGGCGGCTTGCAAGCCCAGTCCAAAGGTATTTGAGGGATCAGGTCATCCCTCACAGGCTCCCGGGCTGATGATGTCATCAGGACCGCCCCCAGGACCAGACCTGATGACGATGCACCAACCCCTTCATGACTGACAGAGGAGCGGGGTCTGTGTCCACTAGACGCCTGCGCAGAAGCCCTTTCACTGTTGCCGCCATTACTCGGGCGCGAGCCACGGCGCCTCCTAGTGGCTGAGGGCGGAACAGCAGGCCCTGAATTCGACGATGACATGTCAGTCCGGCGCCTCCTGGTAGCCGAGGCCTGGACAGCAGGCCCTGAGCCCGAGGGCGGCGTGACAGTCCGTCGCCTCCTAGTGGCTGAGGGCGGAACAGCAGGCCCCGAGTCTGACGGCGACGTGACAGTACCCCCCTCTCCAGGAGGGGCCTCCGGACCCTCAAAACCCAGTTTGTCAGGGTGCCTTGGCATGGACGTTCCCCGCAGGAACCCAGGACCTTTCTTTTGGGCCGTAGCCCTTCCAGTGTACCAGATACTGTACTGAGCCCCTCACAAGGCGGGAGTCAAGGATACCCTGGACTTCATACTCCAGAGCTCCCCCGACCGAAACAGGAGGAGGAGGGGACTGAACAGGGTGAATGGGAGAACGATAAGGTTTGAGGAGAGACCTGTGGAATACGTTAGGCAATTTGAATGACTGTGGAAGTTTTAAGCGGAAGGCTACTGGGTTAACCACCTCGATAATTTCGTATGGGCCAATGAACCTGGGACCTAGTTTGGCGGATGGTACCTTAAGCTTGATATTTTTTGTAGAGAGCCAAACCTTGTCGCCAACTCCCAGGTGCGGCCCCTTAGATCGTCGTCTATTTGCAGCCGAAGCCTGTCTAACCTGAGCCCCTTTCAAATTTGAATTAACCTCAGACCATATCGTTTTTAGCCGATGTATATTTTGCTCAACCCCAGGGAGCTCCGACATCCTGGCCGAAAACGACCCAAAGCGCGGATGTAGTCCAAGGTTACAAAAGAAAGGGGTAGTTTTAATGGAGTCTTGATATCGATTATTGAGGGCGAACTCAGCCAATGGCAGATGTTCCACCCAATCGGTCTGATGTCCTGACACATAACAGCGGAGGTATTGTTCCAGAGCTTGGTTAGTACGCTCAGTTTGACCATTAGTTTCGGGATGGTATGCCGAAGAAAAGGACAACTCCACACCAATGCGTCTACAGAACGCCCTCCAGAACTTCGAGACAAACTGGGTACCCCTGTCGGACACAATATTTGCCGGAACGCCGTGCAGACGTACAATGTGCAGGATAAACAACTTACTTAAAGTCTCAGAGTTAGGCAACCCAGACAGGGGAATAAAATGGCCCTGCTTGCTGAACCTGTCTACCACCACCCAGATACAAGTTTTCCCATCTGATGGTGGCAGGTCTGTAATGAAATCCATGGAGATGTGGGTCCATGGACTCTCAGGGGTGGGCAAGGACTGAAGCCAGCCGGCAGGGCGACTATGGAGGGACTTGGCGCGGGCACAGACTTCACACGCTGAAACATAGTCCTTACAGTCCTTGACCACCGTCGGCCACCAAAAGTTCCTAGTTACCAACCTGGTGGTATTATTGAGACCCGGATGGCCTGCCAGGACAGAGTCGTGCGATTCTTTTAGAACCTGCAGACGAAGGTTAGCCGGAACGAACAATTTTTTGGGGGGCGTAGTGTCAGGAACTTGCTCTGAAGACCTACGGATCTCCTCCAGAAGGTCCAAAGACACTGCCGACACGACGATTCCATTAGCCAATATTGGGACTGGTTCACAGTCCTCGGTCTGTGTGGGGCAGAAACTGCGAGAGAGGGCATCTGCCCTCACATTTTTAGTCCCGGGGCGGAAGGTGATTATAAAATCAAACCTGGAGAAAAACAAGGCCCACCTAGCCTGCCTGGGATTTAGTCTTTTAGCTGACTCTAGGTAGGTTAGGTTTTTGTGGTCTGTAATAACAGTGACCTTGTGTTTGGCACCTTCGAGGAAGTGGCGCCATTCCTTGCGAGAGCACTGCTCCCACTCCGACTTCGGAGGCATCTACTTCAACAATAAAGGGGTGGTCCAAGTTAGGTTGAATCAACACCGGGTTGGCCACGAAGCACTCCTTTAGTGTAGAAAAAGCTCGGGTTGCCTCAGGATTCCAATTAGTCACGTCCGCCCCTTTTCGGGTAAGGTCCGTGAGTGGCTTGGCAATCTCAGAGAAACCCCTGATAAACTTGCGGTAATAATTCGCAAATCCCAAAAACCGCTGCAGCGCTTTCAGCGATTTGGGTTGCACCCAATCCTTAATGGGTTGAATCTTGGCAGGGTCCATGCGAAACCCCTTGCCTGAGACCATGTATCCTAGGAACTGTACCTCTTCAGCAAAAAAAACACATTTTTCTAATTTCGCAAACAAAGAGTTTTTTCGCAGTCTCTGCAATACCGAACGGATGTGTTGAGCATGTGTCACAGGGTCAGCCGAATAAATCAAAATGTCATCCAGATACACGACATACACCCCACAAATGTCCCTGAAAATGTCATTGACAAAGTGTTGAAATACGGCAGGTGCGTTACTGAGTCCGAACGGCATTACAAGGTACTCAAAGTGACCAAGAGGTGTATTAAAGGCCGTTTTCCATTCGTCACCGCTTTTTATGCGGACCAGATTATATGCCCCCCGGAGGTCAAGTTTAGTAAACCAGCGGGCTCCCAGTAGCTGATTAAACAGATCAGGAATGAGTGGGAGCGAGTACTGATTTTTTACAGTAATTGCGTTCAGCTCACGATAATCGATGCATGGTCTGAGTCCACCATCTTTTTTTTCTACAAAGAAAAACCCAGCTCCTACAGGTGAGGTGGAAGGTCTAATAAAGCCTTTACGTAGGCTGTCTGCTATGTAGTCATTCATGGCTACACGCTCCGGACCCGAGAGGTTGAATATTCTCCCCTTAGGGAGACGGGCACCAGGGACCAAGTCTATAGGACAGTCGTACTCTCTATGAGGAGGTAGTTTCTCAGACTCCACTATGGAGAAGACATCTTCATAATCTCCGAATGCATATGGAATGGAGGGGTTTTTAATTTTAACTTGGTTCACTGACAGTGACATACAGTGATTCTGACACTGTGGACTCCAGCGCACGATATCACCTATGCGCCAGTCAATAACTGGATTATGCTGGTGCAACCATGGCATGCCTAACACAACTGGATCTGATAAATTGTGTATAACAAAAAATGACATTTGTTCGTTATGTCCCCACTGACATAGAAATTTCGTCAGTAATGAATTCCACGCCTCCCTGGTCTATAGATGTACCATTAATTGTAATAGTCTGAATAGGCACTTTAAGCTTTAGCAGAGGTACACCCAGACTCTTAGCAAATAAAAAATCCATAAGGTTGCCGGCAGCACCACAATCCACATAAGCCTTCACACACAGACGTTTCTTAGCAAAAGAAAGGGAAACTGGTAACAACAGTTTGGCCGCTTTTGCGGGCAATACCTGACCCCCAGCGCTGTCCAGGGGGCGATGCTCCAGGAATGTGGATTTCCAACAGCCAGCATTTTCTTTGAAGCTTCCAGGCTGCAGCATGCTTGAGCCTGAGAGTGACCTTCCAGGCTGTGCAATGTAACAGGTGTTTGGGCCAGGAATCAGCTCAGTCAGGAGGAAGAAAAAAAAAAGGTAAGGAAAACTGCTTTTATATGTGTTGAGTATAGACACAAGAGCAGTTTTATTTTTTTGGGCCGGATATAATGTGACGTCTGCCTGCGGTCTGGACTGCAGCCAGACAGCACCCCGAGAAACACTGATACCCTTTACCCCTATACAGGGATCTGGATTTATAGCAGAGCCCAGGAGGCACTGTCTGAATAGGAGCAATGACCAGAGCAGGACGGTCGCCAGAAAGGTGTTCCAATACAGGACACAGAGGCAATGATATCCGAGACTAAACCAGTCAGGCAGCAACGGTACAAAAACAGTAGACAGTAGCAGAGTCAGATTCCAGGCCGAAGCCAGAGTCATAAACCAGGAGAGTCGCAGAGGTACAGAATCGTTAGGCAGAAGCAGAGTCAGAATCCAGGCCGAAGTCAGAGTCATAAACCAGGAGAGTCGCAGAGGTACAGAATCGTTAGGCAGAAGCAGAGTCAGAATCCAGGCCGAAGTCAGAGTCATAAACCAGGAGAGTCGCAGAGGTACAGAATCGTTAGGCAGAAGCAGAGTCAGAAGTCCAGGCAAAAGTCAGAGTCAGTCAACAGCAATTCACACAGTAACACGCAGGGGAACCAAGAATATATCCGGCGGCTTGCAAGCCCAGTCCAAAGGTATTTGAGGGATCAGGTCATCCCTCACAGGCTCCCGGGCTGATGATGTCATCAGGACCGCCCCCAGGACCAGACCTGATGACGATGCACCAACCCCTTCATGACTGACAGAGGAGCGGGGTCTGTGTCCACTAGACGCCTGCGCAGAAGCCCTTTCACTGTTGCCGCCATTACTCGGGCGCGAGCCACGGCGCCTCCTAGTGGCTGAGGGCGGAACAGCAGGCCCTGAATTCAACGATGACATGTCAGTCCGGCGCCTCCTGGTAGCCGAGGCCTGGCCAGCAGGCCCTGAGCCCGAGGGCGGCGTGACAGTCCGTCGCCTCCTAGTGGCTGAGGGCGGAACAGCAGGCCCCGAGTCTGACGGCGACGTGACACATAGAAGCTGATCAGGTTAGTTTGACAGGAGCGATCCTTCATAAATCCATGTTGATATGGAGTTAAACACTTAATAACATTGAGATATTCCATAATGGTATCCCTTAGAAACCCTTCAAAAATTTTACCCACAGCAGATGTTAAGCTTACCGTCCTATTTCCAGGTTCCCTTTTACACCCCTTTTTGAATATTGGTACCACATTTGCTTGCCGCCAATCAAAAGGAACAGACTCTGTTTCTATAGAGTCTTTAAATATAAGGAATAGAGGCCTGTCTGTCACATTGCTTAACTCCCTTAATACCCGAGGGTGAATGCCATCAGGGCCTGGTGATTTGTCAATTTTAATCTTACTAAGGCGGTTCTGCACTTCTTCCTGGGTTAGGCAGGTAATACTTAATGGAGAGTTTACATTATCACTCTGCATTTTCTCTGGCAAATCCTTTTCCTGTGTGAACACTGTTGAGAAAAAAGTATTTAAAACATTTGCTTTTCCCACATCGCTCTCTATGATTTCACCCTCATTGTTCTTTAAAGGGCCGACACCATCAATTTTAATCATTTTACTGTTTATATAATTAAAGAATAGTTTGGGGCTTGTTTTGCTTTCCTTAGCAATGAGTCTCTCAGTTTCCACTTTTGCTAAATGTATTTGTTTTTTACACATTTTATTTTTTTCTCTATAACTTTTTAATGCTTCTTCATTGCCTTCTTGTTTTAGCTTCTTAAATGCCTTGTTCTTGTTATTTATTGCCCTTTTTACATCCTTATTTAGCCACATTGGTGTTCTCCTGTTCCTAGCCCTTTTATTTCTGCATGGTATGGCTAGCTCGCAGTGGGTGTGTAAAGCTGATGTAAATATTTCCCATTTATTTTCTGTGCTCCTATTTTTTAGGACATTGTCCCAATCAATTCGGCGAAGGTCCTCTCTAAGCTGATCAAACGTTGCTTTCCTGAAATTCAGCGTTTTTGTAACCCCCTTCCAGGGCACCTTACTGAAGGACAAGTGGAATTGTATTATATTGTGGTCACTGTTCCCTAGGTGCCCATCGACTCGTACTTCTGTTGTTCTATCTGGCCTGTTGCTTAAAATTAAGTCCAGAAGGGCTGTCCCTCTAGTTGGGCCCTGCACAAGTTGTGACAGATAATTATCCTTGGTCTAATATCCTCCTGACAGGTCCTCTTTAATACCATTTGTTATTAGATAAGTATCTAGCCTTATTTAAATGTTCCCATCATATTTGCCATTACTCCCTCCTGGTGCATAGCCTTTCTTTGTTCCACTACTATAACGGTAAAGAACACTATCCTATTTAATGTATAAGTTGCTCTACATCTATGTGTAAAGAAATTGATACATGACTTTTCTCAATGCAGATACACTTAGAAGTAACAAGGGTAAGTGAACTCTTAAGAGTGTATAGAACTTGAAAACAGAAAATAGGGCACAAAAGGGGCCGAAAAACAGAAGTCGATTTTGCCCAAAATGTAATAATTTATTTAAACATGAATAGATAAATCATATTTAGTCATAAAAGGATAAATGAAAGCATAGTTCTGTACACAAACAGGAAAGACACGGCAAAAATATACCAGACCAGGCAAATGTACTGAGTGGAGGTATGTAAGGTTCGGCCAAGACCGTAGTCGTAGCCAAGGACACCTGGACAATAGAGTCCTGGCTTCCCCTCACAGAAACATATTCAGCATTTGTCAGCATACCTATGCCTTCAGGTCCAGCCTCTTCTGATTCCCTTCTCTGCTGTGGGAGAGCCTCTCCAGATAGGTCAGGAGAAACTGAGACACAGACCAATTCAACTTCAACAATAACATTAACATCTTTACTGGTTTTGTCACACAGCACATCCAAAGACTTCACATTCTTTACAACAGGTTTCACAAAACAATGTTCCTTTTCTTTCCTTGCGTTACTCTCATGTTCACAAAGTGTGGGCCTGGGTCGGACTGTCCCTGACGATTACTCAGCACTCCCTCTATGCAATTCTGCTACGGATATGCCTCCCTCGGTCTGTTTCGCCCCAGACTCAAGATCATTATTTACCAAAGAAGAAAACCACTGAAAGAGAATACTGCCCTTCTGTTCTGTCTTTTTCGTCTGCATTGCGTCTTTACTGTCTGTGCTCACTGCTTCTGTAGGGTCCCTTGACTGTTTTGCCCCAGTATGTTTTGCCCCAGAGTTGCTATATTCTGGCCTTTCAAACTGCACTGACCCGTTGCTTATCTGTTCTGATGCTGTAGATGGCTGAGGTTCTCCACTTCAAGTTGCGTGACTGCCATGGCATCCTGGGCCTATAGCCCGTGTGGACGGATCGAGCATCCCTAGCCCTCTGGTTCTAACCCTTCCTGTGTCTAGCCTTACCACACAGCAGCCCCTCCTACTGTTAACCATGTGCTGTACTACACTCTGACTCTAAACTATGTGCACTAACATGCTCCCCATCTAGTGGCCAGTATATGCACTGCACTTACCCTATCTTACAATGTCAAACATGTAATAACATATCACCTATAATACATTTAGCACAAAAATGGTAATGCACTTGAATGTGTAGCAGTACCAATAAGACAATAAATGGTAATACACCTAGTGGTGTAGCAGTACCAATATATATATATATATATATATATATATATATATATATAAATAATATAGCATATTTACTATCTCCTTACAAGTATGTGCCATATAATAGACATAATAGAATTACTTGAGGAAGGCATCCCATAAGTTGAACAAGTATCATAAAAATGTATATATGCTAACTTACATTGTGGATGTTACTCTGTGCGTCCCTGTCACCACAACACACGTTTCACCCTTCTTTGTCAGGGGGGGGGCACACTGGAAAAGGGCAAAACATGCATTGGAGTGACAGGAACACACAGAGTACCAGCCACAATGTAAGTTAGCATATATGAGCATTGCCTTAGATTCTTGTGACACTTGTAAAACTTATGGGATACCTTCCTCAAGTAATTTTATAGTATCCTTTATGCAGCACATGCCTCATCACAGTACATTTACTTGGTCTAATGGAATCGAAGGAGTGAGCTATCCAAACTGGAAGTGCAGACTTCAGAGCTATGGGAGGTTTTGCATGGATCAAGCTTGAGTGGCAGCAATTTCAATTAAGGACAAACAATGAGGATCCAGATTGGAAAGTGTCAATCCAGGTGAATATGAATAAAACGTAACTTTTATTATATACAGGTAAAAACTCCAGAGCAAATGGCTAGCAAAAATCCACAGTAAAGCAAGTGTAAAAAAGGTGTCCAGACAAGCTTACACATTTCGAACATAAAGACTTACCCATGGTCTGAATAGTAGTAGCTAGCATCCCCATATAAATGCTGAAGTTGTCCCATAGTAGGACATTGCCCATTGCAATTTGGTATGTGAAGGGAGAGCTAATCAGTGTGTAGACTGATACCTTAAATTACAAACCAATTAAAATGACTAGATAGCGATATACATCATGAACAACAACCAGATAACTAACATGACAGAAAAAACATGACAATTCTAGAATCAATGTAATGAATGGATAAGATCATGAATATTGTAAGATGAGATCTTGCCTAATGTTAAGACCACTGGGTACTGGTTTCCAAGGTAAAAATCCACTTTGATTCTCTATTTAATAGTTTGCATCTATGGTCTCCGCTAGCAATGGTCAATACACTTTTCAATGCCCTTGAATTTAAAACCAATAAGGTTACCCTTATGCACCTGGGAAAAATATCTGGAAACTGCTGATGATGAAACAACCAAGGGGTCAACTGCATCAGAGATATGTGTACGTATACACGTTTTAAGGGGTCCTGTTGTGCATCCCACACATTGGATTTTACGGATGGTACGTTCAATAATATAGATGACATGTGCACTGTTACAATTAATAGAATCAGGCATTACAAAATTTTGTGTATTTGTGTTTGCTGAAAATTTTTTTTTGCATACCCTGCAAGCTTTACATTTATTGCATAACAGTGTAGTAAACACTGCCTCTGATTAGCGGTAAGGTCATTATCGCCGGTCAGAGTGCTGCAGTTCTCATGCTGTCAGATGACAGCATGAGCCAGCAGTTGAGTTCAGCGGTAAAAAGTGTACTTCCGGTCACAGGCGTTGGCTGATGAGAGTACTACACCCATCAGCCTATGCCTGTTGTCGCAAGGCTATTAGCAAGAGTAAGCACCTCTGATGGCAGTATTTATCAGCCTGCGCTATAAATGAATAAGGGCTCATCAGAAAAAACTAATACCATAAAAAATTCCTTTATTATAAACATTAAAAAACCATCAAAAGACAAAAAATGAAAAACCAAGCAACCAATTTGCTGATCAAAATTAGGGGTTTCAATAAGCCTAAGCAACCCTAATAGGCCTTAACCAATGCCCCTGCCTAACAGCGGAGGTTGACACCCTCTTGAGATGCAAATGGCGCCCCCGCTCCACGGCGGCTGTCCCTAAAGACCCTGTTCGACCCTATTTCAAGAGGACAAACACCAAAAAATTCCAAATAACCAAAAACTAGATAACCAAGATGTCTGTTCAATATGCTACAATTGAGCAGTCCAGGGATACACAGGGGTGAAGATACACATTAAGAAATATAAAGACAAAATCAAATCACCAATCTCAGACACCAAACAAATAATACCAAATCAGATATACACATAGATAAGGATTTAGTCAGTAAGTGAAATAACATTACTTTATGAATGAAGGGGGGAGGGGGAAGAGAAAACTATCCTCCAAGTCCCTATTTAGAGATCTAACTGTTCTAACTGCCCCTGTCCTCTCACCTCGTGGGTTAAATAAGTCTGGGTTAATAGGAGGGGACATTCAGGGTCAATAAGGGACAGCCAACATTGAGCAGGGGCACCAATTCAAACTAGGGTGTTAGGGTCCCGTCACACTAAACGATGCACCAGCGATCCCGACAATGATACGACGTTGTCAGGATCACTGGTGCCTCGCTACATGATCGCTGGTGAGCTGTCAAACAGGCAGATTTCACCAGCGATCAGGACCAGCGAGGATGCTGGTATGCAAAGTAAATATCGGGTAACTAAGCAAGCGCATCGCTTAGTTATCCGCTGTGTACCTTGGATACCTGCGTGCTCGCGCTGGGAGCTGGTATCCAAGGTACATATCGGGTAACTCAGCGCGCGCGTCACTTAGTTACCTGCTGTGTACCTTGGATACTAGCTCCCAGGGTGAGCATGCAGGTATCCAAGGTACACAGCGGGTAACTAAGCGACGCATGCGTTTAGTTACCCGATATTTACCTTGGATACTAGCTCCCAGCATCTGCTTACAGCGCTGGGAGCTCGCTGACTGTTGGCCAGCGGAAGACCAACAATCAAAAAATGGCACAGGACATTCCTGCACAATCAGCGATACCCGGCGGGGGGGCCGGTCGCTGATGCGTGTCACACACAGCGAGATCGCTGGTGAGATCGCTGTTGCATCACAAAATCAGCGATCTCTCTAGCGATGTCGCTGTGTGTGACAGCGCCTCTAACCTCCGCTGTCAGGTAGGGATCTCTAAATAGGGACTTTGTGGGTGGGAGCACGCACAGCTGGAGTCCCTATATTGAAGCATTTTGAAGGTACAATATCACATTGTGATTCTTTTTTTTCTGACCTACAATATATCCTTTTGTACCAGAGCACTTTACGGCTATATTACCATATTGTGTGTTCATTAATCTTTTCATGGCCCATGGCGAGCATGTATTGATCATAATATTTGGATCTAAACCATATGTTTTTTGCACTGAAGCACTTTATAATCATACCTTTATAATCATACCTTTATACTGTGTTTTTTTCCTAATGGTGTTAGCAAATATATATTTACTATAGTGATCTATATGAGCTCTTTTCATGGATCATGGTGTACTCACGTTATCTCACATGAATACCTCAGTCAATAAGGAGCTGTTTAAGATTTGGGAATGCTGCTGTTTTCATAAGATACATTTATCCATTGCACTATGCACACCATCTCCCTTCTCAACTGCTGCAACATCCTTTTCTGTGGCCTCTCTGCTAACACTCTTGCACCTCTCCAGTCCGTCCTTTTCTCTGCTGCACGACTAATTCATCTCTCTCCTCACTATTCCTCTGCTTCTCCCCTCTGCAAATCTCTTCACTGGCTTCCATTCCCTCAGCATATCCAATTCAAATTACTAATACTGACCTACAAGGTCATCTATAACCTGTCTCCCCCATATGTCTCTGATCTAATCTCCCGATACCTTCCCTCACATAATCTCCGGTCCTCCCAAGACCTCCTTCTCTCCTCCACACTTATTCGCTCCTCACCCAACCGCCTCCAAGATTTCTCCCGAATATCCCCCATCCTCTGGAATTCTTTGCCCCAACACGTCCAGCTATCAACCACACTTGGATCCTGCAGATGGAACCTGAAAACCCACCTCTTCAAGAAAGCTTACAGCCTGCATTGACCCCGCTGCCTCCTCACCGCTACTGGAGCTACCGCCTCACCATCACTGGAGCTGCTGTAACCCCCCAACCTACTGTCTCCTTTCCCACCATCCTGTAGAATGTAAGCCCGCAAGGGCAGGGTCATCTCCCCTCTGTATCAGTTTGTGATTGTTAGTTTGTTTACTGTAACTGATATCAGTAATTTGTATGTAACCCCTTCTCATGTACAGCACCATGGAACCAATGGCGCTATATAAATAAATAATAATAATAATATTATTATTATATGTGAATAGGCAGTGTTTTGCCCTTATTGTCATTTTCTGAAGATCCTTGCTTTTCTCAAGAGTTTATATGCTTTTTGAATAGCATTGTCTGCTTCATATTGCTGGTACTTACCTTTAATCTTCATGCTGTTGTGCTCCTTCTTGTTCCATTAGCTTGATTTATATCATATTTTTTTACTTGTTTGTATTCTTTTTTTTTTATAACACATTAATAAAGATTATTTTAATATTTTCCTTTTGGCACTTTATCGTTGTACCTCTTGCTCTTACTACTAGAGGTTGTGTATATGGATATTCTAAAATAGTTAATTAAATGGGTTGATCAGCAATAGAAGCCACTTTTCACAAAGAGAATCACTCTGGAACCATGAGCTGTGTTTGGTAGTGAATCTCATTCTGAGGAAAGTTAATGGGGCTAAGCTATAATACCAGATACAGCTCTTGATTGGCACAGTTTATGAAAAAGGAGCCCTTTTTAATCCAAGCCATTTTCATCATTTTTGATACACACTTTTCATGTTAAAACATAACATTAATAGGATAGACATGGCTGATCAATATTACTTAGCACAATGACTACTAGCTCAAGCTAGAGATATGTTTTAGAACAAATCCTCGGTCCAGTTCCTTGATCTCATTATAAATGTTGTGGTTAGGTTTTCTCATATGCTAGGTGTCCAGTCTATCATGTAGCTGTTCAGAAAACATGATACAATGTTACAATTATCAGCTGTGTCAGCTATGTCAGCTATGTCCAGTTAATCTTTGAAAAATAAACATTATTTTTTTCTTCGAAGAAACAAAGCTTTTCACACAAAAAGGGGTACAGAATACTTCTAGCCATTACCTTTTCACTGCTTGAGGCACATTATTATACCCACTCCTATGTAACAACAAAGCAGGAAAGTGAAAAAACACTGTGGATATAGGCTGTCCACGGTGGGGACAATCAGGAGCAAATAATTATGTTATGGACAAAAATGATGTTGGAATTTGGGGTGCACTTAGGCTACTTTCAGACTTGCGTTAGGAGGCAAATGCACCGTGTTGCATTTTTGTGCGCTCGGAGCAGCTCAAAAATGGCGCTTGCGCCAGCAAAAGCATACCAGCGCACGGCCAGTGTATCCAATGCTAAATATAGGGTACACCGGTCGCATACAGCGTCATGCACCCAGAGGAGGAGCTGACTGGAGGAGGCGCAGCCGGGGGCGGAGCTTAGAGGCAGCCCTGCACTGCACCTCCTAACAGAAGTCTGAAAGTAGCCTAACACAGGTTGATTACTGTCAATGAATGTTTTTACAAACCTTCCATTTCTGACCAGTGTAAACAGGATGGCATTCACCTGTTGCATGACCAAATTTAAATTATTTTTAAATTTCCTTAAATATTATTGATTAATATTGTAAACAGGACATGTGCTGCTGAGAACTATGCCAGTCCTCTCCATGCACACAGTGTGGTCTGACAGTCTACATAGGCTAATAAACGGGTTTCACAATGGTTTATACCATATAGAAAAGAAGTGAAGGTGAACAAAAAGGTGCATTAAAATCATATATCTTTATTAAGTATAGTTACAATTGTAAAGGAAATATTTTAAAAGACAGGGCAGAAAAAAGCCCCCAAAAAAGGGGGATTGACTGCGGCAAGAGATTGTAAAATCCTGAATGCAATAGCAAAAACCCTATAAAATTGTAAAATTACTGGTGAATTATAATTTTACTGTCAGGACTCTAATGTCAGGACCCAGTCAGCATCGGCAAACTGCCACGCAGAGCAGGGTGACTTACCCACACTATGGGAGAACGCGGGGTCCAACACTGTAGTGATGGTTCAAGCAGACAGGACCGGCGGCACTGAAAATAGTAAGGAGTCCCAGGACCTACGATCATGTGACTGCAGGGGGCGGGGCTTAGCGTCCTATAGCTGCAGATGATGTAATGTACCTACTGCAGGGAAACTGTAATAGAGGAAACCGCAGGTCAGACAAGCGAGGGTTCGTACACGGAGAGGGCTGTGCAGTACCAGGGGGACGAGCAGAGAATAGTCAAGTCACAGGCAGAGGGTCATACACAGAGAGGTAGCGCAGTACAAGAGGGACAGGCAGAACTCGTAACAGGGAAAGAACCGGATCAAAACCAAACAAGCAACAAGTTATCAGACACAAGGCACACGTACGCACGAGGTCAACTAACTCAGCCGAGGGCAGGAGTATAACTGACACCGGACCTAGGTCAAGTGAGCATTAAATAGCCGCCCTCTGCCAGAGAGAGGCAGAAACAATTAACCCTTGTCTGACCAGGAAGGGCCAAAGACAAACCCCATCCTGGATCATGACATTTACAATTTTATAGGGTTTTTGCTATTGCATTCAGGATTTACAATCTCTTGCCACAGTCAATCCCCCTTTTTTGGAGGCTTTTTTCTGCCCTGTCTTTTAAAATTTTTCCTTTACAATTGTAACTATACTTAATAAAGATATATGATTTTAATATACCTTTTTGTTCACCTTCACTTCTTTTCTATATGGTATATACCATTGTGAAACATGATAAGCTAAAGTATCGAAGTGACCCTGCCTAAGGTAAAAAAAGGACCATGAGAATAATAGGCTAATAAGCGACTGCGGATTGGCTCCGCGGATGTTTGGCATAAATACACCCTTACAATACTGTGTACAGTTTGTAAAATCTGCTATCAACAATGATACCTTTCAAGATTTCCAAGGATATAGTGGTTGCCCAGATGGTAAGAATGTCTTTTAAGAAAATGTTGAGGATCTAATCTTATGTTATGAATTATTTATTGAATGGTGGTGCCCCTTGAATCATTTGTATGAACTAAAACAAATCATAATTACAAAATAAATCAATGATAATTAGTGTTGAGCATTCCGATACTGCAAATATCAGGTATCGGCTGATATTCGCTGTATCGGAGTTCCGATACCGAGTACCGATATTTTTACAATATCGAATACCGGAATCGAAAGTTCCCATAATGCAATGAGCCAGTTGTGTTAGCCATATTAACTAATTGCATGGCTGTGATTGGCTGCTGAAATGATGTCATCAAGATGCGCGGTCTGTGCAAGTATGCCGAGGGTCTGTGTGGGCCTGCCGGGGGTCTGTGCGGGCCTGCCGGGGGTCTGTATGGGCCTGCCGGGGGTCTGTGCGGGCTGCCGAGGGTCTGTACGGGCCTGCCGGGGGTCTGTATGGGCCTGCCGGGGGTCTGTGCGGGCCTGCCGGGGTCTGTGCGAGCTGCCGGGGGTCTGTAGGGCCTGCCGGGGGTCTGTGCGGGCCTGCCGGGGGTCTGTGCGGGCCTGCCGGGGGTCTGTACGGGCCTGCTGGGGGTCTGTACGGGCCTGCCGGGGGTCTGTACAAGCCTGCCGGGAGTCTGTGCGGGCTGCCGAGGGTCTGTGCGGGCCTGCAGGAGGTCTTTACGGGCCTGCCGGGGTCTGTGCGGGCCTGCCGAGGGTCTGTGCGGGCCTGCCGGGGGTCTGTACGGGCCTGCCGGGGGTCTGTGCGGGCCTGCCGGTGGGTCTTTGTGTCTGTGTGCAGGCATCTTCCGATGGGACTACAAGTCCCATCGGGCTATGCCTGCTACAATGTCAGTGATTGACACATTAGCCAATGATGGGACAGTAGTAGTCCCATCATCCAGCTAATGTGTTGAATGTAAAAAAAACAAAAAAACCATGCATACTACATACATACATACATACTACATACATACTACATATATACTACATTCATACACACTACATACATACTACATATATACTACATTCATACAACATACATACATACATACATACATACTACATACATACTACATATATACTACATTCATACACACTACATACATACTACATATATACTACATTCATACAACATACATACATACTACATACCACATACATATTACATATATACTACATTCATACTACATACTTACTACATATATACTACATTCATACAACATACATACATACATACATACATACTACATACATACTACATATATCCTACATTTATACAACATACATACATACATACTACATATATACTAAATTCATACAACATGAATACATACTACATACTTACTACATACATACAACATACATACAACATGCTACATACATACAACATGCATACTACATACATACTACATACAATACATTCATACAATACATACATATAGACATACAGTACATATAATATAGAGTACATAGTCACCATCACTTGTCACTTTGATCCCCAAAGCCAGTGTCATCTCACTGTAAAAAATATTAAAATAACAAACAACCAATAAACTCCCTGATCCGCAGAAATCCACGAGTGTCCCACGACGATCTCCTGCAGTGCATCACTGAGAGGTTACTATAGTTCACTGGTCTCACTTTATGGCAAAAGCTGAGCGGGAACTTTCTCACACAGCAATGCCAAAAGTGAGACTAGGGATTATTTTTTTACTGTGGCGGAGGAATACAGTGCGGAAGGATACTTACCTCCCGTCATTGTATTCCTGGTGCCAATAGAGAGCGGTCGCATCAACTGATACTGCTGTTCTCCACGGGAGATCGTCATGGGACACATGTGGATTTCTGCGGATCAGGGAGTATATTGCTTGTTTGTTATTTTAATATTTTTTACAGATGACACTGACTTTGGGGATCTAAGTGACAAGTGATGGTGAGTATGTACTCTATGTTATATGTACTGTATGTCTATACAGTCATATGTTAAAGTTTGGGCACCCCTATTAATGTTAACCTTTTTCTTTATAACAATTTTAGTTTTTGCAACAGCTGTTTCAGTTTCATATATCTAATAACTGATGGACTCAGTTATATTTCTGGATTCAAATGAGGTTTATTGTAATAACAGAAAATGTGCAATCTGCATTTTAACAAAATTTGACCGGTGCAAAAGTATGGGCACCTCAACATAAAAGTGACATTAATATTTTGTAGATCCTCCTTTTGCAAAAATAACAGCCTCTAGTCGCTTCCTGTAGCTATTAATGAGTTCCTGGATCCTGGATGAAGGTATTTGTGACAATTCCTGTTTACAAAACAATTCCAGTTCAGTTAAGTTTGATGGTCGCCGAGCATGGACAGCCCGCTTCAAATCATCCCACAGATATTCAATGATATTCAGGTCTGGGGACTAGGATGGCCATTCCAGAACATTGTAATTGTTCCTCTGCATGAATGCCTGAGTAAATTTGGAGCGGTGTTTTGGATCATTGTCTTCCTGAAATATCCATCCCCTGCGTAACTTCAACTTCGTCACTGATTCCTGCACATTATTGTCAAGAATCTGCTGATACTGAGTTGAATCCATGCGACCCTCAACTTTAACAAGATTCCCGGTGCCGGCATTGGTCACACAGCCCCAAAGCATGATGGAACCTCCACCAAATTTTACTATGGGTAGCAAGTGTTTTTCTTGGAATGCTGTTTTTTTTAGCCTCCATGCATAACGCCTTTTTGTATGACCAAACAACTCAATCTTTGTTTCATCAGTCCACAGGACCTTCTTCCAAAATGTAACTGGCTTGTCCAAATGTGCTTTTGCATACCTCAGGCGACTCTGTTTGTGGCGTGCTTGCAGAAACGGCTTCTTTCGCATCACTCTCCCATACAGCTTCTTCTTGTGCAAAGTGCGCTGTATTGTTGACCGATGCACATTGACACCATCTGCAGCAAGATGATGCTGCAGGTCTTTGGAGGTGGTCTGTGGATTGTCCTTGACTGTTCTCACCATTCTTCTTCTCTGCCTTTCTGATATTTTTCTTGGCCTGCCACTTCTGAGCTTAACAAGAACTGTACCTGTGTTCTTCCATTTCCTTACTATGTTCCTCACAGTGGAAACTGACAGGTTACATCTCTGAGACAACTTTTTGTATCCTTCCCCTGAAAAGCTATGTTGAATAATCTTTGTTTTCAGATCATTTGAGAGTTGTTTTGAGGAGCCCATGATGCCACTCTTCATAGGAGAATCAAATAGGAGAACTACTTGCAAGTGGCCACCTTAAATACCTTTTCTCATGATTTGATACACCTGGCTATGAAGTTCAAAGCTCAATGAGGTTACAAAACCAATTTAGTGCTTCAGGAAGTCAGTAAAAAGTAGTTAGGAGTGTTGAAATCAAGAAAGTGATAAGGGTGCCCATACTTTTGCACCGGTCAAATTTTGTTTAAATGCAGATTGCACATTTTCTGTTAGCACAATAAACCTCATTTGAATCCAGAAATATAACTGAGTCCATCAGTTATTAGATATATGAAACTGAAATAGCTGTTGCAAAAACCAAAATTGTTATAAAGAAAAAAGGTTAACATTAATAGGGGTGCCCAAACTTTAACATATGACTGTATGTCTTATGAATGAGTCACCGAAGGAGGAAAAAACAAAAATACAAGCTAAGTCCAGAAAACCGGAGAGGTTGGTAGCTATCGGATTGCAGACCCCTGATCCTATCCACAACAACTAACAGTAGCCGTGGGGGGTTCCTACGATGCCCTAGACCCCTCGATCACAGCCGGAGAACTAAATAGGCCTAAAGAAAGAAAGGGGAGATCTAAACTGCCCCAGAGCAGACCCCAAAGCAATAGGCAGCCCCAACATATAATGTCGGTGAAGCAAGATGAAAACACTAACACAGATAGAAAGATAGGTTGAGCAAACGATGGGGCCCAAGCTAACTAAAAAGGACAGGATAGAAAAGCTGCTGTCTGCAATCCGCAAAAAACCCTACCAAAAAATGTCCCAACCGTCTGATATGAAAAACAGGCCCTGAAGTCGCTAGGACTTCAAAAAAGACTATATCAGCACTCAGGTAAATTCTGAAGACAGAGCAAAGAGAACAAACTGATCAGAGACAAAAATGGAACTCAGCACACCCCCGACCGGGGATGGCTGAACTCCAAAAAACAAGGTAAACAAAACAAAACTAATAAGTTCAATAGCAGAGCAAAAACTTATCTTTGGGAAGCAGGAATCAGACTGGTCTCCAAGAATCCAGCAGAGAAATCACCAGCGACTCAGAAGGGCGTCGGCTGCCTTATATCCAGTCAGCAGTTCCTGTTACCCAGTCATCATCTACCGGATCAGGTGTTTGGTAATCAGCCTCACTACCTTCCTTCACCAGAAGAGGGAGATCATCAGACATCGACGGTGAAAGGGAAAATGAACTCACAACATATATGTATTTATTGTATGAATGTATTGTATGTAGTATGTATGTAGTATGTATGTTGTATGTCTGTAGCATGTTTTATGTATGTTGTATGTCTGTAGTATGTATGTAGTATGTACTATGTATGTATGCATGTTGTATGAATGTAGTATATATGTAGTATGTATGTAGCATGTATGTATGTTGTATGAACGTAGTATATATGAAGTATGTATGTAGTATGCATGTATGAGGTATATATGTAGTATGTATGTTGTATGAATGTAGTATATATGTAGTATGTATGTACTATGTGTGTATGTATGTTGTATGAATGTAGTATATATGTAGTATGTATGTAGTATGTATGTATGTTGCATGAATGTAGTATATATGAAGTATGTATGTAGTCCCATCGGAAGATGCCTGCACACAGACACAAAGACCCCCGGCAGCCCACACAGACCCCCGGCAGGCCCGCACAGACCCCTGGCAGCCCGCACAGGCCCCCGGCAGGCCCGCACAGACCCCCGGCAGGCCTGCACAGACCCCCGGCAGCCCGCACAGACCCCCGGCAGGCCCGCACAGACCCCCGAGAGGCCCGTACAGACCCCCGGCAGCCCGCACAGACCCCCGAGAGGCCCGTACAGACCCCCGGCAGCCCGCACAGACCCCCGAGAGGCCCGTACCGACCCCCGGCAGCCCGCACAGACCCCCGGCAGCCTGCAAAGACCCCCGGCAGGCCTGCACAGACACCCGAGAGGCCCATACAGACCCCCGGCAGCCCGCACAGACCCCCGGCAGGCCCGCACAGACCCGCGGCAGCCCGCACTGACCCCCGGCAGGCCCACACAGACCCCCGGCAGGCCCGCACAGACCCCCGGCAGCCCGCACAGACCCCCCCGGCAGCCCGCACAGACCCCCAGCAGGCCCGTACAGACCCCCGGCAGGCCCACACAGACCCCCGGCAGCCCGCACAGACCCCCGGCAGGCCCGCACAGACCCGCGGCAGCCCGCACAGACCCCCGGCAGGCCCACACAGACCCCCGGCAGGCCCGTACAGACCCCGCCCGCACACACAGACACGCACAGTGTCCGCCCACGCACCGCCCACACTCTTCCCCCCTCCCAAACTGGATGTGCAAGTAAAGAAAGGGTTTATTTTAATTCCAATATTTGTGCCCCATTGACTTGCATGGGTTTCTGGTATCGGAATTGGCGATACCCGATACTTTTCGGGTATCAGTCCGATCCAATCCGTTCCGATACTTCACGATATCGGATGGTATCGCTCAATACTAATGATAATATTAATCTTTGATTTATGAAAACTTTTATTAGAATTTCACAGCTGAGAGTTTTAAAGTGTGCTGCCACGTCTATCTCTGTAATCCCACATGTAGCTCAACTTAAAACTCAGCTTGTTGTTATTCTCAGTCTCACTGGAGCCAAAATGAGGTTTCTATATATTTTGCTGTCGTTCATGTAATCTTCAAGCTTTGATCTAATGTTATAAAGGCTCAGGCACCTGGCAGTGCCCTGTGAATATACCCTAAGTGCTTCCTTTAAAATACAGCTGTACAGCTACTGACGTTCAGTACATACAGAGCTCAATGGAACGCGCCTGAGTTTTCATCTGAGCTCCAACAATCCACTATGTTCAAGAACCAGAAAACCTGCAGCATCCTGAATTTAACTTTGCATTCAATTAGAAAACACATTATTTAATTCAAACTAGTATAAATGAGGTAAAATCATCCATTGAAAAAGAATATATTACAGAAGATCAACTCTCCACTCTACTCTCAAGATCACATCTCACTACCTGTGCACTTGACCCGATCCCATCCCACTTCATCCCAAACCTCACCACAGTCTTCATCCCAACCCTAACCCATCTTTTCAACCTATCAACTGGTGTTTTCCCCTCAAGCTTTAAACATTCATCAATCACACCTATCCTCAAAAAGCCCCCTCTTGACCATCCTCTGTATCTAGCTATCGCCCTATATCACTTCTCCCCTATGCCTCAAAACTACTGGAACAACAAGTCCATCTTGAACTGTCCTCCCACTTCTCTTCTTGCTATCTCCTTGACCACTTGCAATCTGGCTTCTGGCCACACCACTCCACTGAAACTGCCCTAACTAAGGTCACCAATGACCTACTAGCCGCCAAGGCCAAGCAACACTACTCTGTCCTCCTCCTCCTGGATCTGTCCTCTGCGTTTGACACAGTGGACCATTCCCTATTACTACAGACCCTCTCATCTCTTGGTATCACTGACTTGGCCCATCTTGGATTGTGTCTTACCTCTCCAACCGGACATTCAGCGTCTCCCACTCGCACATCACCTCCTCACCGCACCCCCTATCCATCGGAGTCCCGCAAGGTTCAGTCCTAGGGCCCCTGCTCTTCTCCATGTACACCTTCAGCCTCGGACAGCTCAACGAATCTCATGGCTTTCAGTATCACCTCTATGCTGATGACACACAGATCTACATCTCTGGACCAGATATCATCTCCCTACTAAACAGAATCCCTCAATGTCTGTCTGCTATTTCATATTTCTTCTCCACTAGATTTCTAAAACTTAATATGGACAAAACAGAATTAGTCATCTTTCGCCCCTCTCACGTGACCCCCCAACGGACCAATCCATTAAAGTAAACAGCTGCCCACTCTCTCCAGTCCCACAAGCTCACTGCCTGGGGGTTATCCTTGACACTGATCTCTCTTTCAAACCACATATCCAAGCCCATTCCGCTTCCTGCTGACTTCAACTCAAAAATATTTCATGGATCCGTACATTCCTCAACCAAGAATCTGCAAAAACCCTAGTCCATGCCCTCATCATCTCCCGCCTTGACTACTGCAACATCCTGCTCTGTGGCCTCCCCTCTAACACTCTTGCACCCCTCCAATCTATTCTTAACTCTGTTGCCCGACTAATCCACCTGTCCCCCTGCTATTCCCCAGCCTCTGTCAATCCCTGCACTGGCTCCACATTACCCAAAGACTCCAGTTCAAAACCCTAACCATGACATACAAAGCCATCCACAACCTGAGTCCTCCGTACATGTGTGACCTAGTCTCCCGGTACTTACCTGCACGAAACCTCCGATCCTCACAAGATCTCCTTCTGTACTCCCCTCTTATCTCCTCTTCCCACAATCGCATACAAGATTTCTCCCGTGCATCCCCCCTACTCTGGAACTCTCTAACACCACATATCAGACTCTCGTCTACCATGGAAACCTCAAAAAGAACCGGAAGACCTACCTCTTCCGACAAGCCTACAACCTGCAGTAACCACCGATCCACCAAACCGCTGCATGACCAGCTCTACCCTCACCTACTGTATCCTCACCCATCCCTTTGTAGATTGTGAGCCCTCGCGGGCAGGGTCCTCTCTCATTCTGTACCAGTCATGACTTGTATTGTTTAAGATTACTGTACTTGTATGTATTATGTATACCCCTCCTCACATGTAAAGGCGCCATTGAATAAATGGCGCTATAATAATAAATAATAATAATAATATATATATACAGTATATCTAAAATGTAGTATATATATTTAAACTGTTGAAATGTAATATTGTTATTTTAGTTAAATATTGTCAAAGGAAATTACAAAAGAAAGTAAACATATGGCTTTTATAGAACAGACTTTCTATAACCCTGATGCCTCCATAATGCATGTAACTAGATGTGCATTATACCATGGCTCATTTCCTTCTCTATTGCCCTTATTCCATTGTGATGACAGAAGAATACGGCCTATAATGAATACACAGCACCAAAGACAATTTCATCATCGTTACGATAGTCTTTGTATAAGTTAATAACAGCATTAGTATATTTAACAAATGCCATCTTGTATAAAGGAGATATCATTCGCAAGCGGGGCTGTAAATTGTGAACTAAGCAATGTGATGTGCCATATAATTTTGGTTATCTACTCGGGACAACGTATAATGTTCTTCAAAAGGGTTTATAAAGCTATGTCTGCTGTGTTGGTGCATTTATAATATTAATGCTTAAACTCAACCCCAGAGAATTAAAGATTTATAGATGGGGAAATGAGATTCTCATACGACAGCGAAATCTAACCCCTCCATCCAGACCTCCCCCAAAGGCCTTGTAATCCAGCAAAATCTAATTATTGCAATTATTTTTCATACAATGCCACAGATACTCCATAATAGGATTTTGCAGTTGCGTGCTCGCGTAATAGAAGCTTATGCATGAAATATGCTTATATTGAAAAATTCATTTGCTGCAGCTGCTTTAGCAATTTTACAGATTTCACAGAAGGAAATTCTTCTCCAGTGACTTGTGCTGACAGCACTCTGGACTAACAGTATGCACCGTATGAGCCATTTACAATTAAATATGTAAAGCCATGTAGCAAAGTGTGCATGAAAGACAAAAAATGTGTAGACAAGTAATTAAACAATAAATATTAAGAAATGATCAGTATGTTCATTAATACATGAAGGCAATTTATAGATAATCCACCAATGCTCAAGTCCAGGAGTGTCCTTTTAACCCATTCATGAATGGGTCATTTTTCATTTTTGCCCATCTGTTTTTTATTCTTCCCACTCACACAGGTTTTATCAATGTCAGCATAATTTTCCTGGTCAGTACAATTACAGCGTTAGCAAAAATACATATTTTTTTTTTTACGTGGGAAAATTTTTTTTTAAAGAAAACAAAATTGTTGCCATTTTCTGAGACAATGTTAGTTTTTTTTATTTTTCAATTGCTGGACGTGTTAGAGTTTGTTTGTTGCTATAATGATTATTAGGGTACCTGTGATGTTTTGACCACTTTTTATTTCATTTTTTAAGAGGCACTAAAATAAAATAATGCAAGCATTTTGATTTTTTTCTTCCTGTTTGGATGATTACTGACATAATAATAATAAATATGCTTATGTTTTAGTTCTTTTTTTTATTAACCCCTTAACGCCTGGAGCTTTTTTCGATTTTGTGTTTTCATTTTTTGCTCCCCTTCTTCTTAGAGCCATAACTTCTTTTATTTTTCCGTCAATATGGCCATGTGAGAGCTTGTTTTTTGCGGGACGAGTTGTACTTTTGAATAACACCATTGGTTTTATCATGCTGTGTACTAGAAAACGGTCAAAAAATTCCAAGTGCTGTGAAATTGCAAAAAAAGTGCAATCTCACACTTTTTTTTTTTGCTTTTTTACTGGGTTCCCTAAATTCTAAAACAGACCTGCCATAATGATTTTCCAGGTCATTACGAGATCACAGACACCAAACATGTCTAGGTTCTTTTTTATCTAAGCGGTGAAAAAAATTCCAAACTTTGTTAAAAAAAAAAAAGTTGCGCCATTTTCCAGTACCCATAGCGTCTCCAATTTCCATGACCTTGGGTTGCATGAGGGCTTATTTTTTGCGTGCCGAGCTGATGTTTTTAATGATACCATTTTGGTAAAGATACGATCTTTTGATCTCCCGTTATTTCATTTTAATGCAATGTCGCGGCGACCAAAAAAGCTTAATTCTGGCGTTTTGACTTTTTTGTCACTACACCGTTTAGCGATCAGGTTAATCCTTTTTTTTATTGATAGATTGGGCGATTCTGAATGCGGCGATACCAAATATGTGTATGTTTGATTTTTTTATTGTTTTATTTTGAATGGAGCAAAAGGGGGGAGATTTAAACTTTTATATTTATTTTTTTAGATTTTTAAAAACTTTTTTTTAACTTTTGGCATGCTTCAATAGGCCATGGGAGACTAGAAGCAGCCACAACCCGATCGGCTCTGCTACATAGAGGCGATGATCAGATTGCCTATATATACTGTAGCAGAATTACTCACTTGCTTTGAGCACCGACCACTGGGTGGCCCTCACAGCAAGCCGGCACTGACCTCCGGTTGTCATGCCAACACACCAATGACCTGCAATCATGTGACGCAGGTTACTGGTGAGCAGATTCTGGCGCGATTGCCGGAAGCGCTTGTTATATGCCGCTGTCAGCGTTTGACAGCGGCATTTAACTGGTTAATAGCTGTGAGTGGATCGAGATTCCATCTGCAGATATTGCGGGAACATGTCAGCTGTCCAAAACAGCTGACATGTCTCAGGAAAGATGTGGGCTCACCACCGGAGCCCACATCAAAGGGAAGGAGTCCGACATCGCCATACTATTACGTCCGATGTCGGAAAGAGGTTAAATATGGAGAAGGTAGATTTTTTTTCACTTTTTTTCCATTTTTGTAACTTACCTTTTAGCCTCCTTAGGAGACTTGAACCTACGATCAATTGATTGTTTCAGCTATTTATTGCAATACCACCATTTGCGCTATATAGTAAAAATGACATTCTCATTTGAAGCCCAGCCACAGTCTAAGCTTAGTCAGGATTAAGAGATAGTAAAGCTCAAAACGCGTCGACTAGCGTTAATGTTTTTTTACATTTTTGTTTTTTATGTATTTTAATCAACACATAAATGTGATGTTTTAATGAATTTTGCGGTTGCTAGATTTTTCACTTCATATCTATTGACCTATTCTAACCTATTAAACATTTCTTAAAATATTCAATACTCTTTTTAAGATTTTTATTCATTTTTCTTTAAGGGAATGTGTCACATACATTTTTTAAAATTACCAATAATACCACATACAAGGGACAAATACTGTCACACCATGACCAGACAACATATTATCACCACATAGTGACCAAATAATACCACATACAAGGAACAAATACCGCCACACCATGACAGACCACATATTACCACCACACAATGACGGAATAATACCACATACAAGAAACAAATATTGCCACACCTTGACCAGACCACATATTACCACCACATAGTGATCGAATGCTACAATACCCACTATAAATAAAAAAGCAATGCTAATATTGCCATAATTGCCATTAAACACAGGAGCTCTGTACATAGTATACAGTGTCGGTGTACAGGTAGGTGACTCACTAGTGACATTATACACAAGAGCTATGTATATAGTGTCTGTGTATAGGTAATACAGAGATCACCAGTGACAATTTACACAAGAGCTCTGTATAAAGTGTCAGTGTACAGGTGACATTATACATGGGAGCTCTATATATTCCTCCTCTCTCTCCCATGCTCCTGAATGCCCCATGTGAACTGCATTGTATTTTATATGGTATGCATTGCTTACCCATCTTCTTGTATCCATAATTGTACTCCATTCTTGTTATCTTTGCCACACATGTAAGTGGTCTGTATAACCCCTTCCCCCTTTTATGACCTTTGCTTAACTCTGTGCATTTGGCCTGGGCAGTCACACCCCACTTTCACTCATACATGATTGTCTTTAGCTGCACATATATCCAGCACCATGGGTCTGCTCCAGACTTAGTCGGCTCCATCTATTTCAAAATCCATATTTCAAAGTACAGATTTCTAAGTACAATACTCTGAATTAGACTAGAATTGGACTGGAATTTACTGTAAGGTAACAGACTATAACACCACAACAATGTTTTGCCTTCTTTTTACTATCACCCCCACACTACTCTATTTCTCCTTAACTCCTGCAATCCCTCCACCCAGCAAGGAACTTGTAATTTCCCCCTCCATCCTTCCCAGCCATCTAACCTCTTCGTCACAACTGTTCCTCCACATATAATCCTTTTTCTCCAGACACACATGGCCACATCATGTCCTATCCTGCTCCCACCTTCTAATGCTCTGTCTACTACTCCTCATTGCTGGCGACATATCCCCAAATCCTGGCCCTCTTCAACACATCCCTACACTCACTTCTATCACCCTGCCACGATCCTCTATACATCTTCACAACCATGATAACCTCATACCCATTCATCCAGCCCCCACTCCCCCATCCCCCTTACCTGGAGCCCTATGGAACGCACACTCTGTCTGCAGCAAGCTATCATTTATCCATAACCTCTTTATCACCAACAAACTCTCCTTCCTTGCCATCACTGAAACCTGGCTCACTCCTTCTGACACAGGCTCTCCAGCTGCGCTCTCCTATGGTGGATTCCATCTCTCTCACACCCCTCGTCCCAGTAACAAACGTGGTGGAGGAGTTGGCTTGCTCCTGTGTGATACCTGCTCCTTTACCCCAATTCCTCTGCCACCCTCCACTACTCTTCCCTCATTCGAGGTGCACTCTGTCCGCATCTATGTCCCCTCCAACCTCTAACTGGCGGTCATCTACCGCTCCCCAGAACTAGCCATCTCCACCTTTCTGAACCACTTCACCACCTGGCTACTCCATTTTCTTTCTGCTGACATCCCCACCATCATCATGGGCGACTTCAACATCCCCATTGACACTTTCACCTCGGCTGCCTCTAAACTTCTATCACTCACGGCTTCTCTCGGCCTCACTCAATGGTCCTCTGCGGCCACTCACAAAGATGGTCACACGCTGGACCTTATCTTCACCCGTCTCTGTTCCCTCATTAATCTCAATAACTCACCCCTCCCCCTGTCTGACCACAATCTACTGACATTCTCTTCCCTCTCCTCTCCTACTGCGCAACCCCCACTCCATATACTAGCTCACCCTCGCAGGAATCTCAAACACCTCAATTTACAATCAGTCTCTGAGTCCCATCTCCCTCTTACAGACATAGCTTCCCTTCATGACACAGATGCTGCTGCCACTTTTTATAACACCACAATAACAGCAATGCTTGATTTGGCTGCCCCCCTCAAGCAGAGCAGAACTCGAACAATCAACAGGCAGCCCTGGCTGACCAGCCTGACCAAAGAACTGAGACGGGTTTCCAGGGCCACTGAGCGGAGATGGAAGAGAACCCATTCTACTGAGCACTTCAGCGCATACAAGCAGTCCCTCGCCAGCTTTAAGTCCACGCTCTCTGCCGCAAAACAAACTTACTTCGCATCTCTCATATCCTCCCTGTCTCACAACCCTAAACAGCTCTTCAATACTTTCAATTCTCTACTCCGTCCCACAGCACCTCCTCTCCCTCCTCTCTTTTCTGCTGAAGACTTTGCCTCCTTCTTTAAGCAGAAGATCGACACGATCAGACAAAACTTTGGCTCGCAGCCCCCAATGCCCCTCTTAGCCGCTCAACCCTGTTCTGCAAAAGCCAGCTTCTCCACCATGACAGAAGATCAGCTCTCCACCCTTCTGTCAAGATCACACCTCACCACTTGTGCCCTAGACCCACTCCCGTCTCACCTCATCCCTAACTTGGCCACAGTCTTCATCCCATCTCTAACACACCTCTTCAACCTTTCACTTACAAATGGTGTCTTTCCCTCATCCTTCAAACATGCTTCAATCACACCCATCCTCAAAAAGCCCTCCCTTGACCCATCCTCTGTGTCTAACTATCGCCCGATATCTCTTCTCCCTTACGCCTCAAAGCTACTGGAGCAGCATGTATATTTTGAACTGTCCTCCCACCTCTCCTCCTGTTCCCTCTTTGACCGGTTACAATCTGGCTTCCGACCTCATCACTCAACTGAAACTGCCCTAACTAAAGTCACTAATGGCTTACTAACCGCCAAGAGCAAGCAACATTACTCTGTCCTCCTTCTCCTGGACTTATCCTCTGCCTTCGACACCGTAGACCATTCCCTCCTACTACAGACTGTCTCATCTCTTGGCATCACAGACTTGGCCCTCTCCTGGATCTCATCATACCTAACAGACTGAACATTTAGTGTCTCCCTCTCACACACCACCTCCTCACCTCGCCCCCTGTCTGTCGGTGTTCCTCAAGGCTCTGTCCTAGGACCCCTACTATTCTCCATCTACACCTTCAGCTTGGGACAGCTCATAGAATCCCATGGTTTGCAGTATCACCTCTATGCCGATGACACACAGATCTATCCAATCTGGACCCAACCTCACCTCCTTACTGACTGAAATCCCACAATGTCTGTCTGCTATCTCAGCCTTCTTCTCTGCTCGCTTTCTCAAACTGAACATGGACAAAACAGAATTCATCATCTTTCCCCCATCTCACTCTACCCCTCCAACAGACCTATCCATCAATGGCTGCTCTCTTTCCCCAGTCCCGCACTCTCGGTGCCTTGGGGTGTTCCTCGACTCTGTGCTCTCTTTCAAACCACATATCAAAGCCCTCGCCTCCACCTGCAGCCTCAAACTCAAAAATATTTCCCGGATCCGCTCATTCCTCAACCACAAAACCACAAAAACACTAGTGCATGCTCTCATCATTTCCCGCCTCGACTACTGCAACCTCCTACTCTCTGACCTCCCCTCTAGCACTCTGGCTCCGCTCCAGTCCATCCTACACTCTGCTGCCCGACTAATCCACCTGTCTTCCCGCTATTCCCCAGCCTCCCTATGCCAGGCCCTTCACTGGCTTCCTATTGCCCAGAGACTCCAATTCAAAACCCTAACCATGACATACAAAGCCATCCACAACCTGTCTCCTCCATACATCTGTGACATGGTCTCTAGGTACCTACCCGCACGCAACCTTCGATCATCTCAAGATCTCCTTCTCTACTCCCCCCTTATCTCTTCTTCCCACAACCGCATACAAGACTTCTCCCGTGCTTCCCCCATACTCTGGAACTCTCTGCCGCAACACATCAGACTCTCACCATCAACGGAAACCTTCAAGAAGAACCTGAAGACCCACCTGTTCCGACAAGCCTACAGCCTGCAATGATCCTCGGTCTACTGAACCACCGCACGACCTGCTCTACCCTCTCCTACTGTATCCTCACCTATCCCTGTAGACTGTGAGCCCTCGCGGGCAGGGTCCCCTCTCCTTATGTACTTGTGTGTCCCTTGTCTTACACATGTTTATTATACTTGTCTATATTTCCCCTTTTCACATGTAAAGTGCCATGGAATAAATGGCACTATATAAATGCATAATAATAATAATGTATAGTGTAGAGGTAATGTAGTGATCACAGGTGACCATTATACACAGGAGCTCTGTATATAGTGTGCAGTGTATAGTGTACGTATACAGGTAGCACAATGACTCACCGGTGATGTCTCTAGTTGAAGTCCTTCATGTTCGTTTTTTGTTTTCATCCAGCACAGACTGCTATCACTTCTTCCAGCCAGGACTCATCTGTGCATAATATGAAACACAATTATCTAGAGGACTGCTTCCAGATCACATTCCCCACTTTTTGCCCCAACTTCTACGCTATGCAGTTGAACACAGATGTGGACCCACCATTAATATATAATTAGTTATTATGCAACCCACCATTCCAAATATAAATTATAATCTACCACTAGAGATGGGCGAACCGGAACAGTAAAGTTCGGGGTCTGTACTGAACATCTATTGTTTAGGCATAGACCCCAAACACAGACTTCTCAAGGAAGTCTGAGTTACTGTTTGGTTTCAGCACCCCTAACATAAGGTGATCCCACGCTGTCATCTGCATGATAGCGCAAGAAACACTGGCAGCTCTGAATGGCAGTAAGATTATTGCCACCAGTCAGAGAGCTGCTGTTCCCACACTGTCAACTGTGACCGGCAGTAAAGGAAGATGCTGGCTATGTATTACAGCCAGCATCTCCCAGGTATGATGTGAATTCAAGTCCTGAGCCTGCTCTATACACCAACATCCAGCATGTGATGCACACTGAAATGGAGTTAACCTAGAATATATCAGTAGAATAACAAGCAAATTGGGCCAAATAGCAACACTTGGAGTGGGAACAGCATCCGAATTCAAGTTCAGCGCCAAGTTGTTTCATGAAGGCTTTGTTATGACTCATTTGCTTTTCAGTCTGAGACATCTATGTCCTCTTAATGTACAGGCATAATGCCAATGGTAATACATTATCTACTGGCATAATGAAAACAGGGCTGTCACAACATTGAGATTATGCACATTGTGTTTTCAGAGTGCCGCATAATTCACTCTCTTGAGCTAGAACTAATGAGTCATGCCCATAGCAATGTTAACGTAGTAGGACAATGCACATAGTGAGTAATCAAAGGAAAATAATCATGTTCACAATGATATCACAGCACAAAACAATGTCCCAGTCCAGAGATAAGTGTGCATCATGACATCACAGCATAGAAATAATTCAAAGTGTGATGCACCAGTATAGCATATCACGAGATGACATCACAGTACTGTAATATTATCCATTCTTTGGTCTTTTCTGCATTCTATTTTTCACCCTCCCTGTCCATTAACCAAAGTCATTATTAATAGAACTTCACCTCTTCTCAAGAGAGCCCCATAGCAGCAGCTGCTGTTCCTAGTATCCTGGAAGCATCTCCCAACCAAAGAAAGAATATACATAATCTGCTGATATCCTTTGCATGCTCTCAATGCAGGATGCAGCATCATATATGACTCAAAATGGACATTTGTGGAAAGGTAGAATGCTTTGATATTCATGTTCTAACGGAAAAACGTAGCCCCATCGGAGTCATGGACGCAGTGCCCCATGACTTGGCTTTATATGTCAAGACAGGGATTACAATAGATTAGGTTAGATGAAAAGTTCAAGGGAAGGAAAAGCGAAGGTGTTTGGCAAAAACAGTATGGCTATATATAGTTTGGAAGGGGTGGTGTTAGGGCTGGCGGAACGCACCAAATAATAAAATAATAGTAAGGTGCGTTCGCAGCCCGGGGTCCACTGTGCAAGGGTGGTAAACTGCTGCTTAGTAATGGCGGAAGTATAAAGTGGTATACAAGAGGTCACATGTGGGTTAACATCACCCAGTGTGAACAGAAGTGAACTCTGTTATGACACAGAGCCGTGCCACCGCTGAACATAAATGCCGGAGCCTGTTAAAATCACAGCACTCGGCAAGAGAGCGCTCAGTATGCGGTCACAGAACTCAGCCCCAAGGACACGAGGTCTGAGTCCCTCTAGACCTACTGAGCACGCGGCGTCGCACCAGCACACGCCACTATAGCTGCTGACTAAGGTAGACTGTCGAGCACGTGCACCGTGGCGTGCAGAGCCACCGGTGGACACTGATGTTAGTCTCAGACTCTGCCTCTACCTACACCTAAGCCTGGGCGCTTAACAGGCTAGGCTGCACAACACATGCGTACCAAGGGTAGGGGTTTCCAATGAGTCAGTCACCAGAGACATTCATACTTGCATACAACACTCACTCCTCATGGTCTGGTAATGCAGTCTATACTAGCGCATGGCCGAGCGGCCATGCGAACCATTTATAGTCGCGTCCTTGGGGACCTTCCTGACCATCCTGATGGTCCAATCCAAGCTGGAGAAGGACCTGAGCATGTGACCTCCGATCTCCAATGAGAGATCATCCCACGGGCATGCTCAGTGGGCCGAAAGGAGGACTTAGTCCCTGGAGTAGCTCGCTGCTGACCAGCATGCGTTGCTATAGCTGGACCAGAGGTGGCAGCAGCAACCAAACCCACGGAGCTAATCTAGGCAGAGCGCTGGGATCGACGAGTCTGCTGAGCAACCTCCTCTGCGGCTGGAGAGGAGGTTGCGACAGGAACCCGATGCCTAACAGGTGGTAATCTGCTAAACTACACTTAGGTACCAACGTCAAAGGTACCGGCCACCAATCCTGTTAATTTGGGAGATGGGTAATGTACTTAAGAAAAGTATGGTAGGTTTGTGTGTCATGTCAGCAGGCAGTGGGGAGGGGATTCTTGGAGTTAGGGCGATATTACATTTAGCGATGCTCCAGCGATCCCGATAACAATACGACCTGGTCAGGATTGCTGGTGCATCGCTAAATGGTCACTAGTGAGCTGCCAAACAGGCAGATCTCACCAGCGATGCAGCGACGCAGCAGCGGTCGTTACTTACCTGTCAGAAGCGATGATGGCTTCCACGCGTCGCTCGTCGGCGCCAGCTGGAAGCTGCTGATGAGAAACGGCCCAGGACGTTCTCGCGCGATCAGCGATAGCCAGCGGGGGAGCCGGTCGGAGGTAAGTGTCACATGTGGTGATATCGCTAGCAATATTGCTGCTGCGTCACAAAATCGGTGACACTTTAGCGATATCGCTATGTGTGAAGCCCCCTTAAGTAGCAAAAACTGTGGTAAATGGTTGTACGTAGTAAATAGTAACCTAATATTGGTTTTGTAATGTTGGTAAGTGCCTGGCAGAGTTTGGGGATCTTCAGAGTTGGATCCCTGTGAGTCGGTGGTATGAAAATGTTTTTTGGCAATAGAGGTGCCCCCAAACCTGTGATTGTGACTAGAGGTAATGCTGGATGGTTATTATATTTGTTTCTGCCAGTTTTGGAGCTCCAAGAAGCTTCATACCTCAAGTTATTTATTACCTGTTATGTTTGTTATAATAAAGGCAGATTTGGCCAATTTCATTAAAAAAATGGCAGCTTATTTGATAAATATAGTAAAAGAAGGTTTGGGGAGGTATAAATGGAAACAGGTAATTAAATGGGCAACCTCTACAATATTGTGGTCAAGTGTCTTCTATGTGAATAAAAGAATAGGGGAATTCCGTGCAGTTTTTGTCTACATCACAAGTTTCTATTCACAATAATTTGTATTCAACTTGACTTTGGATGTGACTTTTTGGCTGCCATTTTCTGAATTTCTCCCCTCATATTTGGGAGGTTTGTTTTACTGTATGTTGTTGGAGGATCAGATGTCGACACAAGTGAGAGGGTATAAATTCTTTAAAAAAAATGTTAATGATATATTTCATCTTCATTTTGTGTTGAGTCTTGATCCTGTTTTCAATCAAAGATGACACATGGGTGAGCGAAACTCCCAAAAGTGCCGGGTAAGGGGCCTAAACCCTGGAAATATAGTGCATCTTCTGTTTCCTTTAGCACAGGGTAATCTGTATATTGGCCCTATTCACTACAATTGGGGCCATAATCGGCTGGGATATGTTTAACCCCTTCACCCCCAAGGGTGGTTTGCACGTTCATGACCGGGCCAATTTTTACAATTCTGACCACTGTACCTTTATGAGGTCATAACTCTGGAACGCTTCCATGGATCCCGGTGATTCTGACATTGTTTTCTCGTGACATATTGTACTTCATGTTAGTGGTAAAATTTCATTCAAATAACTTGCGTTTATTTGTGAGAAAAACGGAAATTTGGTGAAAATTTTGAAAATTTCGCAATTTTCCAACTTTGAATTTTTATGCCCTTAAATCACAGAGATACGGCACCCAAAAAACTTGATAACTAACATTTCCCACATGTTTACTTTACATCAGCACAATTTTGGAACCAAAATTTTTTTTTGTTAGGAAGTTATAAGGGTTAAAAGTTGACCAGTGATTTCTCATTTTTACAACACCATTTTATTTTTAGGACCACATCACATTTGAAGCCACTTTGAGGGGTCTATATGATAGAAAATACCCAAAAGTGACAGCATTCTAAAAACTGCACCCCTTAAAGTGCTCAAAACCACATTCAAGAAGTTTATTAACCCTTTAGGTGCATCACAGGAATTTTTTTGAATATTTAAAAAAAATGAACATCTAACTTTTTTTCATAAAAAAAATACTTCAGGTTCAATTTTTTTTATTTTACCAAGGGTAACAGGAGAAATTGGACTGCAAAAGTTATTGTGCAATTTGTCCTGAGTACGCAGATACCTGATATGTGGGGGGGAACGACTGTTTCGGCGCATGGCAGAGCTCAGAATGGAAGGAGCGCAGTTTGACTTTTTCAATGCAAAATTGGCTGGAATTCAGATTGGACGCCATGTCACGTTTGGAGAGTCCCTGATGTACCTAAACAGTGGAAACCCCCTACAAGTGACCCCATATTGGAAACTAGACCCCCCAAGGAACTTATCTAGATATGTGGTGAGAACTTTGAACCCACAAGGGCTTTACAGAAGTTTATAACGTACAGCGGTACAATTAAAAAATCATATTTTTTCCACAAAAACGATCTTTTCACCCCAATTTTTATTTTCCCAAGGGTAACAGCTCCCTAAAAGTTATTGTGCAATTGGTCCTGAGTACGCTGATACCCCACATGTGGGGGTAAACCACTATTTGGGCGCATGGCAGAGCTCGGAAGGGAAGCAGCGCCATTTGACGTTTTTGGCTGGAATTGAGATCGGACACCATGTCGCGTTTGGAAAACCCCTGATGTACCAAAACAGTGGAAACCCCCCACAAATGACACCATTTTGGAAACTAGACCCCCTAAGGAACTTATCTAGATGTGTGGTGAGAACTTTGAACCCCCATGGGCTTCACAGAAGTTTATAACATAAAGCCATACAATTAAAAAATCATATTTTTTCCACAAAAATGATCTTTTCACCCTCAATTCTTATTTTTCCAAGGGTAACAGGACCCTAAAAGTAATTGTGCAATTTGTCCTGAGTACGCTGATACCCCACATGTGGGGGTAAACCACTATTTGGGCGCATGGCAGAGCTCGGAAGGGAAGCAGCGCCATTTGACGTTTTTGGCTGGAATTGAGATCGGACACCATGTCGCGTTTGGAAAACTCCTGATGTACCAAAACAGTGGAAACCCCCCACAAATAACACCATTTTGGAAACTAGACCCCCCACGGAACTTATCTAGATGTGTGGTGAGCACTTTGACCCCCCCAGTGCTTCACAGAAGTTTATAACGCCCGGGCGTGAAAATAAAAAATTCGTACTTTTTCCACAAACATGATCTTTTAGTCACCATTTTTTTATTTTCCCAAGGGTACCAGGAGAAATTGGACCCCAAAAGTTGTTGTCCAATTTGTCCTGAGTATGCTGATACCCCATATGTGGGAAAAAACTACTGTATGGGCACACGTCGGGGATCGGAAGGGAAGTAGTGACGTTTTGGAATGCAGACTTTGATGGAATGGTCTGCGGGTGTCATGTTGCCTTTGGAGAGCCCCTAATGTACCAACAGTGGAAACCCCCCACAAATGACCCCATTTTGAAAACTAGACCCACTAAGGAACTTATCTAGATGTGAGGTGAGCACTTTGAACCCCCAAGGGCTTCACAGAAGTTTATAATGCCAGGGCATGAAAATAAAAAAATCGTATTTTTTCCACAAACATGATCAATTAGTCCCCAATTTTTTTTATTTTCCCAAGGGTAACAGGAGAAATTGAACCCCAAAAGTTGTTGTCCAATTTGTCCTGAGTACGCTGACACCCCATATGTGGGATAAAACTACTGTATGGACACACGTCGGGGCTCGGAAGGGAAGCAGGGACGTTTTGGAATGCAGACTTCGATGGAATGGTCTGCGGGTGTCATGTGCGTTTGGAGAGCCCCTGATGTACCTAAACTATTGAAACTCCCCACAAGTGACCCCATTTTGGACACTAGACCCCCCACGGAACTTATCGAGATGTGTGGTGAGCACTTTGAACCCCCAAGTGCTTCACAGAAGTTTATAACACTCGGACGTGAAAATAAAAAAATCATTTTTTTCCACAAAAATGATATTTTTGCCCCCAATTTTTTATTTTCCTAAGGGTAACAGGAGAAATTGGACCCCAAAAATTGTTTTGCAATTTGTCCTGAGTAGGCTGATACCCTACATGTGCGGGTAAAACACTGTTTGGGCGCATGGCAGAGCTTGGAAGGGAAGGAGCACCATTTGACTTTTTCCAACTCAGAATTGGCTGGAATTGAGATCAGACGCCATGTTGCATTTGGAGAGCCCCTGATGTGCCCAAACAGTGGAAACCCCCCAATTATAACTCCAACCCTAACCCCAACACACCCCTAACCCTAATCTGAGCCCTAACCCTAGCCCTAACCCTAGCCCTAATGGGAAAATGGAGATAAATACTTTTTTTTAAATTTTATTATTTTTCCCTAACTAAGGGTGGTTTCACATTAGCGCTTTTTAAGCGCACGCACGGCCGGGGGTAGCTCCGCCCCCGAGCCGGCTCTCTGCCCGGCGTGCCCGCCCCTTGCTTGTAACGCCGCCTCCTAGCGCACAGCGGCGCCTGCGATCGGCGCACCCTATCTTTAGCATAGGGTGCGCAGATCGTGCGCAGGCCGTGCGCTAGTTGCACTTTGACCTGCGCACTTTTGACGGTGCGCCGTGCGCGCCAAAATCCGAAAAGTTTGATTTTGGCGCGCACGGCACTACAAGCAAGGGGCGGGCACGCCGGGCAGAGAGCCGGCTCGGGGGCGGAGCTACCCCCTGCCGTGCGTGCGCTTAAAAAGCGCTTATGTGAAACCACCCTAAGGGGGTGATATCGGTGGGTTTGATTTACTATTTATGGCGGTTTTTATGTTTGGCAGCTGTCATACGCTAAAAGACGCTTTTTATTGTAAAAAGAGTTTTTGCATCACCACATATTGAGAGCTATAATTTTTCTGTATTTTGACCCACCGAGTCATGTGAGGTCTTATTTTTTGCGGGACGAGTTGACGTTTTTATTGGTACCATTTTCGGGCACGTGACATTTTTTGATCGCTTTTTATTCCTATTTTTGGGACGCAGAATGAACAAAAACCAGCGTTTCATGAATTTCTTTTGGGGGGGTGCGTTTACACCGTTCCGCGTGCGGTAAAATTGATAAAGCGGTTTTATTCTTCGGGTCAGTACGGTTACAGCGATACCTCATTTAGGTCTTTTTTTATGTTTTTGTCAGTTTTATGCAATGAAAACTATTTTACATAAAAAATAATTATTTTTGCATCGCTTTATTCTGCGAGCTATAACTTTTTTATTTTTTCGCTGATGATGCTGTGTGGCGGCTCGTTTTTTGTGGGACAAGATGACGTTTTCAGCGGTACCATGGATATTTTTATGCGTCTTTTTGATCGCGCGTTATTACACTTTTTGTTTGGCGGTATGATAATAAATCATTATTTTTTGCTTCGTTTTTTATTTTTATTTTTTAAGGGGTTCGCTAAAGGGGTTAACTAATGGGACAGTTTTATAGGGCGGGTCATTACGGACGCGGCGATACCTAATATGTGTACTTTTATTGTTGTTTTTTTTATTATTTCCAAAAAATGGATTTATTGGGGAAATATTTTTTTTTTTTTTCCTAATTTATTTGGCGATTTTTTTTTTTTAATTATTTTAACACTTTTTTTATTTTTTTTTTTACTTTATTAAATAGTCCCTGGTGGGACATCACTGTCCTGTGACAGATCGCTGATCTGTCACATCACAGATCACTGTGACAGATCAGCGATCTGTCACAGGCACTGCAGAAGGCTTCCTCATGCCTGCGCTTTGCAGGCACTGAGGAAGCCAGCTTCCTCAGGCCCCCGAAGGCCCCGTCGCCATCTTGGATTCGGGGGCCTGGAGGAAAGGAGCCCCCCGCAGCAGCGCTGCACATTGCGCTGCCGTGGGGGGCCCAGGGAAGCACGGAGGGAGCCCCCTCCCTGCCGATGCTTCCCTTTAACCCCCGGTACACCGCGATCATGTTTGATCGCGGTGTGCAAGGGGTTAACGTGTCGGGGGCGGTCCGTGACCGCCCCTGACACATTGTGCCGGGTGTCAGCTGTGATAATCAGCTGACACCCGGCCGCGATCAGCGGCGCTCACCATGTGGGCGCCGCTGATCGCGCCGACGTACTATCCCGTCCATGGGCATAGGGGCCCAGGTCCCATGGACGGGATAGTACGTCGGATGGCAGAAAGGGGTTAATGCTAGCCATTAGGTGTTGGATGTTAGTTGGGAAGTGTTCATGCCAGTCTATGGCTAGTCAAGTCCTAACAAAAAATAAATACAGTCTGCTTGGAATATGTTCTAGAAACATCCCAGAAGAGTTAAATTTTTAGTTTTATTCAAAGTATAAGTCTTTTTTTTCTTGTTCGACATTTGATATTCTAAAGGAGATGGATTAAGTTAGGAATGTCAACGTGCAGAGGAGAATATATTGCTATTTCTAACTAAATGCAGAAAGAAAATGAGCAGCTTAATGAAAACAAGCACAGATAATAAAGAGAGAGGGTACAGCTGACAAAAAAAATCTATTGCTGCTCTATTGGCAATTGGCTTACTTACAGAAGTTAATTATCCACAGCATTATTGGCAATTGGCTTACTCACTGTATTCTGAGCCTTATTGGCGATTGGATTTCAGTCATTTACAATATGATGGCAAGAGGGAGCAAAGTAAACTCATGAAATAAAAAATAGGCATCTTAGGAAAGGGAATTCAAAATTGCGTTTTGGAATCCATGAATGTTGGACCTAAAACACATTTAATTTTATTTTATTTCAACACTCACATGATATCTCGTTTGTAAAAAAAACATCCTTAATGCACATATCTAGGCAGACATTGCCCCGTGAATTAGTAATCTGTTAACTTTGCATAGAATTGCTGGAAGATGTCCGTGTACTTCTGTGTTCACATTTTCATCACGGACTATTGCCCCAACAGCCCTAACAACCTATGTACTCATAGCTGTACACTAAAGACTGATAAGAATTTTCTGCGTGCCCCTATCTATTCAGCGAATTAACACACCTGGTTAGATGGAACAATGCTTCCTTAGACAATGTATTGCAACAGGTCCAAATGGCCATCGATAATCTTATCCTGATGCTAATTGCAATACACTGTATGTTTCAGTTTAAAGGGGTATTCCCATTTCCATACAATATAGTTCTTCTGATTAGTTATGTCGCTTTCCCCATGTGGGGCATTTCAGTAGCTTAGATATCCATGCTTACATCCAAATAAGTAACTAACTGTCACTATATGAGGGGTGGTAACCATGGATAGCTGAGCTACTGCAATGCCCTGCACATGGGGTAAGGACATAACATATCAGGAGAATTTTTAATAGGAGGTAATTGCTAATATTATTATTCTTATTATTATTACAACAACTATATATTGGGATAGGATCATGGAGATGGGACTACCCCTTACACCCCCTCATGCACAATTGACACCCTGCATGGCTTCGGGCCACGTCATCGTCAGGTCTATAGGGGCCTTTAGGCACCAGGTTCCCATTACACCATTATTCACTTTCAATTCTTTCTTCTTATCTTCCAAGACCTGTAACTTTTTTATTTTATAGTAACTAGAGTTGTATGAATCTTTGTGCAATATACTGCAACATAGTAATATTGCAGTGTATTGTAAATGACCATTTGCCTGTGTACAAACATGGCAGACACGAGGGCCAACAGTAAGCGTAAGAGCCCTGGCTTCAGGTGAAGAGATTGCAGTCGAGCTTCACATATTGTGCCTGCTGGGATCATTTTCCCATAAAACTCTGTTGTTTATCTTTGATCAGCGACACGTGCTTGACCGTTTTTTCCTTGCACGTTACTGCCAATGCACTAAATCATGTACAATGCATTCGGTTGCCCTCAGTCACTGGCTTGTCCGCTCTGGCAGTGAAAATTGCGCGGGAGACAAAGCAAGTTTTTTCTGTGAATTAATCCTTTAATTTAACACCTACAGCTCCAAAATTTTACACACACACACTACTAGCACTATCAGTGAGGGACATATATAAATCTAACGGATATGCAATGGTTTACTGTATGTAAACCATGTCTCATATCCTGTCGGGTTCTGTAATGATTTTACAGAAGCCGACAATTGAATTATCAGCTAGTCACCTCTGTATGAAATATAAATATATATATATATATATATATATGTGTGTGTGTCTCACTGACATATATATATATATATATATATATAAATATACTGCTTATACTGCTCAAAAAAAAGGGAACACTAAAATACCACATCCTGTTATAGCGTTCCCTTTATTTTTTTTAACGAATATATGTATATATGTTTTTACGAATGTTTGAGGCCATGGATCCATTATATGTCCATTTTGCAAGTTGGCGAGGAATCTCGCCGTACGGATGCCATACGGATGTCGCACGGCTGCCTAGGTGCGAGAAAATCACATTCTCGCATTGCACACGGATGAGCTACAGATCACTGTTCAGGGAACATTTGTGCGATTCTCGTCCGTAGAAAACGGACCATATTTTTATACGTTAAGTGTGACTCCAGGCTCATAGTGGATGTAGGAGAACCTCAGCAGATGAATGCGCTGTTACTGAAAATAATCTCTATATAAAGACCAGCATTGATATTACTGCCATATGGTCAGTGGTGGATACTGTTAGGGCTGGTGGAACGCACCAAATAATAAAATAATAGTAAGGTGCGTTGGCAGCCCGGGGTCCACCGTGTAAGGGTGGTAAACTACTGTTTAGCAATGGTGGAAGTATAAAGCGGTATACAAAAGATCACACGTGGGTTAATGTCACCCAGTGTGAACAGGGCGAACTCTGTTACCTCACAGAGCTGCACTACCACAGAACATAAATGCCAGAGCCTGTTTAGCTTACAGAGCTTGGCAACAGAGCGCACAGAAAGCGATCACAGAACTCTGCCCCAAGGACACGGGGTCAGAGTCCCTCTAGACCTTCTGAGCGAGCGTCGTCGCACCTGCAGACGCCACTATAGATGCTGACTATGGTGGAGTGTCGAGCACGTGCACCGTGGTGTGCAGAGCCACCTGTGGACACTGATGCCAAGCTCAGACTCTGCCTCTACCTACACCTAAGCCTGGGCACTTAACAGGCTAGGCTGCACAACACATGCATACAAAGGGTAGGGGTTTCTTAATGAGTCATTCACCAGAGACATTCATACATGCATACAACACTCACTCCTCAAAGTCTGGTAATGCAGTCTATACTAGCGCATGGCCGAGCAGCCATGCAAACCTTTTATAGTAGCTTCCTTCCGGGACCTTCCTGATGGTCCAATCCAAGCTGGAGAAGGACCTGAGCATGTGACCTCCGCTCTCCAATGAGATCGTCCCACGGGCATGCTCAGTGGACCGAAAGGAGGACTTAGTCCCTGGAGTGGCTCGCTGCTGACTAGCATGCGTTGCTATAGCTGGACCAGAGGTGGCAGCAGCAACCAAACCAACAGAGCTGGTCTGAGCAGAGCGCCGGGATCGACGAGTCTGCTGAGCAGCCTCCTCTGCAGCCGTAGAGGAATGGGAGACTGCCGAATGCAAGGCTCGGGATTCCCGCTGTGCAGCGACAGGAACCCGACGCCTAACAGATACCAACCCTACGGAACATATAAGCGATTACAGCACAGTTATAGATGGTGACTTACAGAGGATGTTCTTTCTGATGGAATCGTTCACTTGGAACGTCTTTTCCATCTGGACTAGACCGACACTACAACTTCTTCCAGCCAGGAGCTGCAGAGATTACAACAAATACACATTTCACATCTCATATTTTCAGCACTGTCCCCAATGGGACTATTTCCAACTGCTCAAACTCCTGAACCTGCTGATACCCCAATACTGAGCCGCTGCTGCCTTATATGTCCCTATTACTGCATCTACTGTGTGGTTCTCAGTGCCCTCTAAATTCTAAAGCAACTCTCTAGAATATAGTAATGCTGGGTGCAAGTGCCCCAGAAATCAGTGTCCACATTTTGTCCCCTAGAAAGTAATAACGCCCTCTGTGTGCCCCTTTCACTGTCACAGTAACCCGAGTTCCCCATAACAATAAGTGTCCACTTTACATTTAATAACGTCCCGCGTCTCCCCTTGTACAGCTCCCCTATACACAGTATGATGCTCTATTGTATACAGTATAATAGACCCTCACTGTACAGTAACACCCACACAGTATACTGACCCCTTAGTAGCCCCCCAAATTATTTGATGGCCTCATCACTGTAATCTCCACACTGTATGATGGTCCCCTAAATAGCCTCCATCTAATATATAAAACTCAAGTGTGTGTATGTATGTATGTATGTTCGGGATTGGCATCTGCACGGTCGCAGCTACAGCCACAAAATTTGGCACAGTCACACGTCTGGACCCTGAGAGTGTCCTAGGCTATGTTGTGAGGCGAAATTTTAACCCCGCACATTCAAATTCACCAAACAATTTTGCCCCTATCTACATAATGGGGAAAAAGTGTGTGTATCAAGCCCCGCCCCTCATTATGATGTCATAATGGTTGCCATGGTGATGCTGATGTCATCATAGGTTGCAAGCCCCGCCGCTCATTATGATGTCATAATGGTGACTATGGGATGGAGGATGTGTGATAGGTATATGGGCACTGGACTATGGGATGGAGGATATATATGATGGGTATATGGGCACAGGACTATGGGATGGAGGATGTTTGATGGGTATATGGGCAATGGACTATGGGATGGAGGATATGTATGACGAGTATATGGGCACGGGACTATGGGATGGCGGATATGTATGATAGGTATATGGGCATGGGACTATGGGATGGAGGATATGTATGATGGGTATATGGGCATGGGACTATGAGATGAAGGATGTGTGATGGGTATATGGGCACTCGACTATGGGATGGCGAATATGTATGATGGGTATATGGGCATGGGACTATGGGATGGAGGATGTGTGATGGGTATATGGGTATGGGACTATGGGATGGAGGATATGTATGATGGGTATATGGGCACTCGACTATGGGATGGAGGATATGTATGATGGGTATATGGGCACGCGCCTATGGGATCGTGGATATGTATAATGGGTATATGGGCACGGGACTATGGGATGGAGGATAATTATAATTTTCTATAACTAACCACAGTTAGTTACTATGCCCGGGCAGCGCCGGGCTCTTCAACTAGTATAGTATAATGCACCAGATAGTCCTCAATATAGTATAAAGATCATAGGTCTCCATAGTGTAATGCATAGTATATTGCACTCCCCATAGGCAGACTTTATATAGTATAATGCAACCCCTATAGGCAGACTCTATAGTATAATGCACCCCCATAGGGAGACTATATTGTATTATGCACCCTCCAAAAGCAGTCTCTATATAGTATAATGCATCTCCCATAGGCAGACTCTATATAGTATAATACACTCCCAATAGGCAGACTCCATAGTATAATACACTCCCCATAGGCAGACTCTAAAGTATAATGCACCCCCATTTGCAAACTCTATAGTATAATGCATCCCTCATAGGGAGACTATATTGTATAATGCACTCCCCAAAAGCAGACTCTATATAGTATAATGCAACCCCATAGGCAGACTATATATAGTATAATGCACCCCCATAGGCAGACTCTGTATAGTATAATGCACTCCAATAGGAAGACTTAATATAGTATAATGCACCCCATAGGCAGACTCTATATAGTATAATGCACCCCCATAAGCAGACTATATAGTATAATGCACCCTCCATAGGCAGACTCTATAGTATAATGCACCTCATAGCCAGACTCTATATAGTATAATGCACCCCCTTAGGCAGACTCTATATAGTATAATGCACCCTCCATAGGCAGACTCTATAGTATAATGCACCCCCATAGGCAGACTCTATACAGGATAATACACCCCCATAGGCAGACTCTATATAGGATAATACACCCCCATAGGCAGACTCTACAGTATAATGCACCCCCATAGGCAGACTCTATATAGTATAATGCACCCTCCATAGGCAGACTCTATAGTATAAAGCCCCAAATAGGCAGACTCTATATAGGATAATGCACCCTCCATAGGCAGACTCTATATAGTATAATGCACCCCGATAGGCAGACTCTATATAGTATAATGCACCCTCCATAGGCAGACTCTATAGTATAATGCACCCCCATAGGCAGACTCTATATAGGATAATGCACCCCCCATAGGAAGACTCTATATAGTATAATGCACTCCCCATAGGCAGACTCTACAGTATAATGCACCCCCATAGGCAGACTCTATAGTAGAATGCACCCCCATATGCAGACTCTAAATTGTATAGTGCACACCCATAAAAAATAAATACAATACTCACCCGAGTCGTCTCTCCTCCTTGTTCCTCCGACTGACCGCACATATTCCAGACGGTGGGTGCTCAGTAGTGACGTTATTGCGCACCTTATCAGTGTCTGCGTCAGAGACTTCTATCTAAAGTTCAACTACCTTTTCCCGTAGATCCATTGACAATTCTTTTGCTCTCCCCATGACACACAATCCAGAAATATCAGTGGCTGGATGAAAGATGCAAGAGTCTGGATCCCAGAAACTCACTTAGCTTTTATGCACACACACTGATTACAAGCAAACAGGTCACAGGTGAGAATGTTACCTTTAGTAGCCATTCAAACCCATTTCTGTCAACTTCTGTGCATTTTATCAGGCAAAAATCACCAGGGTATGTGAACTTTTGATCTGGATCACTTGGATGTTATGGGTTGTTATTACGATTTTAAAAGAGAAAACACAGTAGTTTGACAATAAATGGCTTCACCCAACCAGTAACCATGAGTGAAGAAAAAGTTTTGGCATTATCATTCATATTCTCTGATAAAAGGCCAAGAAAGCAAAAATTCTCCTGGGGTATGTAAACTTTTAAGCACAACTGTATATACCTATATACAAATATATACAGACTTACATACATGTATATTTACACAGATATGGGCAGGTGAGGTCTAATATAGATAGGTGTGTGCCTTTACAAATCAAGTCCTATCAGTTTAACTAAACACAGCTGGACTCCAATGAAGGAGTAGAACCATCTCAAGGAGGATCACAAGGAAATGGACAGCATGTGACTTAAATATGATTGCCTGATCAAAGGGTCTGAATACTTATGACCATGTGATATTTCAGTTTTTCTTTTTTAAAAATGTACAAAAAATTATACATTTCTGCTATATTTCAGTCAAGATGTGCTGCAGAATGTACATTAATGAGAAAAAAAATAACTTTTTTGAATTTACCAAATGGCTGCAATGAAACAAAGAGTGAAAAATTTAAATGGGTTTGAATACTTTCCGAACCCACTGTATATATAATAATGGTGGAAAGTGTTGTTACCTTTGAAATTGTTCCAGAAAATTAAGTATTTCTCATAGAGAATTATTGGACAGTGATGAAAATGTGTGCAAACTGTAAAGCGCTGCGGAATATGTTAGCGCTATATAAAAATAAAGATTATTATAAAATAAAGATTATTATTGCAATTACAAATGCTTTGTTATACACATGTTTATTTCCTTTGATTGTGTGTTAGAACAACATAAAAAACACTGAGGAAAAAAAGACAAATTGGACATAATTTCACACAAATCCCCAAAAATGGGCAGGACAAAATTGTTGGCACCCTTGCCTTAATATTTGGTTGCAGACCCTTTGGAATAAATAACTGCAATCAATCACTTCCTATAACCATCAACAAGCTTCTTACATTTCTTAACTGGAATTTTAGACCACTCTTCTTTTGCAAACTGCTCCAAGTCTCTCATATTTGAAGGGTGCCTTCTCCCGTTAGCAACTTTATGATCACTCCACAGGTGTTCAATGGGATTTAGATGCGGACTCATTGCTGGCCACTTCAGAGCTCTCCAGCGCTTTGTTTCTATTTAAAACTGAGTGCTTCTTGAAGTATGTTTGGGGTCATTGTCATTCTGGAAGAAACATGAACTAGAGCAAAAACCCAGCTTTCTGACACTGGGCACTACATTGAGACCAGAAATCCTTTGATAATCTTCAGATTTCTTGATGCCTTGCACACAGTCAAGGCACCCAGCGCCAGAGGCAGCGAAACAACCCCAAAACATTTTTGAACCACATTTGACTGTAGGTACTTTGTTCTTTTCTTTGTAGACCTTATTTCATTTTCAGTAAACAGTAGTATGATGTGCTTTACTCAAAAGCTCTGTCTTGGTCTTATCTGTCCATAAGACCATTGCCCTGAAGGATTTTGGGTTAATCACGTACATTTTGGAAAACTGCAGTCTAGCTTTTTTATGTCTGTGGGTCAGCAGTGGGGTCCTCCTGGGTCTCCTGCCATAGCACTTCATTTCATTCAAATGTCGACAGATAGTTTGCACTGACACTCATGCACCCTGAGCCTGCTGGACAGCTTGAATTTCTTTGGTGCTTGATTGGGGCTGCTTATCCACCATCCAGACTGTCCTGCATTGCAACCTTTCATCAATTTTTATCTGCCGCCCATGTCCCGTAACATTAGCTACAGTGCTGTGGGTTGTAAACTTTCTGATTATGTTGTGCACCATTGACAAAGGAACATGAAAATCTCTGGAGATGGGCTTGAAATTGTTGATATTTTTTTTTTTGGTTCTCAAGTCCACAGACAGTTCTCTTTTCTTTCTGTTCTTCATGCTCAGTGTGGAACACACAGACACATAATGCAAAGATTGAGTCAACTTGTCTCCTTTTTATCTGGTTTCAAGTGTGATTTTCATCTTGCCCACATCTGTTACTTGCCACAGGTGAGTTTGAAACATGCTTGAAACAAAATTATTATCCCATAATTTTGGAAGGGTGGGTTTTTGTGTGAAATTACATCCGATTTGCCTTTTTTTTCTACTTTTTTGTGTTGTTCCAATACTCACAAAGGAAATAAACATGTCTATAACAAAACGTGTAATTACAATAATTTTCAGGGAGAAATACTTCGTTTTCTAGAACAATTTCAAGGATGTCAACACTTTTGGCCATTGCTGTGTATACACATACACATATACAGTTGTGGCCAAAAGTATTGACACCCCTGCAATTTTGTCAGATAATGCTCAGTTTCTTCCTGAAAATGATTGCAAACACAAATTCTTTGGTGTTATCTTCATTTAATTTGTCTTAAATGAAAAAACACAATAGAGAATGAAGCAAAAAGCAAAACATTGATCATTTCACACAAAACTCCAAAAATGGGCCAGACAAAAGTATTGGCACCCTCAGCCTAATACTTGGTTGCACAACCATTAGCCAAAATAACTGCGACCAACCGCTTCCGGTAAACATCAATGAGTTTCTTACAATGCTTTGCTTGAATTTTAGACCATTCTTCTTTGGCAAACTGCTCCAGGTCCCTGATATTAGAAGGGTGCCTTCTCCAAACTGCCATTTTTAGATCTCTCCACAGGTGTTCTATGGGATTCAGGTCTGGACTCATTGCTGGCCACCTTAGAAGTCTCCAGTGCTTTCTCTCAAACCATTTTCTTGTGCTTTTTGAAGTGTGTTTTGGGTCATTGTCCTGCTGGAAGACCCATGACCTCTGAGGGAGACCCAGCTTTCTCACACTGGGCCCTAAATTATGCTGCAAAATTTGTTGGTAGTCTTCTGACTTCATAATGCCATGCACACGGTCAAGCAGTCCAGTGCCAGAGGCAGCAAAGCAACCCCAAAACATCAGGGAACCTCCGCCATGTTTGACTGTAGGGACCGTGGTTTTTTCTTTGAATGCCTCTTTTTTTCTCCTGTAAACTCTATGTTGATACCTTTGCCCAAAAAGCTCTACTTTTGTCTCATCTGACCAGAGAACATTTTTCCAAAACGTTTTAAGCTTTTTCAGGTAAGTTTTGGCAAACTCCAGCCTGGCTTTTTTATGTCTCGGGGTAAGAAGTTGGGTCTTCCTGGGTCTCCTACCATACAGTCCCTTTTCATTCAGACGCCAAAAGATAGTACGGGTTGACACTGTTGTACCCTCAGACTGCAGGGCAGCTTGAACTTGTTTGGATGTTAGTCGAGGTTCTTTATCCAACATCCGCACAATCTTGTGTTGAAATCTCTTGTCAATTTTTCTTTTCCGTCCACATCTAGGGAGGTTAGCCACAGTGCCATGGGCTTTAAACTTCTTGATGACACTGCGCACGGTAGACACAGGAACATTCAGGTCTTTGGAGATGGCCTTGTAGCTTGAGATTGCTCATGCTTCCTCACAATTTGGTTTCTCAAGTCCTCAGACAGCTCTTTGGTCTTCTTTCTTTTCTCCATGCTCAATGTGGTACACACAAGGACACAGGACAGAGGTTGAGTCAACTTTAATCCATGTCAACTGGCTGCAAGTGTGATTTAGTTATTGCCAACACCTGTTAGGTGCCACAGGTAAGTTACAGGTGCTGTTAATTACACAAATTAGAGAAGCATCATATGATTTTTCGAACAGTGCCAATACTTTTGTCCACCCTCTTTTTTATGTTTGGTGTGGAATTATATCCAATTTGGCTTTAGGACAATTCTTTTTGTGTTTTTTCATTTAAGACAAATTAAATGAAGATAATAATACCAAACAATTTGTGTTTGCAATCATTTTCAGGAAGAAACTGAGTATTATCTGACAAAATTGCAGGGGTGTCAATACTTTTGGCCACAACTGTATATTGTGAGGCAGTGAGAGGAGTCATATATGAGGGCTGGTATGTGTCCCTCAGTTTGCACATACTGAATCTGCTGGTTTCATTGTAATTACAGCTACGCCTATGGTTATGTAAGAAGGACCGGACCGTGGGTACCTGCTCTGCACCAGGTCTGGAATTGTCAGGACTGTCTCCTCTGTTGTCTGGGGGCAATCTTAGGGGACTGGATAGATCCTTACATCCGGGAGCAGGGGGTATGGCTAAGTTAAAATAGCCACAGCGCGTGTGGAAGCAGTCAGACTTGGCACGCAGCAGAGAGAGGTGAGTGCTCCGTCCCTAGAGCACCACAGCAGCACTGGCCCACGCCCCAGCATCCCTGCTGACACCCTCAGAGACTGTGTACAGAGATGCGCAGTGTGCCCGTTGGCCCTCCCAGAGCAAGGTGCCAAACGCTACGGGCCCGTGATTATCGCCGCCCGAGCAAGACTGGGGGTATGACCGTGATCTGTGCCCTGACCCTCCGGTGTATATCTGCCGAGCCATGTTAGGCTCCAACAGTGCTGTGGTCCGTACTCTCTCCACGGCATCGGTATATGGACTAGGGGCTCAGCGGAAGGCACCAGAGACTAACCGCTGCCGTCAGAAGACGGATCATCGTTGCCTCCAGGCCCTCACTGGACCAACCCCGCACGAGCGATTGTGGCGCCATCGCTTGCCTTGCAACCCCCACAGCCGACTGACTGGATAAGTTAACCCTACCAGAACTATTACTGCTACTATATCTGTTGTTCCTCCAATCAGTATATCCTTTACAACTGAACTGCTTATTTCCCCCCATTTAACTGTTCACCTCCCTGTGTGGATTATCCCTGTGTTAATAAAAACTGTTAACCCTTGCTCTGTCTCTTTTCCGTCACTGCATCCCACAACCGCTGTGCTCACAGTTACACTGCAGAATAAAAGAGAGAGTGGATTTGGACAAATTATTTGACCAAGTCAGACTTTAAGAAAACTCGACATGGACTTTTATTTTTAGGGAGATCTGCAGGATTGTTAGTGGGTGTGGACCTCTCCCTCCACTCTGGATTTTGGGAGTGACTCATGTCCATAAAACCAGTTGAAACATTATGTTAAGGTTTGGAGGCGTGAGCGTGTTGTTTGCAGCATCTGAGCAGGGAGCTCTGGCTGCAATCCAGAGGATAAGTCGAACTTTCTTTGGCCACTGCCTCATTGCCGCATGGACACGAAAACTGCTGCCTTACAATATCTAAAGTACATATATATATATATATATATATATATACACACATGTATATATATATATACATATAGGAAAAAAGTATTTAGTCAGCCACCAATTGTGCAAGTTCTCCCACTTAAAAAGATCAGAGAGGCCTGAAATTGACATCAAAGGTAGACCACAACTATGAAAGTCAAAATGAGAAAACAAATCCAGAAAGTCACCTTGTTTGATATGACAAGATTTATTTTGCAAATTATGATGGAAAATAAGTATTTGGTCACCTAAAAACAACATGCAGGAATTCTGGCTCTCACAGACCTGTAACTTCTTCTTTAAGGGGCTCCTCTGTCCTCCACTCATTACCTGTAGTAATGGCACCTGTTTGAACTTGTTATTAGTATAAAAGACACCCATCCAAAACCTCAAACAGTCACACTCCAAACTACACTATGGTGAAGACCAAAGAGCTGTCGAAGGACACCAAAAGCAAAATAGTAGACCTGCACCAGGCTGGGAAGACTGAATCTGCAATAGGCAAGCAGCTTGGTGTGATGAAATCAACTGTGGGAGTAATAATAAGAAAATGGAAGACATGCAAGACCACTGATAATCTCCCTTGATCTGGGCTTCCACACTAGATCTCACCCCGTGGGGTCAAAATGATCACAAGAACGGTGAGCAAAAGTCTCAGAACCACATGGGGACATAGTGAATGACCTGCATAGAGCTGGGACCACCATAACAAAGGCTACTATCAGTAACACACTACGCCGCCAGGAACTCAGATCCTGCAGTGTCAGACATGTCCCCCTGCTTAAGTCATTACATGTCCAGGTCTGTTTGAAGTTTGCTAGAAGCATTTGGATTATCCAGAAGAGTAATGGGAGAATGTCATATGGTCTGACGAAACCAAAGTAGAACTGTTTGGTAGAAACAAAACTCATTGTGTTTGGAGGAAATAGAATGCTGAGTTGCATCCAAAGAACACCATACCTACTGTGAAGCATGGGGGTGGCAACATCATGCTCTGAGGCATGCTCTGAAAAGGGACCAGGACAACTGATCCATGTACATGAAAGAATGAATAGGGCCATGTATTGTGAGATTTTGAGTGCAAGCCTCCTTCCATCAGCAAGGGCATTGAAGATGAAACGTGGATGGGTCTTTCAGCATGATAATGATCCCAAGCCCACCATCAGGGCAACGAAGGAGTGGCTTTGTGAGAATCATATGAAGGTCCTGGAGTGGCCCAGCCAGTCTCCAGATCTCAACCCCATAGAAAACCTTTGGAGGGATTTGAAAGTTCGTGTTGCCCTGCGACAGGCCAAAAACATCACTGCTCTAAAGAAGATCTGCATGGAGGAATGGGCCAACATACCACCAACAGTGTGTGCCAACCTTGCAAAGACTTACAGAAAACGTTTGACCTCTGTAATTGCCAACAAAGGATATATAACAAAATATTGAGATGAACTTTTGTTAATGACCAAATACTTATTTACCACCATAATTTGCAAAATAAATCTTGCCAAATCAGTCAAGGTGATTTTCTGAATTTGTTTTCTCATTTTGACTCTCATAGTTGTGGTCTACCTATGATGTCAATTACAGGTCTCTCTGATACACTGATACACTCTATATACAGCAGAAATATGCCAGAAACATAAACCTCTTGGTATACATGCTACACTGCCATTACTCTTGAACTGACAATCCATTTGCTTCATCCACAGGTATGTTGGTTCCTGTCTGCTTAATCATTGTGCATATTCCTTGAATCCCTTTCACAATGTCTTCATCTGATGGTATGTTGCTTCCTGCATGTATATCACCCAATTATTTTATGCTAATAGACACTTGTCTATATATTTGTTCATTTGCGTACATTTATTTCCTGACTACAATTCATCCTAAATGCATTTTAGCTTCTGTCTCTTAAGTACCCTCTTCTGTGACCCGTCTCCCTGTGGCTACTCCCTCCTGCTCACACCTGGCCTATTCCATATGCACTTAGAGTTGTATAAATGTGGAGAGCTAGGTCTGATGAAGGTGGTCTTCATGGCTCCTTCAAATGTGGCACTTTAAGTCTACAGCAGAAATATGCCAGAAAGATAACAGAAGTGACTAGAGGGTAAGTGTAACCACTGCTTATAGCTTTTCACTTACTCTTTCACCATGCTTAAATATGCCATTACAGTTTGTGCTCCACTTATCCTCACTGTCCTTCGCCATTCCCAAACCCCAGCAACCGCTAAACAAATAATTATCTCTCCTTCCCTCTTACCTCCCCATCTGACCTTATGTGCAGACCTGCTCCTCAACCTCAGATCTTTCTTACTAAAACATAAAAAAGGCCATAATAAAAGTGGCCACTTTCCTTCTCCCACCTGCTCTCCCTCTCTCTGCTGGCTCACAATCTAGATTCCCTATCAGTATGTCTTTACTGGGACCCACGCAAACACAGGGCAAACATACAAACTCCTTTCAGATATTGTCCTTGGTGGGATTTGAACCCAGGACTCCAGCGCTGCAAGGCTGCAGTGCTAACCACTGAGCCACCGTGCTGCCCAATCTCTCCTACGTAAAATCAGTGCCAAAAAAACCTCATTAAAAAGCTTCGGCATATGTCCTGGATTGGGGAGCGGTGTTGAAAGAAGACACATTTGCAAGATGACTTCAATGCATTCAAACAAGCAGCACTCGCATTCAAATCAACCCTCATATCTTCCTTATTCTACAATCTAAAAAAGTTATTTAACACTTTAAATTCCTTCTCTGCCCACCACTGCCCCCTGAGACCTCCCTCATCTCTGCTGAGGAATTTGAAATACATTTCAAAAATAATATCGACCAAACACCGGACTACTACCACTAATACCCCACATCATCCCGTCAGCCAGAGCTACCAACTACTACCCATAATATCCCACATCATCCCATCAGCCAGAGCCACTGGACTACTACTCCTAATATCCCGGATCAGCCCATCAGCCAGAGCCACCGGACAACTACCACTAATATCCCACATCAACCCGTCAGCCTGAAGTCAGAACCAGAGCGCTGAGTGGAACGGTCCTAACTTCCATACTGGGGATCCGTTTAAGAGGCCTGGCGTCAGAACCAGAGCGCTGAGTGGATTTGCCCTGACTTCCATACCAATGATCCCTTTAATAGAAGCCTGGGGTGAGAATCAGAGCGCTGAAGGATTTACCCTAACTTTCATACCGGAGATCCCTTTAAGAGAGACCTGGGGTCAGTACCAAAGCACAGAGTGGATTTTCCCTCACTTCTCTACCGAGGATCCCTTTAAGAGGGGACTTGGGTCAGAACCAGAGCGCTGAGTGGATTTGCACTAACTTTCATACCGGGGATCCCTTTAAGAGAGCCTGGGATCAGAAACAGAGTGCTGAGTGTATTTGCCCTGACTTGCATACCAATGATCACTTTAATAGAACCCTGGGGTCAGAATTAGAGCGCCGAGGGATTTGCCCTAACTTCCACACAGGAGATCCCTTTAAGAGAGCCTGGGGTCAGTTCCAGAGCATTTGAAGGCAATTGCCCTGACTTCCATACCGGGGATCCCTTTAAGAGAGGCCTGGGGTCAGAATTAAAGTGCAGAGTGGATTTGCCCTAAATTCCATACCAATGATCCCTTTAAGAGACCCTGGGGCCAGAACAAGAGTTGAGTGGAACGGTCCTAACTTCCATACCGGGGATCCCTTTAAGAGAGGCCTGGCGTCAAAACCAAAGCGCTGGATGGATTTGCTCTGACTTACGTACCAATGATCCCTTTAAGAGGGAAGATGTGCCTACGGGATGGAGGATGTGTGATGTGTATATAGGTACGGGAGGGGGGAATTCATTTCTGTCATGTGCTCTCTGCTCCTTTCAGGGGGCAGACAATGGCTGGGAGCTTATGTTCCCAGGGATGCTAGATTTCTCCCAGTCAGTGTCCTTCTGAGGTGTTGTCAAGTGGGAAAACTGTTGGTCATAGCAACCAATCACAGCTCAGCTTCTTTTGAACAGATCTGGTGAAATGAAAGATGTTTCGTGATTGGTTGGTGGTACACACAAACACACACACATTCATTTTTATATATAGAGATATATGTATGTACAGTTGCATCAGGGAAAGATGATAATATAACAATACACTTTGGCTGATGACTAAAACACTTGCATTTACATTTACCATTCAAGGTTAATTGTTTCATCTACATGATTGTGTTCTCTTTAGTATTCTTGGTGCATGGTACAAGCATTTACTCACGACCTACACAGTCAATATGGTATGCACAGAATTTACATAAAGTACAGGTTGCTGCTTAATTATACAATGCTCTTGTTTTTTGTAGTGATGAAATGTCAGATTTTGCATAATTAAGTTTGTCACTGCAGCTAAGCACCTGTATTTTATTAAGAACATTGTGTTCCATAAATAGATCATAAGATAGTAGAAAATAATTGCTAAGCCTCTGTACATTTTTCTTTGACATATTTTCTTAGTACCTATCTTCAGTAATGTGATATCAACGTCCTCTTTAAACTGATTCCAAATAGAACAACAGAAAGAAAGAAGAACGACACCTTTGCAGTGTATACACATTTACTTGAAACTTTCTTTAGCTGAAGCCCACTGTCATCTCCAGCAATTCATAAAGTGATTCCGCTATTGTGGCATGGGGCGGAAATACCATTGCATTAGTCAAGAAAATACTTAACCTTTCTGCTCTGTGCCTTAAGGCCCCGTTACACATAACGATGTCCCAGCGATCCCACCAACGATCCGACATGGATGGGATCGCTGGGACATCATTAGGCTGATCGCTGGTGAGCTGTCACATAGACAGCCCCTCCAGCGATCAGGACCAGTGAGCAAACTGGTTTCCAATGTAAACCGCGGGTATCTAAGAGCCGCGCGGCTCTTAGTTACCCGCTGTTTACCTTGGAAACAGCGGGTAACTAAGAGCTGCGCAGCTCTTAGATACCCGCTGTTTACATTGGAAACCAGCGTCCAGCGTCACTGATCACTGGTCTCTCGCTGCCACATGCAGCGATGCGTGCTGGCCAGAGGGAGACCAACGATCAAAAAGCGGCCCCGGACATTTGAGCACGATCAGCGATACCCGGCAGGGGGGCCGGTCACTGATCCATGTCACACACAGCGATGTCGCTGACGAGATTGCTGTGGCGTCACAAAATCAGTGATCTCGCTGGCGATATCGCTGTCTGTGACGGGGCCTTTACTAATCAACACAGCAGAGGGCTTGACAACTACATCTCCTCTGTCAGGAGACTGTCCACAATCTCGGCTTTCTGCCTTTGTGCCTTGTTAATCAGCATAGCAGATAGGTTGTGCATTCAATATAGTCTAATTGCAGGTGATTGGAGGAGCATTGTGCATAATCCAGAAAATGAATTATTGGTAGTAAGGGAAAGGAGGTCCTGCCAATGTAGTACTATTAGGATATCCATTCCCCCCACAATGAGGAGAATTGTACATTGCGGAGCAGAGACCCTGGATGGCAGAGAAGGGGAAATATGTGGCTGTAGAGAATGTGGATGAAACGTGAAGACAAATCAAGAACAAGTCTGCAGCCTTTTATAAATTTTTATTGAAAACTGAGTTACCCTTTAAGATGAATTTACGCTGCACTACACTGTGAATGAAAAATAATTGTGCAGTCTAAACAGGTTGTTGCTCGTTTGTCCAGGTGAAAACATCTATTGATTTGCCCCTCCTTTTGTGCCTCCCATAATAATGGCCCCTTTGTGCCTCCTTGCATCAATAATGCTGCTTCTATGCTTTGTATATTATAAATGCCCGTTTGTTTCCCTGTATAGTAATATTATTCTTTCAGTTCTTCCATGCAACGTCTATGTCAAGAAAAAATTAATTCAAGCTCATCTCACTTCTCTCCAAGAATGAGCCATGGGGTTCTGCTCCTTCTTTCTGCAATCCTTCACCAAGCAGCAAAATGAGGTTATGTCATTTCACCACTTCACATCATTCACAAGATTCTGACCTTTGACAGGTAACAGGCCTGTCACGAGGACCCGTCCTGTGTGACACGACCCGCAGGTCGGTAACTAAAACAGCAAAACTGGCACGTGTAACTGTCCTGTGTGACACGACCCGCAGACCGGTAACTGAAACAACAAGACAAGGGGGAAGGGGAAACAGGTACAACGGTGGGCCCTGTGATAGGGAACGGGGACATGGAGACCTCCTGCACTCCCCTGAGTAAGTGTCCCTCACACTCCTAACGTTCCCTATACAGGCTCCTCACCTGTCGCCGAGCCATATACCTGTCACCCTAGCACACCCTACAACTATCCCTTGCTAGGGAGCTGGGTGGTGCAGGCACTGGCCCCACCGCTGTACTAATACACACCAGGGAAAAATACAGGGGAAACACCAAAAACACTTATCTCGCTCTGCTGCAGCACCAGGCAGCAGAGTGCATCACCAGATTAACTTTTCACAGTGGTTCGACACCTCAGAGCCAGCTGCCACCTTCACCATCTCACTCTACTGCGGACTTCGGGCAGACAGAGTTCAACACCAGTTTCAGCAGTGGCTCCAACCTTCAAGCCAGCTGCTAACTTCACCAGGTTTCTGCAGTGGCTTCACACCTCAGCCAGCTGCTCCCTTCACTGTGGTTAGAATCCCAAAAAGACTCTATCATCAACACCTGCTCATAGACCATGTGACCCTATATAGGAAAAGGGAATGGTCAAATGATCAGGGGCCAAAAGCTGCTATAACCCCAGTGACCACCGAGGGCAAAAGGCAAAGCAAAGAAAACATCAAGTGAAATGACACTTGTGGCCACCGGGGGGCAAAAGGTAACCAAAGCAACAATTAGGATGCAATGACACCCGTGGCCACCGGGGGCAAAACTAACCTTAAGCCAAAGGCTTGAAGGAAAAAAAAAGGTTTACATGCGTTAATCCAGAAGCTGACACGGCTCCAAGAATTGGATCGTCACAAGGCCTAAACCATGTGATTTATCAGAGAGCTAGGAGCCAAATGGAAAGAAGCCGACTGTATTCCTTATAGTCTCCCTTAACCCCTTCCTGACATGAGACGTACTATCCCGTCCACGGTACCCGGGCCCGTATGACCGGGGACGGGATAGTACGTCTACCGCGATCAGCGGCGCCCACGTGGTGAGCGCCGCTGATCGCGGCCGGGTGTCAGCTGATTATCACAGCTGACACCCGGCACAATGTGTCAGGGGCGGTCACGGACCGCCCCCGACACATTAACCCCTTGCACACCGCGATCAAACGCGATCGCGGTGTACCGGGAGTTAAAGGGAAGCATCGGCAGGGAGGGGGCTCCCTCCGTGCTTCCCTGAGCCCCCCACGGCAGCGCAATGTGCAGCGCTGCTGCGGGGGACTCCTATCCTCCAGGCCCCCGAATCCAAGATGGCGACGGGGGCCTTCGGGGGCCTGGGGAAGTTGGCTTCCTCAGTGCCTGCAAAGCGCAGGCACGAGGAAGCCTTGTGCACTGCCTGTGACAGATTGCTGATCTGTCACAGTGATCTGTGATGTGACAGATCAGCGATCTGTCACAGGACAGTGATGTCCCACCTGGGACTATGTAATAAAGTAAAAAAAAATTAAAAAAAAAGTGTAAAAATAAATTAAAAAAAATCGCCAAATAAATTAGTAAAAAAAAAAAAAAATATTCCCCAATAAATTCATTTTTTTAAAATAATAAAAAAAAAAAACAATAAATGTACACATATTAGGTATCGCCGCGTCCGTAACGACCTGCCCTATAAAACTGTCCCATTAGTTAACCCCTTTAGCGAACCCCTTAAAAAATAAAAATAAAAAACGAAGCAAAAAATAATGATTTATTATCATACCGCCAAACAAAAAGTGCAATAACGCGAGATCAAAAAGACGCATATAAATATCCATGGTACCGCTGAAAACGTCATCTTGTCCCGCAAAAAACAAGCCGCCACACAGCATCATCAGCAAAAAAATAAAAAAGTTATAACTCGCAGAATAAAGCGATGCAAAAATAATTATTTTTTATATAAAATAGTTTTCATTGCATAAAACCGACAAAAACATAAAAAAAGACCTAAATGAGGTATCGCTGTAACCGTACTGACCCGAAGAATAAAAGCGCTTTATCAATTTTACCGCACGCGGAACGGTGTAAACGCACCCCCCCCAAAAGAAATTCATGAAACGCTGGTTTTTGTTCATTCTGCGTCCCAAAAATCGGAATAAAAAGCGATCAAAAAATTTCACGTGCCCGAAAATGGTACCAATAAAAACGTCAACTCGTCCCGCAAAAAATAAGACCTCACATGACTCGGTGGGTCAAAATACGGAAAAATTATAGCTCTCAATATGTGGTGATGCAAAAACTATTTTTACAATAAAAAGCGTCTTTTAGCGTGCGACAGCCGCCAAACATAAAAACCGCCATAAATAGTAAATCAAACCCCCCGTTATCACCCCTTTAGTTAGGGAAAAATAATAAAATAAAAAAAATGTATTTATTTCCATTTTTCCATTAGGGTTAGGGCTAGGGTTAGGGCTAGGGGTGTGTTGGGGTAGGGTTAGGTTAGGGTTAGGGCTAGGGTTAGGGTTAGGGTTAGGGCTAGGGCTAGGGCTAGGGTTAGGGCTAGGGTTAGGGCTAGGGTTAGGGCTAGGGTTAGGGCTAGGGTTAGGGGCGTGTTGGGGTTCGGGTTGGAGTTAGAATTGGGGGTTTCCACTGTTTGGGCACATCAGGGGCTCTCCAAATGCAACATGGCGTCTGATCTCAATTCCAGCCAATTCTGAGTTGAAAAAGTCAAATGGTGCTCCTTCCCTTCCAAGCTCTGCTATGCGCCCAAACAGTGTTTTACCCCCTCATGTAGGGTATCAGCCTACTCAGGACAAATTGCAAAACAATTTTTGGGGTCCAATTTCTCCTGTTACCCTTAGGAAAATAAAAAATTGGGGGCAAAAATATCATTTTTGTGGAAAAAAAATGATTTTTTTATTTTCACGTCCGAGTGTTATAAACTTCTGTGAAGCACTTGGGGGTTCAAAGTGCTCACCACACATCTAGATAAGTTCCGTGGGGGGTCTAGTGTCCAAAATGTGGTCACTTGTGGGGAGTTTCAATAGTTTAGGTACATCAGGGGCTCTCCAAACGCACATGACAACCGCAGACCATTCCATCAAAGTCTGCGTTCCAAAACGTCACTGCTTCCCTTCCGAGCCCCGACGTGTGTCCATACAGTAGTTTTCTCCCACATATGGGGTGTCAGCGTACTCAGGACAAATTGGACAACAACTTTTGGGGTCCAATTTCTCCTGGTACCCTTGGGAAAATAAAAAAAATGGTGACTAAAAGATCATGTTTGTGGAAAAAATACGAATTTTTTATTTTCACGCCCGGGCGTTGTAAACTTCTGTGAAGCACTGGGGGGGTCAAAGTGCTCACCACACATCTAGATAAGTTCCTTGGGGGGTCTAGTTTACAAAATGGTGTCATTTGTGGGGGGTTTCCACTGTTTAGGTACATTAGGGGCTCTCCAAAGGCAACATGACACCCGCAGACCATTCCATCAAAGTCTGCATTCCAAAACGTCACTACTTCCCTTCCGAGCCCTGACGTGTGCCCATACAGTAGTTTTCTCCCACATATGGGGTAGCAGCGTACTCAGGACAAATTGGAAAACAACTTTTGGGGTCCAATTTCTCCTGGTACCCTTGGGAAAATAAAAAAAATGGTGACTAAAAGATCATGTTTGTGGAAAAAATACGAATTTTTTATTTTCACGCCCGGGCGTTGTAAACTTCTGTGAAGCACTGGGGGGGTCAAAGTGCTCACCACACATCTAGATAAGTTCCTTGGGGGGTCTAGTTTACAAAATGGTGTCATTTGTGGGGGGTTTCCACTGTTTAGGTACATTAGGGGCTCTCCAAAGGCAACATGACACCCGCAGACCATTCCATCAAAGTCTGCATTCCAAAACGTCACTACTTCCCTTCCGAGCCCTGACGTGTGCCCATACAGTAGTTTTCTCCCACATATGGGGTAGCAGCGTACTCAGGACAAATTGGAAAACAACTTTTGGGGTCCAATTTCTCCTGGTACCCTTGGGAAAATAAAAAAATGGTGACTAAAAGATCATGTTTGTGGAAAAAATACGAATTTTTTATTTTCACGCCCGGGCGTTGTAAACTTCTGTGAAGCACTGGGGGGGTCAAAGTGCTCACCACACATCTAGATAAGTTCCTTGGGGGGTCTAGTTTACAAAATGGTGTCATTTGTGGGGGGTTTCCACTGTTTAGGTACATTAGGGGCTCTCCAAAGGCAATATCACACCCGCAGACCATTCCATCAAAGTCTGCATTCCAAAACGTCACTACTTCCCTTCCGAGCCCCGACGTGTGCCCATACAGTAGTTTTCTCCCACATATGGGGTATCAGCATACTCAGGACAAATTGGACAACAACTTTTGGGGTCCAATTTCTCCTGGTACCCTTGGGAAAATAAAAAAATGGTGACTAAAAGATCATGTTTGTGGAAAAAATACGAATTTTTTATTTTCACGCCCGGGCGTTGTAAACTTCTGTGAAGCACTGGGGGGGTCAAAGTGCTCACCACACATCTAGATAAGTTCCTTAGGGGGTCTAGTTTCCAAAATGGTGTCATTTGTGGGGGGTTCCACTGTTTTGGTACATCAGGAGTTTTCCAAACGCGACATGGTGTCCGATCTCAATTCCAGCCAAAAACGTCAAATGGCGCTGCTTCCCTTCCGAGCTCTGCCATGCCCCCAAATAGTGGTTTACCCCCACATGTGGGGTATCAGCGTACTCAGGACAAATTGCACAATAACTTTTAGGGTCCTGTTACCCTTGGAAAAATAAGAATTGAGGGTGAAAAGATCATTTTTGTGGAAAAAATATGATTTTTTAATTGTATGGCTTTATGTTATAAACTTCTGTGAAGCCCATGGGGGTTCAAAGTTCTCACCACACATCTAGATAAGTTCCTTAGGGTGTCTAGTTTCCAAAATGGTGTCATTTGTGGGGGGTTTCCACTGTTTTGGTACATCAGGGGTTTTCCAAACGCGACATGGTGTCCGATCTCAATTCCAGCCAAAAACGTCAAATGGCGCTGCTTCCCTTCCGAGCTCTGCCATGCGCCCAAATAGTGGTTTACCCCCACATGTGGGGTATCAGCGTACTCAGGACAAATTGCACAATAACTTTTAGGGTCCTGTTACCCTTGGAAAAATAAGAATTGAGGGTGAAAAGATCATTTTTGTTTAAAAAATATGATTTTTTAATTGTATGGCTTTATGTTATAAACTTCTGTGAAGCCCATGGGGGTTCAAAGTTCTCACCACACATCTAGATAAGTTCCTTAGGGGGTCTAGTTTCCAAAATGGTGTCATTTGTGGGGGGTTTCCACTGTTTTGGTACATCAGGGGTTTTCCAAACGCGACATGGTGTCCGATCTCAATTCCAGCCAAAAACGTCAAATGGCGCTGCTTCCCTTCCGAGCTCTGCCATGCGCCCAAATAGTGGTTTACCCCCACATGTGGGGTATCAGCGTACTCAGGACAAATTGCACAATAACTTTTAGGGTCCTGTTACCCTTGGGAAAATAAAAATTGGGGTGAAAAGATCATTTTTGTGGAAAAAATATGATTTTTTAATTGTACCGCTGTACGTTATAAACTTCTGTAAAGCCCTTGTGGGTTCAAAGTTCTCACCACATATCTAGATAAGTTCCTTGGGGGGTCTAGTTTCCAAAATGGGGTCACTTGTAGGGGGTTTCCACTGTTTAGGTACATCAGGGACTCTCCAAACGTGACATGGCGTCCAATCTGAATTCCAGCCAATTTTGCATTGAAAAAGTCAAACGGCGCTCCTTCCATTCTGAGCTCTGCCATGCGCCGAAACAGTCGTTCCCCCCCACATATCAGGTATCTGCGTACTCAGGACAAATTGCACAATAACTTTTGCAGTTCAATTTCTCCTGTTACCCTTGGTAAAATAAAAAAAATTGAACCTGAAGTATTTTTTTTATGAAAAAAAGTTAGATGTTCATTTTTTTTTAAATATTCAAAAAAATTCCTGTGACGCACCTAAAGGGTTAATAAACTTCTTGAATGTGGTTTTGAGCACCTTAAGGGGTGCAGTTTTTAGAATGGTGTCACTTTTGTGTATTTTCTATCATATAGACCCCTCAAAGTGGCTTCAAATGTGATGTGGTCCTAAAAATAAAATGGTGTTGTAAAAATGAGAAATCGCTGGTCAACTTTTAACCCTTATAACTTCCTAACAAAAAAAAATTTTGGTTCCAAAATTGTGCTGATGTAAAGTAAACATGTGGGAAATGTTAGTTATCAAGTTTTTTGTGTGCCTTATCTCTGTGATTTAAGGGCATAAAAATTCAAAGTTGGAAAATTGCAAAATTTTCAAAATTTTCGCCAAATTTCCGTTTTTCTCACAAATAAACGCAAGTTATTTGAATGAAATTTTACCACTAACATGAAGTACAATATGTCACGAGAAAACAATGTCAGAATCACCGGGATCCATGGAAGCGTTCGAGAGTTATGACCTCATAAAGGTACAGTGGTCAGAATTGTAAAAATTGGCCCGGTCATGAACGTGCAAACCACCCTTGGGGGTGAAGGGGTTAAAGACTCACCTCTCTCCTGGCATTTGTTGCTCTTTGAATGGTGACTTACTCTTGTACACATCAGATGGGATGGTCTCTTCCTTCTGAAACAAACGTCACATGACTGCAGCTCAATTTGGAACATTTTTGCTCCTGTGCATCCTTATTTAAGTTCTAGGGTGGCACACCTTAGTGCATGTATTAACTAGGGAGCTAATATTTTCTTCAGACCCCTACTGTCGGAAAGTTGGATACCTTTATGCTCTATAAATTGATTCACATTTAATAGAGGAGACTAATATATATATGGACATTGGAGTCCCACTGAGCACTCTCACAAATAGAGAGGTGGCTACGTAGGAGCAGCTTGCTTTTCTTGACTATTGGCCAAAATTGCCAAGCACGTTCACTCTGCAATTTTAGGAGCTCCTATAGAAATTGATGGATAGAGCTGCGCATGTCGAGCCACTTTTCCATTCATGTGGTTGTATTACTTGGTCAAGTTACTTGAATTGCGATAGTTCTACTCCCACCAAGACTCTTGGACAATCTTGAGGTGCTTACATTCAACTCTACTTTGTTTTCATAGGTAAATAATAGCACAGAGCTCTCCAGTCTACCCAGTTTTAAGAAATTTATTAGGGCACTTACACTTTTGCTTAACATTTCATTTACAGCATTATAAGCCAGTGTAAATGTGTAGCCTTACCTTTTCGGTACTATGCTATTGAAAATATGTTCTTAAACACCTTACACAAAGTTTACATTATCTGTGACTCCAGCTAGACTTCCACTTGATAACAATACATTAAACGTAACACTGAACACAGTGATCACATAACTCCGTACATCTATTACGCACATAAATGCGGAGAGGTACAATCTTTCCACAAAATGATTTTAACTACAGTATTTCAGAAATAATGGCGCTTCAGATCTAAAAAGACCTTTGAAACTGCCATACAGGAAACAATGTACATTGCATAGGGGATGTCATTACTTTTCCACATGTATTCACTCTGCCAAACTATAAATGGCTTATATATCATCATTGCTTCAAACTGAGCTACAATTCTATAAGAATACATTGCTATTGTGCCAAAGTAGTAAGCGAATCATGAGGAAAAAATAAATACAACTTAAAAAGGTCTTAAAAATATATTTTAAAATGACCTATAAAAATATTTTAGAATCAAGGCACACATCCAGAAAATCTGAAAGTTAACTAGTTTGTGTACATAATATACACAATATAGGACTCACTTAATTCAAGTCAAGTAGACCATACAACATAACCTATAGCAGCTAATATGATAATACAATAGTTGGCGTTTCTCTTCATATTTTCTGAGACCTATATTTTCATCCATATATACTGAGTTTACAAGTCAGGAGGCCCTATAGTCACCCTCCGCTGCTGGTATCCTAACAGCCTAAGACAGGAGCGCTTAGCGCCTGTTTGCCCCCCTGCATCTATGTTTCCTAGGTTGAGTCCCCACATCCTTGTTTGTAGGAGCTGTGGAGAGGAGGCTCATATTGGCCACATATGTCTAAGGTACCCTAGGCCACATATGTCTCAGTACCCTAGCCAGACACACGTCTGTGTACCCTAGATGTTAATCCCAGGTGTAAAGGTTGTTTCATTTTATAAATGGGTAAAAATGCAAACTGCTCATTAAAGACAAGCAACTTTGCAATTTACCTCTTATTAAAAATAATTTACATTCTCAATAACAGAGAGATTTTTAATATTATAGTTTACTACTCATTGCCTAGGTTACCGGCTACCTCTGCAGTCTATCAGTGGTGGCTGTATTTTAGGCAAAGAGCACACTTATAAGGTCTTTGCTACACAGATTGAAAACGCTGCTGTGAAGATAGCCAGATGGCCTCTGTGCTACACAGATGCCACAGAGGCATAGCTGACTCTGCTAGCAGTATCTGAGAGGGCACAGTTTGGGGCAGTGATTAAGATACACTGCCGCTGGTTCAAACTATCAATCATCAAGAATGTATCCCATCCCGGGAAGCAGGAGGCAAGGAGACAATGAAGTGATCCGCTCCTGAACATCAGGAAACAAACCCTTTACAGCATTTTCTATTTCAAAATCAATTCTGCTTTAATGGGTTTATACATGTTTCAATGACTATCCATGTATAAACTGCATTAAATGTGGTATATGACAGAAAGCAAACAAAAACACCCCATGATACTATGAGATAGGTAAGGCCTCCTCGGTTGTCACTATGTGGTACCTAAAGAGGTTGTCACCTTTTATGGAAAACTAGCTGAAGAGCCTGGCGCTGCCCGGGCATAGTAACTAACTGTGGTTAGCTATAGCAAATTATAATTATCCTCCGTCCCATAGTCCCGTGCCCATATACCCATCATACAGTACATATCCACGATCCCATAGGCCCGTGCCCATATACCCATCATACATATCCTCCATCCCATAGTCGAGTGCCCATATTCCCATCACACATCCTCCATTCCACAGTCCCATGCCCATATACCCATCACACATCCTCCATTCCACAGTCCCATGCCCATATACCCATCACACATCCTCCATCCCATAGTCCCATGCCCATATACCCATCATACATATTCGCCATCCCATCATCCCATAGTCGAGTGCCCATATACCCATCACACATCCTTCATCTCATAGTCCCATGCCCATATACCCATCATACATATCCTCCATCCCATAATCCTGTGCCCATATACCCATCATACATTTCCGCCATCCCATAGTCCCGTGCCCATATACCCATCATACATATCCTCCATCCCATAGTCGAGTGCCCATATACCCATCACACATCCTCCATCCCATAGTCAACCATTATGACATCATAATGAGCGGCGGGGCTTGCAACCTATGATGACATCAGCGTCGCCATGGCAACCATTATGACATCATAATGAGGGGCGGGGCTTGATACACACACACTTTTTCCCCATTATGTAGATAGGGGCAACATTTTTTGGTGAATTGGAACGCGCGGGGTTAAAACTTCACCTCACAACATAGCCTAGGACACTCTCGGGGTCCAGATGTGTGACTGTACCAAATTTTGTGGCTGTAGCTGCGATGGTGCGGATGCCAATCTCGGACATACACACATACATACACACATACATACATACACACACTTGAGCTTTATATATTAGATATAAAAGATGGATAGAATGGCTATTACAGTTAAAACAAAAACCCATCAAACAAGAGAAGACCTAGATGAAGTACACGGAAAAGGTTCCTTAAAATGAAAAGGAATAAATTTGGTCTCTTTAATGGGTATGGACATATTACTATTTATTCAGTGTAATAAATAGGGTGCATTTCTGTACAAGTCCATACCTGCTGCTTAAAACAAATATGTTGTAACAGACACATGATTTGGAAGTTTGGAGGTTTTCTGATACTGTAGCAGCAGCTTTAGCCTTGAATTCCTCCAGCCCAAAAAATATTTGGCAGTCCTACAGTTGGATAACTTGCACAGAATGTCATTTAAAGAGAACCTGTCACCAGGTCAAAAGTGGCTGGTCGTTTGGTCTTTGCTCTTATTATATTCCTGCTGATCCCCTAAGTATTGTCGCTTTTGAATTTTCAAAATCCATCATACATTTACAGAGATATCGGCCTTTTTAACTTAAGGGGGCTTTACACATAGCAATATCGCTAATGTGTCACCGATTTTGTGATGCAGCAGCGATATTGCAAGCGATATCGCTATGTGTGATACTTGCCTCCGACCGGCTCCACCGCTGTCTGTCGCTGATCGCGCGAGATTCCTGCTGGGCTTCCTGCTGTGGCGACGAGCGACGCGTGGACGCGGGTGGAGGACGTCATCATCGCCATGTCTGAAAGGTAAGTAACGACCGCTGCTGCTTCGCTGCATCGCTGTGAGATCTGCCTGCTTGGCAGCTTACTAGCGACCATTTAGCGATGCACCAGCGATCCTGAACGGGTCGTATCATGGTGGGGATCGCTGGTGCATTGCTAAATGTAAAGGGGCCTTAAGGGTCTCCTTTAACAAAGGAGATTGCTCAAAGGATTCTCTGGAGGCTTGCCTTTAGACTGATCAGCATAATTACCCCGTGAGCACTGCCCCCCTTGGAAAATACCAAATCATACAGCCACATGGACTCGAACATAATATCTGAGCACGCCCAAGATACTCGGAGAACACCAGAGCATACCCGGATACCACGTTATCTGAGCATGTTCGCTCATCACTACTGATCTTATTCAATTGCTGTTCATATCTTGGAGATTTAGAAAAGACACTTTTCTAAAATAAAAAATTAAAGGGTCGTATGTGTTAAAGGGTTTATCAGAGATTAGAAAAATATGACTTACTTTCTTTCAGAAACACCAACATTACTGTCCTAGAACTGTGATTCATCATGGAGCATAGCCATATAGATGCTACTGTGGCTCTACTACAATACCAGTCACAGCCCATAGCATTCTCTTACAAGAAAGCAACCATGTTTTTCTAATCTCATACAACCCCTTTATAGAAACAGTTATTTCAGATGTGCTGCATTAAAGTTTATATTTACAGTTGGAACTAGATTTTTACATACACTATATAAAAAGACACATGCATGTTTTTCTCAATATCTGACATGGAATCAGAATAAACCTTTCCCGTTTTAGGAAAAACCATAGGATTACCATAATTATTAATATTTGTCAAATGCCAGAATAATGAGAGAGATAATGTTTTAAGGCTTACTTACTGCAAATTCAAAAGTTTACATATACTTCTTTAGTATTTGGTACCATTGCCCTTAAACTGAATGACTTGAGTCAAAAGTTTCGGATATCCTTCCACAAGCGTCTCACAATAGTTGGTCAGAATTTGGACCCATTCCTCCTGACAAAACTGATGTAACTGTCAGGAACACCGCACTGCACTTGCTCACTGAGCCAGTGCACATGTCCTGAGTAAAGGTACTGTCACACTTAGTGATGTACCAGCGATCCCGACCAGCGATATGACGCGGTCAGGATCGCTGGTACATCGCTAAGTGGTCGCTAGTGAGCTGCCACACAGGCAGATCTCACTAGCGACATCGCTGGGGTCGGGGGTCGCTATTTACCTGTCACACCAGGCGATCCTGCGTCCTCCCGCCCGGCTCCACGCATCGCTCGTCTCTCCACAGGAAGCGCCGCAGGAAGCTGACGACGAGGAACAGTCCAGGACGTTCTCGCGCGATCAGCGATAACCAGCGGGGGAGCAGGTCGTTGGTAAGTATCAGACACAGCGATATCGCTAGCAATATCGCTATAACGTCACAAGTTATAGCGATATTGCTAGCGGTATCGCTAAGTGTGACATGCCCTTAAAGCGAACTGTGCTCAAAGATACCTGTGGAGCGGGCAGCCGCCGAGTAGGTCCGTACTTCAGAACAGCAGGACCTGAAGCGCGTGACTGCTGGGGGCGTGGCCTAAACTCCAGAGAGCTAGGAGCTGCAAGAGAACTCCTAGCAGGGTAACTACGAGACAAAGTTACCAAGGGGCATAGACAGGGAGGATAGTCAGGACGTAGCCAATGAGTCATACACAGAGATAGCTGCAAGGTACAAGAGGGGCGAGCAGAGAGTAGTCAGATCACAGGCAATGAGTCATACACAGGGAGGGTAGTGAAGTACAGAATCAACAGGCAACTCACAACAGGGAACAGAACCGGGTCAGAACCAAATAAACAGGCTATAACAACGAACAGGCACTGTAATATCCACCCGTTATGAAGAATTCAAGGTATTAAACTTTAGATATGTTTTATTCTTCGTCCTCCAGCACACAGCATAACAGTTGCATTCCCATGCTACACAGAAGTGAAAATGAAACTTCCCTTCTCATCCCTCTTGTCTCCACCTCCCAAGTCCCATAAGTCTGGCTTGCTTAAAGAGACAGATCTAATTATTATACATTACATCATCCCCCTTTTTTTTCTTTTTTTTTTTTACTATAAATAACCCATATTACTGATAAATGCAACAACATGAAAACGTCCAAAGAAATCATATGTCCGTTTTGTCTTATTTGTTCAAATCAAAAACCAGAGAAACAAACAAAAAAAAAAACAAAACAAACAAAACTGTAGTTACACTTCTTCAATGAGCCTCGATGGAGCTCTTCTCTCTCGTGTAGGATAACGTCTGGGCTCATTGAGAGGGTTCATTATTGATGGACCAGCTACCTCTTGTTGGTCCTCTCCACCATCGGATACCAAATCTTCCACCAAAGAGAGTTCATTGTCATCATTCTGCGGTATGACTTTAAAATATGAAGAATTTCGCGTTATGGAGTGTCCATCTCGTTCAGCTGTGATCATGCTGCCTTTCCTTTTAGTAACATAATATTTTGCAGGACCATATACAGGTGAGGTCTTGTTGGTTGGTCTTTGACGTACCACCACGACATCCCCTCTTTCGATGGCACTTGACTGTGTCCTTCGCCTTCTGTCTGCATAACGTTTCATGGCTTGTTTGTTGGAGAAATCTGTGGATCTCACTGAGGAGTCACTCGGTCGGGGATGGCTGGTCACATCAGGGAGACGTATACGCAGGGTTCTGCTGAACATTAAATGAGCTGGAGCAGCATTAGTAGTGGAGTGTGGCGTATTGCGGTAATTACGCATGAATTTGTATAATGACTGTTTCAGTGGGATGTGCTCCAGACTCGCTGCCTTGATACGTTTCCCCAGAGTACGCATAAAACGTTCCACAATTCCATTGGCTTGCGGCCAGCAAGGTGTGATTTTCCTGTGTTTGAATCCCAAGTATTCAGAAAATTGTGTAAACACATGTCCATTGAATGGAGGTCCATTGTCTGTTTTGACCACTCTTGGAATACCATATGCCGAGAAAATGTCGTCCAGCTCTGGTATGACATTATTAGCAGATGTTGAAGAGATAAATGAAATGACAGGGTATCGAGAATATTCATCAATTGTTACGAGAATGTATTGGCCATTTGGCAATGGTCCATATATATCGACTGCCACTTCCTCCCAGACAGCAGTGGGTAACGGAGACATTTGTAATGGCTCTAAGTTTGATGACGGAGTGATTAATTGACAAGTAGAACAGCGTCTAATCTTTTCTTCCACCAAGTGATCCATATTTGGGAACCACACTTTTTCTCTGAGTAACTTCTTTGTGCCAACAATTCCTAAATGACCTTCATGTGCTATCTGTATGACTAAGTTACGCAAAATCTTAGGTACAACTAGTTTGGTACCTCGAAGAATGAGGTGTTCTTCAGTGACTGATAATTCCTCACGTACGTTTGAGAATAGTTTTAACTCTTTCAGATCAATCTCAGAATCAGGAAATTTTTCCTTTTGAATTTCATGCCACCTTCGATTTTGGATGATTTGTATTAGGGCACAGAGTGTCTTGTCTTTTGTTGTTTCATTTATAAATTGATCAAGAGAAAGTGCTTTTGGCACGGCATGATCTGTAACAAAACGTAGGTATTCTTCAATGGAGGAATGCACAGATATATCATCATTAGTAGGATGTCTTGAAAGATAATCAGCCGGATTGCTGTATTTTCCAGGTTTGTGAACAATTTTATAGTTGTAGTCCTGTAGACGTAGGCCCCATCGTTCAATTCGTGCAGGCATTTTAGCTCTGGGATTTCCAAAAATTGTAAGAAGTGCTTGATGATCTGTGACAATGGTGAAGGGAGCTCCATAGAGAAATAAGTGAAAGTGTTCACATCCCCAGACAACTGCCAAGCTTTCTTTTTCAGGTTGAGAATATTTTCTTTCAGTGTTTGTTAAGCTCTTACTTGCATAAGAAATGATGTGAGGATTTTGATAGTTATCCTAGTACTGCGCTAGAATAGCACCCAGTCCCACGGGACTGGCGTCCACAATCAGTTCAGTTCGAAGAGCTGGATCAAAATAAGCCATAGTGGTTGTCGAGCAGAGTTCATTTTTAATTGTTTCAAAAGAGGCCTGACAGTCTTGAGACCATTGAAAAATACAACTTTGTTTTGTAAGTTCCCGTAGTGGATTGCTGATTGTTGAAAAATTCGGAATATATCTAGCACAGTAACTTGCCATTCCAAGGAAAGAACGCACTTCACTGGCATCCTGTGGAATTGAGGCTGTTCTGATAGCTTCCACTTTCTTGGGGTCTGGTTGTACTCCTTTTGCCGAGAAGATGTGACCATAGAATTCTAATGAACCCTTGTCAAACTCGCACTTCTCTTTGTTTAAAGTGAGTCCAGCAGAAAGCAGACATTCGAAGATAGCATATAGAGCACGATTATGCTCAGCTTGAGTTTTACCAAAAACCAATATGTCATCACTGTAATTAAAGGCATTTGGGATGTGTTGAATGACACTCCTTATTGCATCCTGAAAAATTTCTGCTGCTGAGCAGACTCCAAAAGTCAATCTTTTGTATCTTCTGAGGCCCACATGGGTGGAAAATGTGGTAAAGTATCGGGACTCTGGACTCCGTTCTAATTGATGATATCCCTTATTGAGGTCGAGCTTTGAGAAGACAGTGGCTCCATTTAATAAATGAATAATGTCATCAATCGTAGGTGAGATATGTCTTTCCCTCTGTATAGCGGTGTTGGGCAGGCGCATGTCAACACACAGTCTCACTTGATCAGGAGTCTTTGGTTTTGGAACTACCACAAGTGGAGAGACCCACGGAGTGGGACCAGTAACAGTTTCAATAACGTCCTCATCCTTGAGCAATTGGAGTTCTTTTTCTACCTTCTGTCTCAGGTGAAATGGAATACGCCTGTGAGGCTGGGCTACTGGACGAACATTGTCATCCACATGAAGGTGTACTTGAGAGTCCTTTAGTTTTCCCAAACCACTAAATAGGGAGGGAAAGCTGTTCACCATAGTTTGTACATCCATATCCGCAGGGTCAGTTATGGTATGAATAACCTGGATGAGCCCTAGCTCCAAGGCAGTGTGATAGCTGAGAAGACAGCCTCCCGATCCTTGTAATGTGTGGAAAGTGGTTTTCTGCCTGTTTTCTTTATATCTAATTTCAGCATCAAATTGTCCCATTATAGCTAGAGGTGTTTTAGATCCATAAGGAAAGATTTTAGTCTGCACTTGTTGTAAGACTGGCCTTGTTTTCAATTGTTCATATGTAGTGCCATCTATGATATCCACTGAAGCTCCTGTATCTATTGTAAAGGTAATGTCAGTGTTGCAGATTGAGAGTGTAACACAGGGAGACTGTACTGAACCAGTGACAGAGGTAGTGAACACATAGTTCTCAGTCGCAGACATTTCTTCTGTGTCCTGATTTATCACTTTTACCTCTGCAGATTTTGTCATAGGCAGCGGAGGCTTGTAGTGCGCTGATTTGCAAACAGCTGCAAAATGATTCCCTTTTCCACATTTACTGCAGGTTTGTCCCATAGCTGGACATTTGTTCTGGTGGTGAGGGAAATCCTGTCCACATCTATAACATTTCTTCTGTTTCTGGGCTTGTTTGTCTGGTAAATTTTTCTGTTTGAGATTATGCACATGTAATTTATCCCCATTCTCCATTACGGTAGCCTGATGATCTGCTATTTCTATAGCACGGGCCATTTTGAGCAAATCATGTAGAGAGATATCCTGCTGCAGAGCCTTACGCCTTAGGTTATTAGACGAGCAGGTGACAATTATTTGAGTTAGGATTTCATCATCTACATCTGTAAAGGCACATCCATGTGCTAACTCTTTCAGCCGTGTGACATAAGTGTCTATGGACTCTTCTGGAAGCTGCTTGGCAATCCTGAATTTATATCTTTCATATCTGATGTTCTGTTTGGGGTTGAAGTAGCCAGTGAGAGCTTTAGTGCAGTTGTTGTATGTGTCTGTTTCTGCTGCAGGTAACGTACTGTATATGTCATAGACTCCTGTGCCTGCACAATGCAGGAGCAAAGCTCTCTTTCTTTTCTCCTCCTTTATGTCCATGGCTTCTAGGAAATTCTCAAATCTGTTTAGCCATTTTCTCCAGTTATGGGAGAGATTAATGACATCAGTCATATCAAATTGTGGGAATGTGTGCAAGTAGTCAGCCATGATAGAGTCCCTCAGTGGTGCTGGCGTGTGAAGCGGTAAAATATAGTCCGTACTCACAGCAGTAGGTGATTATATCCCATCCTCGTCGCCAGTTGTAATATCCACACGTTATGAAGAATTCAAGGTATTAAATTTTAGATATGTTTTATTCTTCGTCCTCCAGCACACAGCATAACAGTTGCATTCCCATGCTACACAGAAGTGAAAATGAAACTTCCCTTCTCATCCCTCTTGTCTCCACCTCCCAAGTCCCATAAGTCTGGCTTGCTTAAAGAGACAGATCTAATTATTATACATTACAGGCACAGGCACACAGAGGTCACCACACTCGGCCAAAGGCAAAAGCACAACTGACAGGGATTGGAGCTTCCCAGGTGTTTAAGAAGCTCTCCCAGAACCAAAAAGAGGCCACAATCATCAACCCCAGGTGTGCAGGTCAAAACCTGAACTGAGCTCCAGACATTAACCCCTGACGTGCAGCTCAAAAACCTGCACTGGGATCATGACAGCAACTGATCCAGGTTCGCAGGTCACCTTGCTCGCCCCTGCCTTTTAAGTTTTGCCCTAAATTTTCAATAGGATTGAGATCAGGGCTTTGTGATGGCCACTCCAAAACACTGAATTTGTTATCCTTAAGCCACTTTTTACCATTTCGGAAGTATGCTTTAGGTCACTGTTCATTTGGAAGACCCATTTCCGCCCAAGCTTTAACTTCCTTCCTCATATCTTGAGATGTTGCTTCAGTATTTCCACACAATCTTCTTTTCTCATGATGCCATCTATTTTGTGAAGTGCATCAGTCTCTCCTGCAGTAAATCAACCCCACAGCATGATGCTGCCACCCCCATGTTTCACAGTTGGGATGGTGTTCTTAAGCTTCCAAGCTTCTCCCTTTTTCCTCCAAGCGTAACGATGGTCATTTTGCCCAAAACGTTTAATTTCAGTTTCATCAGACCACAGGACATGTCTCCAAAAATTAAGGTCTTTGTTCCTGTATGCATTTGTAAACATTAATCTGGCTATTTTATGTTTCTTTTGGACTAATGGCTTCTTCCTGGCAGAGTGGCATTTCAGCTCATATTGACACAGTACTCGTTTCACTGTGCATAATGACACAATTTTACCAGCTTCCGCCATCATCTTCACAAGGTCTTTTACTTTTGACCTTCGGATGATATGCACATGTTGGACCAAAGCACCTTCTTCACTGGGACACAGAACCCATCTCCTTCCTGAGCGGTATGATGGCTGGACATTTCCATATTGTTTGTAGTTGAGTATAATTGTTTGTACAGATGAACGAGGCACCTTCAGGTATCTTGAAATTGTACCCAAGAATGAACCAGACTTGTGCAAGTCCATAATTCAGAAGCTTCCAAACACGACATCATCATATGGGCAGTCCAGAATTGTTTAAAGGCATAGTAATCTTAGTGTATGTAAACTTTTGACTTTGCAGTAAGTAATAAAAATGCCTTAAAACATTCTCTCTCATTATTCTGGCATTTGGCAAATATTAATAATTATGGTAATTGACCTAAAATGGGAAAGGTTTACTCTGATTTCAGGTCAGATATTGAGAAAAACATGCATGTGTGTCTTTTTATATAGTGCATCTAAACTTCTGGTTTCAACTGTATATATATATATATATATATATATATATATATATATATATATATATATATATATATATATGCAAAAAAATGGAACAGCACAATACCAATTCCCAAATTCACGGGTGCTCAGGCCTCCTCAGCAACGTATCCAATACTTGTCCCATTTCAGACAAAAATGGAAAGGAAGGCAGCACTCCATTTCAAAAGTGAAAACGGTGTTTTTTTTAATTTAGACCCACAAGGCAGGCGACGTTTCGGCTCACACTGAGTCTTTCTCAGTGTGAGCTGAAACGTTACCTGCCATGTGGGTCTAAATAAAAAATCACCTTTTTCACGTTTGAAATGGAGTGCTGCCTTCATTTTCATTTTTGTCTGTATATATATATATATATATATATATAAAATCAGAAAATATAGGCACGGATAGCAAAATACAAAAATGTGCGGCTTGTAACTTTTTGAGCACCAGAATAATCATTAACCTTACGAGCATTTTGTAAACATTATATACATAATTACTACAAAAGGTAAAAGTAAGACATCATCTATATATACTGTATGTAAACTGTGTGTATATATATATATATATATATATATATATATATATATATATATATATATACACACACACACAAACATACAGTATATATAAACGTATATTATTGCGATGCTTGTAACATTGTTAACTAATTGGATCATCATAAGGAACAATGTCTGCAGCTGGCTCTGTCTCTGTTATAGAGGGAAAATTGTCTAATTCTGTTGCTGGAGGGTAACACAGTATTTCATTTTCTTTTGTCCTTGGAGCTAAGAGCGTTGGATCATGTAGGCATAAAGGTTCTTCTACAACTGCCTGAAGGTTTTCTATGGTCATTCCCATTTCCTTGCTGTGTTCAGAAGGAGATTTCCTGTTGATGCGTTTATAAGATTTGTCTTTATTTTCCATTCCTTGTTCACTTTTCTGAAATCGCCCAAATAATGAAATGAAAAATCCAAATAACACAAATGCCATGAGACTTGGAATGAAAGCCAAGCACTTCACATTCAGACTTGCTCCAGTGAATCTGCTGTGTAAGAACATATCTCCATCGACATAACTTCGATTGGTATACGGGTCAGTATGGTTTGATCTCCATTCCCATGATAAAGTTGATTGATTGAGGTTCTGTAAGCTTTCAGAATCTTCAACCGTGTATATCTTCTGGCCAGGGCCTATGTATTGACCATATGCAGGGGGCTTGTAAAACATTTGATTCTTCCACATATTGAGATCAAGGATTAATACAAGGAATATAATGCCATAGTTAAACCATTTACCTACATGGAAGAACAAAAGGGAAATAATATATTAAACACCCACAAAAGTACGAAACACAATACTCTATAATAAAGATGAACTGGATAAGTTCTTGAAGGGTAATTACAGTATTAATAAAGAATAATTCTAGAATTGTCACTGCTGTGTCGCTCAGTTATGCTTACAATATGAGGAGCATTTGTGGAGGAGAGAGAGTGCATGGTGATTGATAGCTCTGCTGTCAAGTCCTTTTAAGCCATAGACCTGAGCTGGGAGATAACTGCACATATCTTAAAGCACTGGAAAGCATAATCAACACAGACAATAAACAATATTTATGGGCTAATGTGCTTTGTACAGTGTTCTTCGAGATTAATAGCATGAAAAAAAAAGACCTACAGGATAAAATTATCTACAGCTTTCCCTCTTTATCCAAGAAAAAGCTTGGACAACACGTGTATTGTACGGTAGCAGAGCATACAATACTTGATTTCCTTTGATTCTGTTGAAGTAAACTTATTATAAATAATTGTATCCAGTCTGGTACACAAAATACTTGAGTACATTTTTTTCTTTTTTTTAATGTCCACTAAATTTTATTTACAAAAACCCATGTAAATCCTTTAAAGGGAACCTGTCACCTCGTTTTTCACATATAAGTTGCGGCCACCGTCATTAGGGGCTTATCTACAGCATTCTGCAATGCTGTAGATAAGCCCCCAATGTACCCCAAAAGATAAGAAAAACAAGTTATATTATACTCACCCAGGGGAGGTCTGGGTCCGATGAGGGTCACAGGTCTGGGTCCGGTACCTCCCATCTTCATGCGATGACATCCTCTTCCTTGCTTCTGTCGCGGCTCCTGCGCAGACGTACTGATCTGCCCTGTTGAGGGCAGAGTAAAGTACTGCAGTGCGCAGGCGCTGGGCCTCTCTGATCTTTCCCGGCACCTGCGCATTGCAGTACTTTGCTCTGCCCTCAACAGGGCAGAGAATTACGCCAGCGCAGGATCCGCGACAGAAGCAAGGAAGAGGACATCATTGCAAGAAGATGGGAGGAGCCGGACCCTCGACACCCATCGGACCGGACCGCCATCGGGTGAGTATAATCTAACTTGTTTTTCTTATCTTTCAGGTTACATCAGGGGATTATCTACAGCATGACAGCATTACAGAATGCTGTAGATAAGCCCCTAATGGTGGCGGCAGCAGCTTGTATTCGAAAAATGAGGTGACAGGTTCCCTTTAAATGGAACCTGCCAGGACCTGTTATCTCACTAGCAAGCAACTATTGATGCATAGTGCAGGGGATAAAGTTCCTAAACATGTCCCTATATAACTTTCCTGCAGTATCTTAAAAAAGAAGTTTAATTGTGGCGTGTTGTGCAGTAATTAATGAAGACAAGGCCAGTACCAAATGAATATGACCAGAACATCTCTCTGCCTTCTGATGCCCTGTGATGCCATTTTTTCCTAGAGACATGATGCCAGTTAAGCAAGAGAGGAACCAGAAGGAGTTTATTAAAGAGGATCACATCTACTGATTTTAAGCAGTAATCAGTATGTAGCTTGCACGGTGTTTTCATTTTATAAGATAATCCAGGAACACAAAAAGGCACATGTGCATGCACATTTTTTAAAAATCTTACTCTACTTCATAGACCAATGTTATGTTGTAGATCTATTTTCATATTTTATTATTATAAATTCTCCATAAGTAAGTCTTTCAAGTGTGGGAGGAACCCGGAGAAAACCCACGTGAACACGGAGAACATAGAAACTGCAGTTTTCTCCGCATTACAACAATACCAGGATTATAACAATTCCCCAGGATACTTCTGAACGTGAAGATGCCGGGGCTTCCACCCTTTCCTTATCACTTGAATCAGCCTTCCTTCTGTTCCCTTCCCCCACCCAGGGAAGAGGGGAGCTGCCATGCACCGCAGTACACCAACCAGACGAGCAAGGGTAACTGAAAATACCAGGCATACAAATATTCACTCACATGTAACAGAAGAATGCATGTGGGAGTGGATGATGGGGAAAAACCAAAGTACGAGGAGGTAAGGGAATTATCACACTTACAAACCCAAGCAACAGTCACTAATAACTCCAAGCCATGCAGTATAAGCTAGCTCTGACAGGGGTTTCAATGAGGACCCAGGTTATATAGGGGAATAGTAGAATACCCGCAGCTTCGCTTGCTTAAAATATTTTAAATTGTTGTTTATAGTAGCTAAAGTAAAATTTTCAGTGTCACCCTGAAATTGACATTTTCAGTGATACGGTAATTTTTTTTTCCACTTTAAATTTGTATTATTTTGTCATTTTACTAATTTGTTAAGCTGCGAGTCACGTTGTTCACTTGTCTCAGCTCTTTGACACAATTTTGCTTTCTTAGCTTTTGGATGAACTTGCCCTATAGATGGTCGTTTTTTACCCGGCATTTTAAAAACAGTCCTTAGTATTTATGACCCTTTAGTATTCACCTGACACTGATAAGAGATGCAATAGGATGAATATTAAATACAGAGCAGCCCTCACACAGTATTACTATGACCTGAAGGAGCTCACATCTCAGTAATGAAAACTGCCTCACAAGCAGACTTGTCTAGTTGTCCATAGCAACCAATCAGAATTCAGCTTTCACTTTACCTCAACAGTTTCAGTGATGAAAGCTCCCTGTATAGTAAGCAATAATGGCAATCTTACTATGAGGCATTTTTTGCCTGACCAATATTGCTGCTCAGCAATGTTCGTCCGTGTGTGTAGGGTGCATCCATCTGAGTGTGTTTGCATGCGTGTGTGGTCCCTGCGTGTGTGTGTGGTGTGCATGTGATATTTATGGGTTGGTGTTGTGGTATTTGTGAGGTGGTGTTTGTGTTGTGTGTGTCTAGAGGTCTGGTGTTTGTGTGGTGTGTTGTGGCATTTGTGTGGTGTTGTGCTTGTGGGTTGGTGCATTTGTGTGGTGTTGTGCTTGTGGGTTGGTGTATGTGTGCTGTCTGTGTGATGTTTGTATGGTGTTTGTGAAATGTTTGTGTGTTGGTGTGGCCCCTTTAGCAGCGACTCTTTGGCGCCATCGCTATAATCCATCCCTGTCAGACACAACTGTTGCTTTCCCCTCAGCACTTTTACTTTCACCTTCACATTTCTCCATTATATGTATAGGGCTTAACTTCGGGGGCCCCAATCTCATGACAGGGGGACGTTAGCAAGATTTAACATGCGCAGTATTCTGCTCCTGTGGGTGGAGAAGGGGCGTGCCAAATTTCACCCAAATCGGGCAAGAACTGTGGATTTCTATAGAGCGGGCTACTACAGATTTTGAGTTTTTATATATATATATATATATATATATATATATATATATATAGATACAATGTCACAATTTTCTTCTAGAGTTACTTAAGTCTGATTCTTTATATGTTAGCTCTGTTGTACTGTGTCAGCTCTGCTGTACTATGTTAGATCTGCTGTACTGTGTTAGCTCTGCTGTACTGTGCTAGCTCTGATGTACTGTGTTAGCTCTGATGTACTGTGTTAGCTCTGCTGTACTGTGTTAGCTCTGCTGTACTGTGCTAGCTCTGATGTACTGTGCTAACTCTGATGTACTGTGTTAGCTCTGCTGTACTGTGCTAGCTCTGCTGTACTGTGCTAGCTCTGATGTACTGTACTGTTTTAGCTCTGATCTCACTGCAGAGCTGCCTGTGTCTATGAGAGCAAAGAGTCAATCATTACATGGGACACACTGCTAACACCCACTTATTTAAATTAGGCTCTGGAGGCAAATTTTAATGCAGAACAGTGTCCAACCTATAACTCTTAATAGCTCATTCCCATATATGAAAAATGTGGATTTCTGTGGAATTAGGCATTGGTTTTATGATATCAAGGCATTGTTTATTCAGTTTTCTATGAACTACAAACTCATATATGAGGGTTGATTCTACTGACAGATTGCCTTTAAATCTTTTTGAGCTTTTTTTCAGTCCAATGTTACATTGGAATCTTATTCTATTTTACAGCAAAAGCCATGGTCTGTAAACAGCTTACGACACAGTGAAGGGACTTCATTGTTAAAAGTTGTTAGTCAGAAGAAGGGTACAAAAAATTTTCAAAGACATTAGTTATGCCATGAAACACTTTGAAGACAGTGATCAAAAAGTGGCTTAAATTTGACATTACCTAGAATGAGACATCCCTCAAAAATTGGTGAATTGACAAAAAGAAAATTTACTTAGAGAGTTGCCAAAAGAGCTACCGTAACATTAACCCTCCGTCAGGAACAATATTTTTACTAACAAGTTAGGGAATAATGTGCCTGTCAGGCGCAGGCTAGAAAAATACCTATAATATCTAATTTTTGCAATTTCAGCGCTCTAAAAGAGATCAGTGACCTTCAAAGGGATGTAATAAAAGAGACTACATATAATCAGGTGCAAAAAAACACCATTTACTTAACATAAAAGTAATAACTCTGAAATACAAACATTTCATAACTCCCGCCAAATAGCCCCCAGTTTGACGCTGACAAATAACTCTATAAAGAAAATTTAGGGAAAGAAACTTAATTTTAAGGTACCTAAAGTAGTATTACACACATATTCATTCAGAATTAGATCTTGAAGTTTCCCCAGAAAAAACACATTTGCAGAGCAAAGAGCAAGAATCATTTTTGCATGTGTCAGGCAGATTGCATTATGACATTTGTGACATTCAAAATTAGAAAGCCTTCTGTTTCCGCTTTCCATGGTGCAGGTGGTGCATCTCCTTTTGGGAGGTGGTGCAGGTGGTGGATTTTCACTATCATCTTCTGGGCGGAATCTTTTGAGCTGGACTTGAAGGCGAGAGGAGATACCGAGTTTTCATACTTCTCCTGGGTAGCTCTCCAAGCACTAGTTCATGGGCCAATTTTTTCAGATAGACTCGTCTACGGAGTGGTTCAAGCTGGTTTTCAAGGTAAAAGACTTGTGAATTTATACCACCCAAATTCAACATAGTGAAAAATATGACCATTGGCCAGCGCTTGGTGTTTCTGCTGACGCTGAAAGTTGAGCACATCTGATCAGCTGTATCAACACCCCCTTTGGTTATATTATAAAATGTAATTATCTCCGGGTTTTTTTGTGCCTCAGACCCACTATCGATGGCACCATCATTATGAAGTGTTGAGAGAAGAAGTACATTTTTTTTTTTGCGTGGTACATAGGAAACCAAAACCTTTCTATTATGGAATGCAAACATACTGCTGTGCCTTTCACACTTACAAACTGTGTAGGCAATTCTTTTTTATTTTTTCTTACAGTTCCGACATATGAAAGCTTCTGCATTTTCAGATAATCAATGAGATCACAATTTGAAAACCAATTGTCAGCTGTTATATTGCGACCCGATCCAAATAAGTGCTCAGCCATTCTTTTTACAACATCACTGGGTTTGTTGCTGACACAGTAAGGACCTTCTGGTTGTTTTCCTGCATAAATTTCAAGGTTGTAGGTGTAGGTCTTACTGGCATCAACAAGGGCATAAATTTTTATTCCGTATTTGCTATGCTTTGATGGAATGTACTGACGAAACGCACATCTACCACGAAAACCAGGGAGCATTTTGTCAATAGTGAGATTCGCCCCAGGGCAATAGCTTTTCTTACAGTTTTCCACAAATTTTTGGAATAAATCGCGAATTGGAGCAAGTTGGTCATATGTTTTACGTTCGGTTCGGGTAGTTCTGTCGTCAAACCGAAGGCAACGAATTAGAACCTTGAATCTTTTTAGAGACATAACAAGGCCAAATTTTTCAATTCAATCACCATCTTTACTCCAAACTTCCTCCAAACTTTGTCGATTTGCCCTATAAGCTCCTGCAAGGTATAACTATCCAAAAAAAGCATGCAGTTCTATTTCATCTGTGGACTTGATGATTCTGTTGCAGATGAACTTGTCCTTTATAATGTCTATATATTGGTTTGTGTGTGACAATAGAGTCCAGAATGTCATCTGTGAAAAAACTATTTCAGGATTCAGCTGCAGCTTTTGCATTACTTGCTGTTCCTATTAAAGTGTGACGCGTTCGGGAACAATGAGCCTGAGAAGCAGCACAGTTATATCTGCCCTCCTGAAGCTCTGCAACCCAACTGTGGTATTAGGTTTCACACAGCAGCTATAGCCAGGAAGCTACCTGGAGGGAGGGGATTTCATAACAATCTGGTGAGGAGGGAGAAATGAAATTAAAAGAGAAGCACCTGTCAGGCAAATTAGTCCCGTCCGAGGAGCTACACAAACTTCTGGCAAGCACTGGTTGTGTACTGCATGTGACAACAATCTCCCACAATCTTTATATGTTTGGGATGACATCGAAGGTGGAAAAACTTCTGACAATTTTTTTATATGACTTTATCTGTGGTTTGAGAATTTTGAAAATTATATATCAGTCCAGAAAGAGAAAGAAGCAGATTTCTGTAAGATATATTACAAAGTTTGTTGTTTTCATGTGCACTAATGTATTATGAAATAAGAATCAAACTGATGGTTACTTTTTCAGAATAAACATATCATCCTTTAACCAACAACATACCTGTTATATGTATGTGGTATTCTTCTTTTAATATCCTTTGACAGTATGGTACTCTGAACTGCATGTGAGCAGTAGGCAGACCAGGGAGATTAACATCCACATCACCCATGAAGTGAGGAAATTCCCAGTCCTGAAAGAATAATTCAGTTTGAAATCACATATAGGAAACTACTGATGGATTATAACATACCGTAAAACAGATTTTTCATATTATAATTATGTATCTTATTATTTTTATGCTATTTTAAATCAGTCCATGCCAAATATCCATAAAACAAATTAATTGTTTTAGTTCAGGTTCAAATGGAATTGTCTTAAAATAGATCCTGAAGTCTTATCACTGTCAAAACATTTTTCCATTGGATCTATACAGGTAGCCAGACTAACTCTGCTTCTGTCGTGTATTGCCTGTTAATGATAAACGGGGAGGGACAAAGACAGGGGTATAACATAAAACCATCAATAACATTTAGGCTGGGGTCACACTGCGTTATGGCAGTCCGTCAAAGCCACCATAAGACCCCCATTATGTGGCGCATCGCAACGTATGCCGTAAAGCGGCATACGTTCATGACGTGCCATTAATCACTGACGGAGCCTCGGACGCGGCTTACAGCCCCTGAGGCTCCGTCACCGCTAGCACTGATGAAGCATCAGCACTAGCGGTATAGCATAACGCATATCGCGTTATGCTATAGCGTTAATGCAGCCCGTCAAGGCTATGCGTTGAACGGGCTGTGTTTTCGCTATGTGAACCCTGCCTTAGGTTTTGGCCATATGGTCATATCGTTCACCTACAGCCCCAACACCATACGAATGTAACATCCTTACGTTCTAACTATCTTATCTCATATTGTGTCATTAAAGGAGTTGTCCAGGACCTTTTTATTTTTTTAACATAGGCCTAAAAACTAACAAAGGCAACTACATATCTGTTCTACCTGATGCCGGCTCCGAGAAGTCACAACCACTCCTGCCTGCGATTGAGTTGCTCCACAATGACAGAGCAGCTTTTTCTCTTCTGGGCTGCTTTATCTATGGGCGTGCCAGCAGACGTCATGCTGAATGACAGCCGGCCTCAGAATTGCAGGTAGTGGCAGTCTTTAACCTGTCTTTACCCGAGTAGGTTGGTACAGGGCACAGCAGGCAGATAGTTAGCAACTGCCTACCTGTTAGTTCTTCAGTGGATAGTAAAAAAAAAAAAAATTAATAGTCCTGGATATCCTGTTTAAGTCTAGGGTTACAAGTACAGCAACATTTTATCTAATTATTTCCTATGGTGTCGCATTATAGAACACCAGTCTGGTATTTTTGATAAAAAAAGGTATTACTAAAAATTCTGTTATTTGAATGCACTTTTTGCTTTTTATTTACTTAGTCACAGCAGGGATTTTGCTCATTTTTTTCTCAGGTAGGTTTTATATGTTTTGTGGCCAATTTGAACATGTGTTTATGTTCAGCATGTGTACTAACTCAAGTCAAGCTCAATTTTCGTGCAGAAACATTGTCTGATCATATCCCTCATCTGAAAATCATTGAAAATCTGTGGCTAGACCTCAAAATAGCAATTGTGAGATAACGCTCATTGAACGTGTTGGGGGACACTCACTTGGCAGCGGGATTAAGGCACACAGGAACGGTTTTCCACTTAAACAATCTCTTCAGCTTATTTACGCAGCATACACTGCATAAAGTATAGTCCATTTCATTACATAAACAGAACCTTCCAGGAGCTCTGTTCCACACGCTGACCTCTTGTCAGTCCCGGCTTCCAGGGGAACTGCCTTGCTGGGGTCACTGAGCCGCACACTGACTTGCTTGACAAGCTCCAAGCCGTCAGTTCCAGCCCCCCAGAAGGACGGTAGTTTCCCGAACTCAGACAGCCATCAAGGAATCGGCAGGCATATGTCCTCCTCCATGTGCTATCCAGGAAACCTGTCCCCTTTCAGGACCTTCCAACACAGAGACCATGTGACCAAACAACAGTCTCATTATATCCCATGAGACACACCCATTGATGGGATGTAGGTGGTTACCCAGACCCGCAAACCTGCACGTCCAGCCCACATAAACTAAGCAAGGCTCGTGGAACTACAGGTCCAAGAGCAACATTCCAGGCTTACAGCGCAGAGGACCTCCACCTGGGTGCCCAAACTTTTACATGCTACTGTACCATACACCAATTCATAAATACCAGCCTGATTTCAAAAAGACATGATTTGTCCATGGACTTACATGTTCTATTGCATATTCTGATCCTCAGGCCTAGTCACATTGAAACCTCAGTTTTATGCTGTGAGGTGACAACAGTCACAGCCAGTGTAGTCTTGTAAAGCCTCATTCCCACTTGTGCATAAATACTCAGTCCCATTCTCATCCAGGAGAGTGGGATGATTTTTTCTCACTTGTCATCCGTGTGCAATCAGTTTTTTTTTACTCAGCAGCTATTACGGTAATCTTTTACAGCGCTATTTACAGTTTCCTATAATACAAAATTGTAATATATCCGTAAAAAATCACATGCCACTCTGATGGTCCGTATGGCATGCAATTTTTTTCTTTCACATCCATCGGATTTTGGAGTGAATACAGCTGAGAAAAAATATGCAGAGCTACACTGCCTCATTGAATAACATTGGTGCGAGTGCAATGCGATTTAGTTTCTCTCATTGCAGTCGCCGAGTATATACGCAATTGGGGACGAGGTCTAATGCTGTGTCTCATGTACTTCAAAGTTTTATGTCCAGTCACTCATTGATGATATTCTGTATACCACTATTGTTACATATGACTTTCTGGCCATCTTGAACCAGTATGTCCATTCAGGTCTGCATTCTTCATTTTAAAAGATTTTTTTACATGTATAAGTAATGCTCAATAAATGCTTTAATTTTAGGCTATCAAAAAGGTTTCAGAATCCGTATTACAGCAGCAATTCCCAGTAGAAATTTAGGTTTTATGACTTTAACAGTATAATAGGGATTTATAATACTGTCAGTCCAAGTCATAGACTCGGAATGAGGCCACAGTCACACTCTCAGTATTTGGTCAGTATTTTCCATCAGTATTTGTAAGCCAAAACCAGGAGTGGAGAAATCAGAGGAAAAGTATAATAGAAACAAGTCACCACGTCTGCATTTATCACCCACTCCTGGTCTCTCTTACATGTACTGACCAAATAGTGAACATGTAATCTTAGGCTGGTATTCTCCGACATAACATGAATATTAAAATGTGCCTGAGTGAGGCCTAAATTTAGAGTTAGTTCTGCAGTCTCTCAGATCAATCCATTTGGAACAAATAACCATTTGATAACCAAGATATTGGCCCTGATTACATTTTTTTAAAGTTTGTATTTTTGGGGTTAGGGCAGAGACACACTGTGAGAATCGCATCGTAAAAAAACTCGCACTGGCTGTCGGCTCTCCTGACCTGAGCTTGACAGCTGCATAGTAATCCATCATGCTGTCATGCTCAGGTCAGGAGAGATGGCCGCCAGTCCGTGCAGAGCAATGCGATTATCACACGAGAAATAAGGCAGTGTGTCTCTGCCCTTAGCACAACAATGTTGCCCTTTTTTTCTTTCAATGTTTAGATGTTATTGGTTAACTTATCATTTGTGATTTTTTTCAAATGATGCAACATTTCTGCATAATGGTACCCTAACGGGATGCAAAATCTGTGTAATATTTTTGTTTTGTGCAGTTGAAGACTTAGACTACGTTCACACTTTCAGTATTTGGTCAGTATTTCACATCAGTATCTGTAAGTCAAAACCAGGAGTGGGTGATAAATACAGAAGGGGTGACGTGTTTCTATTATTCTTTTCCTCTGATTGTGTAAGGGGAGGCCAGGACTATAGTCGTAGCCAGAGACACTGAAGCATCTGTGTCCCAACCTTCCCTCACAGAAAACTGTAATCCACTGCTCAGCATACCTGCATCTTCAAGTTCGGGTCTCCCTGGGCACTTCCCAAGCGGCGATGACCCTTCTCCAAGGCGACCCCCAGTAATGGAGACACAGTCCAGGATAATTTGAACATTTTCTTTTCTTATGACTTCACACATTATATCCACAGTTGGCACATCATGGGATACACATTCAACTTCACTTGTTTCCTCAGCTCTCCCTACTGCGCTGACACTTCCATAGGGCACACGTCCGGACCGGACTGTCTTAGACTGCTTCCCAGTTTCTTCCTGGCCTAACCTTGCCACTATGAGAATTCTTTCTGCCTGTTTCGCCCCAGACATGAAATCATCCACCACCCAGTTTGGTTGCCTCTGGAAAAGCATCCGACCATTCTGTATCATTTCCTGCAAAGCCTCAACTTCCTTCTGTTCCTCACTCCAACCGACTCCTGCCCTAAAGGCATCCGCCCAGGCTATGAGTCACCAAATCTTCTTTTTACTGCACTGGCCCACTGCAATAATGCCCAGTGGCTGTGGATAACGTGGGCTGTAACTGCTTAACACTGCATGGCTCCCGAGACATCATGGGCCTATAGCCCATGTGGACATCGGGTACCCTGGCCCCATCTGACTAACTTCCCTTCTTCTCTAACCTTAACTCCTGGCAGCCCCTCCTGCACTTAACCCTATCCTACCTACTAACTGTTCTGTATACTAGAGTGCCCTCCTCTAGTGTCTAAACAAGAGCACTATGTTTTCCCTATACTGTACATGAAATGCAGTAATCACTATCACAACTATGTGCAAGTAGGAACAATAAAACGTGTAGACAAGGCAATGGTAATACCCAGAAGGAGTAGTAGTACCATATCATACATGAGGTAGTACATGTAAACATGTAGCAATACCAGTTAGCAAAAAGTCATAAATACAACAATAAACATTTTTAACTTAACCCCTTTACAATTGTTCCACTCCTGGGTTTGGCTTCCAAATGCTGATGCAAAATACTGACCAATTACTAACTGTGTGCACGTAGCATAATGCGCAACATTTTAAAACATATTGAAAGGGCCATGAAACATTTCACTATAAAAAGGAACAAAAAAGCAGAACAGCAAAACTCTTTTTTTTAACCTTTTTTATTTGTGCCAAATTGACCAAACATTGTAGACCGGGGTGTGGACTGACTCATTAAGTCAAGACTCAAACATTACGTAACAAATGTGATTCATGAATGGGGAGGCAATGTTTCTCTCACAGTCTGTCTTGACCGTTTTACTTGTGGTATTACTGCCACATGAATGGTTGATTAGGTACTTTGGTAATAGGCTCCTGTACAGATATGGAATGGGTCATTATGGCTTCTATTTTTTTTTTTTTAGGAATCATGAAGGCTATTTTCAAAATTTTAAAATTTATCAAATATTTTTCACAATTTCAGTTCAAAAAAAAAAAAGAAAAGAAGAGAGAAAAATAACTTCAAAATGCAAATGATGAATAATGGCTAATGCTACTTTCACATTTTGTTTTGACCACGTTTTTACTTGTCGTGTTACTGCCACTTGATCGATTAGATCTTCTAGTAATTGGCATTTGTACAATGTCATCATGGCTTCACTGTACAAATCATGAAGGATATTTTGCATCAGCTATGAGTCAACGCATTTGATAGGTCTGATATGACAATTTTACCATCACGTTTTTTGTTTCTATACTGAATAGACTACTGCAACATACAGTAGTTGACCTTCAAAAATCAATCAAAATGTGATAAAAAAACACAAGTGTGAACAGAAACCTCTTTCTGAATATCTCTCACTTGGTGTATGACATTTCTAAACTGACCTCGTTTCTATGAAAGCAGCAATAAGTTACAAGAATAAAGCCTACATTCTGTATTGATTCAGTTCGTACAAAACCATAAAAAGGTTTAGATTACTCAATTCTCTCGTATTTAGCCACAAGCCCAAAGGGGAATGGAAACTCATATGTCTCTGGTACAATTGTTCATAACACTACAGGAAAATATATCTAACATGAACCTAGTTCCCAATTTATTCAGGAGATAGGCTGGATACTGACCTTTGCTCACGTCGGGTTTACATTTCAGAGCGAATGCACTAACATGACATATCTACCGGCAACATAAAATTTCATTTACAATAAGCTGAGAAAACAATCCTCAATTTGTGATAATACAGAACAGATAAATATGATGCTAGAACAATCTACCAAGTATAAGCTGAATCTGTAGAGTCATTGGATCTATAAAATAAGATGAGAGACTGCGGTTTCAGTATTACAGCCTGGATTTCACGATCGGTACAATTCAAGACTAAAGTGTCTTAAATGAATTCTTGTTTCAGATTGCTGGGATTTTCAGAAATATTATTTTCGGTAATGTTCTACAAAAATGCTTTTCGAAAGTATCAGCCAAATAAAACCCACTGTTTCACTCCAGCGATCTGTCTCATAGAGCGTATGCCACGGGGAGCCAGAAGAATGCAGTGCGTAGTATCAGGGTTTTCTTGTCCTTGTATGTTCTTTATACACTTGGGGAGGTCTATTTCCTCACTATTTTATTTATAATTGTATGAGCATTTCTATTTAAGTATCTTTAAGACTCATTAGGGAAAACCGATTCCCCCCTAACCAGCATTTAATAAATATGCCAGCAAAAATGAAGGAACATTGTTGCATGACAGTGTAGAACAGTTCATCCCCTCTGGAGCTATCAGACAGCTGAGATGACATGTAAATGTAATAGTCAGTCTTCCAAATCTTCACTGTTCAGCCTGGAATGCTCCCAAGTGATACTGTTCTCCCTTACAGTATTTAACCCAGTGTGCACTCTATCCGTGCCTCAAAGCCCCCACCGGTCTTGTCAGGCACGGGGACTATGAGGCAAAGCTCTGTACAAAATAATTTGTTAACATTGGCTCAGGTTACTATGAGATTCCTGCTTAAAATTGCATCTGGTTTGATTTCATAAATCTAAAATATAGTTCACATTAAATAGCCTCAATACTATCTCATATCTAGAAGAAGCACAAAAAGAAAATTTGGGAAAAGCCTCGCCGTGTGGTAAATGTAGCATTGCTCCTTGGATCCAATACCATTGACCACCAGAGAAAATGGGCCACCAGAATGAGCAATGTTTTTTAACTGTCTGGACAACTTTTTTTTTTAACCATGTGAATTAACCCCTTAGTGACAGAGCCAATTTTGTACTTCATGACCAAGCCAATTTTTTACACTTCTGACCACTGTCACTTTATGAAGTGATAGCTCTGGAACGCTTCAACGGATCCCACTGATTCTGAGACTGTTTTTTCGTGACATTTTATTTCATGTTAGTGGCAAAATCTCTTCTATATGACATGCATTTATTTATGAAAAAATAGAAACTTAGCAATTTTCAAACTTTTAATTTTTGTGCCCTTAACCCCTTTCTGACATCAGATGTACTATCCCGTCCATGGGACCCGGGCCCCTATGCCCATGGACGGGATAGTACGTCTAGCGCGATCAACGACGCCCATGTGGTGAGCGCCGCTATTCGCGGCCGGGTGTCAGCTGATTATAACAGCTGACATCCGGCACAATGTGTCAGGGGGGTCACGGACCGCCCCCGACACGTTAACCCCTTGCACACCACGATCAAACATGATCACGGTGTACCGGGGGTTAAAAGGGAAGCATCGGCAGGGAGGGGGCTCCCTCCGTGCTTCCCTAAGCCCCCACAGCAGCGCAATGTGCAACGCTGCTGCGGGGGGCTCTTTCCCTGCAGGCCCCCGAATCCAAGATGGCGACAGGGGCCTTCGGGGGCCTGCAGGGAGCTGGCTTCCTTAGTGCCTGCAAAGCGCAGGCATGAGGAAGTCTGCAGTAGTGCCTGTGACAGATTGCTGATCTGTCACAGTGATCTGTGATGTGACAGATCAGCGATCTGTCACAGGACAGTGATGTCCCACCTGGGACTATGTAATAAAGTTAAAAAAAAATTTAAAAAAGTGTTAAAATAATTTTTTTAAAAATCGCCAAATAAATTAGAAAAAAAAAAAATATCCCCCCAATAAATCCATTTTTTTGAAATAATAAAAAAAAACAATAAAAGTACACATATTGGGTATCGCCGTGTCCGTAACGACCCGCCCTAAAAAACTGTCCCATTAGTTAACCCCTTTATAGAACCCCTTAAAAAATAAAATAAAAAAACAAGCAAAAAATAATGATTTATTATCATACCGCCAAACAAAAAGTGTAATAACGCACGATCAAAAAGACGCATATAAATATCCATGGTAAAGCTGAAAACGTCATCTTGTCCCGCAAAAACGAGTCACCATACAGCATCATCAGCGAAAAAATAAAAAAGTTATAGCTCGCAGAATAAAGCGATGCAAAAATAAATATTTTTTATATAAAATAGTTTTCATTGCATAAAACCACCAAATCATTAAAAAATGACCTAAATGAGGTATTGCTGTAAGCGTACTGACCCGAAGAATAAAACCACTTTATCAATTTTACTGCACGCGGAACGGTGTAAACGCCCCCCCAAAAGAAATTCATGGAACGCTGGTTTTTGTTCATTCTGCGTCCCAAAAATAGGAATAAAAAGCGATCAAAAAATGTTACGTGCCCAAAAATGGTACCAATAAAAACGTCAACTCATCCCGCAAAAAATAAGACCTCACATGACTCGGTGGATCAAAATATGGAAAAATTATAGCTCTCAATATGTGGTGATGCAAAAACTATTTTTACAATAAAAAGCGTCTTTTAGCGTGCGACAGCTGCCAAACATAAAAACCGCCATAAATAGTAAATCAAACCCCCCGTTATCACCCCCTTAGTTAGGGAAAAATAAAAAAATTAAAAAAATGTATGTATTTCCATTTTCCCATTAGGGTTAGGGTTAGGGCTAGGGTTAGGGCTAGGGTTAGGGCTGAGATTAGGGTTAGGGGTATGTTGGGGTTCGGGTTGGAGTTAGAATTGGGGGTTTCCACTGTTTGGGCACATCAGGGGCTCTCCAAATGCAACATGGCGTCTGATCTCAATTCCAGCCAATTCTGAGTTGAAAAAGTCAAATGGTGCTCCTTCCCTTCCAAGCTCTGCCATGCGCCCAAACAGTGTTTTACCCCCACATGTAGGGTAGCAGCCTACTCAGGACAAATTGCAAAACAACTTTTGAGGTCCAATTTCTCCTGGTACCCTTAGGAAAATAAAAAATTGGGGGCAAAAATATTTTTGTGGAAAAAAATGATTTTTTTATTTTCACGTCTGAGCGTTATAAACTTCTGTGAAGGACTTGGGGGTTCAAAGTGCTCACCACACATCTAGATAAGTTCCGTGGGGGGTCTAGTGTCCAAAATGGGGTCACTTGTGGGGAGTTTCAATAGTTTAGGTACATCAGGGGCTCTCCAAACGCACATGACACCCGCAGACCATTCCCTCAAAGTCTGCATTCCAAAACATCAATACTTCCCTTCCGAACCCCGACGTGTGTCCATACAGTAGTTTTCTCCCACATATGGGGTGTCAGTGTACTCAGGACAAATTGGACAACAATTTTTGGGGTTCAATTTCACCTGTAACCCTTGGGAAAATAAAAAAAATTGGGGACTAATTGATCATGTTTGTGGAAAAAATACGATTTTTTTATTTTCATGCCCTGGCATTATAAACTTCTGTGAAGCCCTTGGAGGTTCAAAGTGCTCACCTCACATCTAGATAAGTTCCTTAGGGGGTCTAGTTTCCAAAATGGGGTAATTTGTGGGGGGTTTCCACTGTTTAGGTATATTAGGGGCTCTCCAAAGGCAACATGACACCCGCAGACCATTCCATTAAAGTCTGCACTCCAAAACGTCACTACTTCCCTTCCGAGCCCCGACATGTGCCCATACAGTAGTTTTCTCCCACATATGGGGTATCAGCATACTCAGGACAAATTGGACAACAACTTTTGGGTCCAATTTCTCCTGGTACCCTTGGGAAAATAAAAAAATGGTGACTAAAAGATCATGTTTGTGGAAAAAATACGAATTTTTTATTTTCACGCCCGGGCGTTATAAACTTCTGTGAAGCCCTTGGGGGTTCAAAGTTCTCACCACACATCTAGATAAGTTCCTTAGGGGGTCTAGTTTCCAAAATGGTGTCATTTGTGGGGGTTTCCACTGTTTTGGTACATCAGGGGTTTTCCAATCGCGACATGGTGTCCGATCTCAATTCCAGCCAAAAACGTCAAATGGCGCTGTTTCCCTTCCGAGCTCTGCCATGCGCCCAAATAGTGGTTTACCCCCACATGTGGGGTATCAGCGTACTCAGGACAAATTGCACAATAACTTTTAGGGTCCTGTTACCCTTGGGAAAATAAAAATTGGGGTGAAAAGATCATTTTTGTGGAAAAAATATGATTTTTTAATTGTACCGCTGTACGTTATAAACTTATAAACTTCTGTGAAGCCCTTGTAGGTTCAAAGTTCTCACCACATATCTAGATAAGTTCCTTGGGGGGGTCTAGTTTCCAAAATGGTGTCACTTGTGGGGGATTTCCACTGTTTAGGTACATCAGGGACTCTCCAAACGTGACATGGCGTCTGATCTGCATTCCAGCCAATTTTGCATTGAAAAAGTCAAACGGCGCTCCTTCCATTCTAAGCTCTGCCATGCGCCGAAACAGTCGCTCCCCCCCACATATCAGGTATCAGCGTACTCAGGACAAATTGCACAATAATTCTTGCAGTCCAATTTCTCCTGTTACCCTTGGTAAAATAAAAAAATTGAACCTGAAGTATTTTTTTTGTGAAAAAAAGTTAGATCTTCATTTTTTTTAAATATTCAAAAAAATTCCTGTGACGCACCTAAAGGGTTAATAAACTTCTTGAATGTGGTTTTGAGCACCTTAAGGGGTGCAGTTTTTAGAATGGTGTCACTTTTGGGTATTTTCTATCATATAGACCCCTCAAAGTGGCTTCAAATGTGATGTGGTCCGTAAAGATATAATGGTGTTGCAAAAATGAGAAATCGCTGGTCAATTTTTAACCCTTATAACTTCCTAACAAAAAAAAATTTTGGTTCCAAAATTGTGCTGATGTAAAGTAAACATGTGGGAAATGTTAGTTATCAAGTTTTTTGTGTGCTGTATCTCTGTGATTTAAGGGCATAAAATTCAAATTTGGAAAATTGCAAAATGTTCAAAATTTTCGCCAAATTTACGTTTTTCTCACAAATAAACACAAGTTATTTGAATGAAATTTTACCACTATCATGAAGTACAATATGTCATGAGAAAACAATGTCAGAATCACCGGGATCCATGGAAGCGTTCCAGAGTTATGACCTCATAAAGGGACAATGGTCAGAATTGTAAAAATTGGCCCGGTCATGAACGTGCAAACCACCCTTGGGGGTGAAGGGATTAAATCAGAGAGTCATATCGCACAAAATAGATAATAAATAACATCTCCACATGTCTACCTTACATCAGCACAATTTTGTAAACAATTTTTTTTGTTAGGATGTTAAAAGGGTTAAAAGGTGACCAGCGATTTCAGATTTTTCCAACAAAATTTACAAAACCATTTTTTTAGGGATCACCTCACATTTGAAGTGAGTTTGGGGGTCAATATGACAAAAAATATCCGAAAGTGACACCATTCTAAAAACTCCACTCATCAACGTGCTCAAAACCACATTAAGGGTATGTGCACATGTTGCAGACTTGGCTGCGGATCCGCAGCGGATTTGTCCCTGCGGATCCACAGCAGTTTTCCATGCGGTGTACAGTACCATGTAAACCTATGGAAAACAAAAACCGCTGTGCACATGCTGTGGAAAATTCCGCGCAGAAATGCAGCGGTTTATTCTCCGCAGCATGTCAATTCTTTCTGTGGCTTCCGCAGCGTTTTTACACCTATTCCATTATAGGAATCTGAAGGTGTAAAAACGCAGGCAAAATCCGCACAAAATCTGCAGAAAATCTGCAGGAAATCCGTAGTAAATCCGCAGGTAAAACTCAGTTCATTTTACCTCCGGATTTTGCAGATTCTGTCCTGTACCTGGCTCTGTCCTGTACCCTTTGCCTACCCCTGCCTTGTGGCTCCGTGCCTCCGTGCACATGCCTGGTCACCTGTGCCTGCCTGGTGTGCCTCAGCCGGGCCGCCTCTAGCCGTGCTCGCCTGTGTGCCCCAGCCGTGCCCCGTCCAGTGCTATAGTGGTCTGGCTGCGTGGCCCCGCAGCGGTGCCGCCTCTAGTCGTGCCCGCTTGCAACTGCCATCGTTGGTACCACCTGCCGGTGCTCCCAGCCGTGGTCTCTGTGCTTCCTTCACTCACGTTGGTTCTCGCACTGTGCCTTTTCGTGCTACTCTTGCACAAAGCTTTTGTCTCTTTTGCTCTTCTCTGTTCCATAGTTTGCCTGCCGGATTCCATAACCTGCCGACCGCTGCCAGAGGTCCGGACCTAGATGACTGCGGACTGATGTCCGGAGCCAGATACCTGGACCCTGTCGTTCGATGCCAGCATTTGGCTTCCGATGCCACCGTACTCTGTGCCTCTCCCTGGCTTGCCCCTTGGCATGCGCAGGCCACCGTCCTGTGAACCTGACCCGTCCCTGGCATGCCCTTTGGCATGCGCAGGCCACCGTCCTGTGAACCTGACCCATCCCTGGAATGCCCCTTGGCATGCGCAGGTCTCTGTTCTGTGAACCAGATCCTGGCGTGTCCGTTGACACGCACCATGTCGCTAACTCTATCTTGTTTCCTTGCATGGAACCCTGGCTGACTTCTGGATGTCCGGATCCTGCCGATCATCCTCTGAGCTACAGACCCTGATGCCTTGGTTGATCATGGACTGTTGTCCGGAGTCCGATGTCCGCGTACCATCTGCACGTTCCATGCTTGGACCTCGGCGTGCCATTGCACACACCCTGTTCCACGAACTCTGTGTGTTCACGTTTGCTCCTGTTGCACCCTGAAGAGTTCCTCAAGTCTTTGACCTCGGCGTGCTCTTGCACGCACCTTGCCTTATGTTCTGTGTGTCCACGTTTTGCACCTGTGGTACCTGAAGTCTTCCTTAATTAAGTTTCTTTGAATTAACGACTCGTCTTGCCTTGTCTTGTTTCCCTGAGCCGGCCGTCTGGTCCAGCTGCCGTAGTGGCTCACCCCCTTGGTCTTGCCCCTGACACTCCCTGTATAGGGGGTGGTTCTCATTAGGTCAGCTCGCCCTAGGTGGGTGGGTGCCACGGCCCAGAGGGTCCACTCTCTCAAAGAAGAACGACTCACACTGGGCTTCCCGTGGCCTACTATTCGTTTGCGGATGTCTTCGACAAGAAAGAAGCTGAGACCCTTCCTCCGCATCGGGCCTACCGAGGCTAAAATAACATCACGGTCAAGAATAGGTATCCTCTACCACTTATCCCCGAACTGTTTGACCGCCTGCGTGGGGCCGGGATCTTTACTAAACTGGATCTACGGGGGGCCTACAATTTGGTCCGAATACGTGCCGGAGATGAGTGGAAGACCGCCTTCAACACGCGGGATGGCCATTACGAATATTTGGTCATGCCCTTTGGACTTTGTAACGCCCCAGCGGTCTTCCAAGAATTTGTTAACAACGTCTTCCGGGATCTTCTGTACTCGTGCCTCGTGGTGTATTTAGATGACATCCTAATCTTTTCACCAGACCTGTCCTCTCACAGGAGCAGAGTTCTGGTCTTGCAATGCCTGCGGGAGAATCAACTTTATGCCAAGATAGAGAAATGCCTGTTTGAACAGACATCCCTACCCTTCTTGGGGTATATTATCATGGACTCGGGGTTGCGAATGGGCCCAGAGAAATTGTCCGCGGTGCTCAAATGGCCGCGACCTGTCGGAGTGAAAGCCATTCAATGATTCTTGGGCTTCGCAAATTACTATAGGCCATTCGTCCCGCACTTCTCCGCTTTAACCAGGCATATTGTTGCCCTTACCTGGAAGGGAGCAAAACGACCATCTGGCCCTCGGAAGCTGAAGAAGCATTTCTCGCCCTGAAGCGGGCCTTTGCCACCGCTCCGGTTTTGCATCGGCCAGTGGTCGGCAAGCCCTTCGTCTTGGAGGTAGACGCATCTTCTACAGGGGCTGGGGCAATTCTTTCCCAAAAGACGTCTACTGGGCGCTTGGCTCTGAGTGGGTTCTTCTCAAAGTCATTTTCACCCGCAGAGTGTAACTACACGATTGGGGATCGAGAGTTGCTGGCCATAAAGATGGTGCTGGAGGAGTGGCGTTATCTCCTGGAAGGGGCAGTCCATCCCTTCACAATATTCACTGACCACAAAAACCTGGCCTACCTCCAGTCGGCTCAAAGACTCAACTCCAGACAAGCCAGGTGGTCATTGTTTTTCTCTCGCTTTGACTTTGAGTTCCACTTCCGACCCGGTGACAAAAATACCAAAGCAGATGCACTCTCCCAGTCCCTGCAGTCACCAGAAGTGGAGGAGGCTCCGTCGCATGTTATCGATCCTGCCCGGTTTATCACGGTAGCTCCTGTGAGTCTTCATTCCGTGCCGCCTGGCAAGACCCCCGTCCCGCAAGGCAAAAGGGTAGAAGTACTACGCTGGGGTCACTCCTCCAAGATCGCTGGACATGTTGGCATCAAGAAGACCCTTGTACTGGTTTCCCGTTATTACTGGTGGCCTTCTCTCCGCCAAGATGTGTTAGACTTCGTGGCCTCCTGCTCAATTTGCGCCAGGAACAAGGTACCTAGAAGCTTGTCCTCCGGTCTCCTTCAGCAGTTGCCTGTTCCCGAAGCTCCTTGGCAACACATCGCTATGGATTTTGTTACCGACTTACCCCGCTCTTCCGGATGCACGACTATTCTGGTAGTAGTTGATCGGTTTTCCAAAATGGCCCATTTTGTTCCGTTACCTGGCTTGCCCACGGCCCCTGAATTGGCTAAAATCTTCATTCATCAGATTTTCAGATTACATGGGCTTCCTCAGCGGATTGTGTCTGACCGCGGGGTACAGTTTACCTCCCACTTCTGGAGAGCACTCTGTAAACTCTTGGGCATATCTCTGGATTTCTCTTCTGCTTATCACCCACAGACCAACGGGCAAGTCGAACGGGTCAACCAAGTCTTGACCTCCTACCTGCGGAAATTCTCTAACGCCCATCAAGACAATTGGGTCGATCTTCCGTGGGCAGAGTTTGCCCATAACAATCATTCCAATGAATCCACCACCAAGTCTCCGTTTTTTGTGGTCTCCGGTCAGAACCCAGGTGTACCTCTTCCAGTATCTTCATCCTCTGGCGTACCCGCCACCGATGCCCTCTCCCAAGAGTTTTCCCAAGTCTGGAGGAAAACCAAGGAGGCTCTCATACATGCCACGGTCCGGATGAAAAGACATGCCGACAAGAGGCGGAGGGATCTCCCACCATACCATCCAGGAGACAAAGTCTGGCTGTCGACCAAGCACATCCGCTTGAAAATCCCTTCTTATAAGCTGGGTCCCCGGTACATCGGCCCCTTCGAGATTCTTGGATGCATCAACAATACGGCCTATAAATTGAGGCTGCCTGCTTCACTCCGGGTCCATAACGCCTTCCATGTCTCGCTCCTGAAACCGGTCATCCTCAATCAGTTCTGCCCTGCGCCTCCTGTTGCTCCTCAGCCAGTAGGGGCCGATGACGTCTTTGAAGTTAGAGATATTTTGGCCATGAAAAAGGTTAGGGGAAAGACCTTTTTTCTCATCAATTGGATAGGGTTCGGTCCTGAGGAGAGGTCTTGGGAACCGCGAGAGACCACGCATCATGGACAGATTCTTGGCCAATCACAGAAGGAGGAGACGTAAAGGGGGGGTAATGTCACGCTGGCGCCGCCAGTCAGGTCAGTACCGGCGCCGCCTGTCAGGTCGGGGCCGGCGTCACCTGTCATGCCGGGTCCTGCTCTCCCTGCTCCCGCTCCCTGGGTCCCCCCTCGGCTCACCGCTCAGGCCGCCGCGCGGCACCCCCGGTCTCCCATCCTGCAGCCCAGCACGAGGGTTCCTCCTCTGCTCCTGTTCCAGGCATGCGCCTTAGGCCACGGCACGCACTCTTCCCTTCACTTAACCCCTTCTGCACCATCCCTGTGGAGCGATCACCAATCAAGCTCCAGCACAGGGTATATCAGGCGGCTCCCTCCCTCATGGAGGCGCCTGATTATCGTGTGCCTTCCTAAATGGTACTCTGGCCCCGTCTGGTCGCTCCTGACTCTGGTCGCTCCTGAGCCGCCCCTCTTGGTATCAGCTGTCGCGGTATTCGACTCCTTCAGGCCTGCTCCTAACGGTCCCTGTATAGGGATCGGCACTACCTGGCCAGCTCGCCCCAGGGATCCCGGTACTGCGACCCAGAGGGTCCACTCTTGCTACTCCTTACAGTAAATTAGGTCAACTTTAGTCACAGTCCTATTTGAATTGTTCGTTTTTCACCAAAATTTATATTTCTCAAGATACAATCTATTTTCTCAGTTAAATTCATTAAAAAAACTCAGGTTGCACAAGGAAAAAACACTATGTAATGAGATATAACCTAAGCTGGCATGTTGACTATTTACATGCATTACTTACACTGTTCCAAATCTGATAAGGAACTGCATAATTAAATCTTTCAGTCAAGCTTTATTTTCTTTGGCTACGGCCACACTATCAGTATTTAGTCAGTATTTCACATCAGTATTTGTAAGCCAAAACCCAGAGTGAGTCAAACATGCAGAATTGGTGCACTTGTTTCTATTATACCATGTCCTCTGATTGTTCCTCACCTGGTTTTGGCTTACAAATGCTGAGAAAAAATACTGAACAAATACTGATAGTGTGGCCGCAGCCTTACACTGCTGCCAGCGTGTTTCATGTTCGGAGATTTCACAAAGTTTCCTGTGTTATAAATGTAAACCTCGCAGGCATGTTGTTCTCATACACTAAGAATTATTAAACATTATTAAAAAAGAAGCACACAGGATTCAATAGGGCTATTATCTTAATTCAGAAATGCAGATACTCAAGAAGATGCACACATGTATCAGTAAGCAAAATAAATCATCACAACAGTTATTTGCAGAGCTTGGTAGACTCCCTCCAACAAGCAAAATACATATTAAAATAGGAGGAATACAAAGAGTTCACCTAAAATTAAAACAGCATAAAAGTATGATATTGCAATTAAATTGTATCGTATATGGAAGCATTGTGGCTTATGTCAAGTAAATACATTTAAGGCCTTATTCACGCCCCCCGATGAAGCCCACGCGATCAGTGTGTCATCAGTGTTTTCCATTAGTGTGTCATCAGAGTCAGCATGTCCCTTTTTACCATCAGTGTGTCACCGTGTCCATTTTTACCATCAGTGTGTCAGCGTGTCCATTTTTACCGTCAGTGTGTCTGACTTTACAATCAGTGTGTCAGTGTGCTCATCTTTACCATCAGTGTGCCAGTGTGTCACTCTTTACCATTAGTGTGTCAGTGTGTCTGTCTTTACCATTAGTGTGTCAGTGTGTCTGTCTTTACCATCAGTGTGTCAGTGTGTCTGTCTTTACCATCAGTGTGTTCATCTTTACCATCAGTGTATCAGCGTGTCCATTTTTATCATCAGTGTGTCCGTCCTTATCATCAGTGTGTCAGTGTGTCCGTTTTTATCATCAGTGTGTCAGTGTGTTCGTCTTTACCAGGGGCGGGACTACCGCGGTCACAGCTGCGATGGGGCCCAGAGTGTTTAGGGGTCCGAATGGGGAGATGAAGCCGCTCACTGGCTGTGCAGCTCCTTGCTTTGAGTGGCTGCCAGGCTTCAATTGGCCTGACGCGATGGCTGCACACAGAACCGTGATGAGGTCACAGGAGGGGAGGAGTCAGGGGTCACATGATCAGGGGCCTCCGTGTGTGTGCAGGACTCTGCCGTGCTGGTTGTCATGGTGCTGGATGAAGGTAAGTTTATGTGTGGGATCAGGAGGGGTTTACAGGGTGGATGTAGTAGAGCCATGTGTGTATGAGGTGTATGGAGCGGAGCCATGTGTGTACGAGGTGTGCGGAGCGGAGCCACATGTGTACGAGGTGTATGGAGCGGAGCCGCGTGTGTATGAGGTGAGCGGAGCCGTGTGTGTACGAGGTGAGTGGAGCAGTGTATGTACGAGGTGAGCGGAGCTGTGTGTGTATGAGGTGAGCAGAGCCGTGTGTGTACGAGGTGTGCGGAGCGGAGCCGCATGTGTTCAAGGTGTACGGAACAGAGCTGTGTGTGTACAAGGTGTACAGAGCGGAGACATGTGTGTACAAAGTGTACGGAGCGGAGCCGCGTGTGTACAAGGTGAGCGGAGCAGTGTGTGTACGAGGTGAGCGGAGCCATGAGTGTACGAGGTGTGCGGAGCATAGCCATGTGTGTACAAGGTGTATGGAGCTGAGCCGGGTGTCTATGGGGTGTACTGAGCGGAGCCGTGTGTATACGAGGTAAGCAGAGCCTTGTGTGTACGGGGTGTACTGAGTGGAGCCGCGTGTGTACGACGTGTGAGGAGCCATATGTGTACGAGGTGTACAGAGTGGAACCACATGTGTACGAGGTGAGCGGAGCCGTGTGTGTACGAGGTGAGCGGAGCCATGTGTGTACGAGGTGTGCAGAGTGGAGCCATGTGTGTACAAGTTGTACGGAGCAGAGCCGTGTGTGTACAAGGTGTACGGAGCGGAGCCACGTGTGTATGAAGTGTACGGAGCGGAGCTGCGTGTGTACGAGGTGGACAGAGCAGAGCCGTGTGGGTACAAGGTGCACGGAGCAGAGACGTATGTGTACGAAGTATACAGAGTGGAGCCATGTGTGTACGAGGTTTACGGAGCAGAGCCATGTGTGCCCGATGTGTACGGAGCGGAGCCGTGTGTGTACGAGGTGTAAGGAGTGGAGCCCTGTGTGTACGAAGTGTACGGAGCGTAGGGCGTGTGTTCGAGGTGAGTGAAGCTGTGCGTGCACGAGGTGTACGGAGCGGATATGTGCGTGTATTTTGGCATGGGGGGCCCCATTTGAAAGTTCGCACCAGGGCCTATAACTTTGTAGTTACGCCACTGGTCTTTACCATCAGTGTGTCAGCATGTCCATTTTTACCATCTGTGTGTCCATTTTTAATATCAGTGTGTCAGCGTGTCCATTTTTACCATCAGTGTGTCAGTGTGTCCGTCTTTATCATCAGTGTGTCAGTGTGTCCATCTTTACCATCAGTGTGTCAGTCTTTATCATCAGTGTGTCCATTTTTACCATCAGTGTGTCAGTGTGTCCGTCTTTACCATCAGTGTGTCAGTGTGTCCGTCTTTTTCATCAGTGTGTCAGCCTTTCCATTTTTACTATCAGTGTGTCAGTGTGTCCCTCTTTATCATCAGTGTGTCAGTGTGTCCATCTTTACCATCAGTGTGTCAGTGTGTTCGTCTTTATCATCAGTGTGTCAGCGTGTCCATTTTTACCATCAATGTGTCAGTGTGTTCATCTTTACCATCAGTGTGTCAGTGTGTTCGTCTTTATCATCAGTGTGTCAGCGTGTCCATTTTTACCATCAATGTGTCAGTGTGTTCGTCTTTTTCATCAGTGTGTCAGTGTGTCCATCTTTACCATCAGTGTGTCAGTGTGTTCGTCTTTATCATCAGTGTGTCAGTGTATCCGGTCTTTATCATCAGTGTGTCAGTGTGTCCGTCTTTACCGTCAGTGTGTCAGTCTTTTTCATCAGTGTGTCAGCGTGTCCATTTTTACCATCAGTGTGTCAGCATGTCCATTTTTACCGTCAGTGTGTCAGTTTTTACCATCAGTGTGTTCGTCTTTATCATCAGTGTGTTCGTCTTTACCATTAGTGTTATCAGTGTTTTTCACAGCTAGATAAAGAAATAAATAAATGACAAAACTTCTTCTATTCATTGCAATGTTAAGGCCCCTTTACATTTAGCGATGCCCCAGCGATCCCGACAACGACACAACCCGGTCAGGATCGCTGGTGCATCGCTAAATGGTCGCTAGTGAGCTGCCAAACAGGCAGATCTCACCAGCGATGCAGCAGCGATACAGCGGTCGTTACTTACCTGTCACGCAGCAATGATGACGTCCTCCGCCCGCGTCCATGCGTCGCTCGTCGGCGCCAGCAGAAAGCCCAGCAGGAAGCAGCAGACGAGAAATGGACCTGCACGATCTTGTGCGATCAGCGATAACCAGCAGGGAGCCGGTCGGAGGTATCACATGTAGCGATATCGCTAGCAATATCGCTGCTGCGTCATAAAATCGGTGACGCTTTAGCGATATTGCTAGCGATATTGCTATGTGTAATGCCCCTTTTAAACACGGACAGCACAAGGACTGTACATTCATACCATCCGTGTGCTCTATGTTTTTTCACAGACCCATAGACTTGTTTTGGCCCTTTTCATCCATGCTGCTGGAAAAAACAGACATATCTCCGACACACAGTCCATGAAAAACACGGACATGTGAATAGCAGCATAGGTTATAATGGGTACATGTTGTATATGTGAAAAAAAGGATACACTAACATACAACACGGACATGTGAATGAGGCCTTAGATCTCGTGCCCATATTGAGTTTTTGACGCTGAGTATTTTCGCTGCATCAATAACACAGCGTCTTAAAGTTTCATCAAAGTGGATGGGATTTCTTGAAATCTCATGCCCACTATACTTCTTTTATTCAGCGTAAACTGACCTGCTGTGCGTGTTTCAAATGTGACAATTTCTCCTGCGACTATGCTGAGTTTTATTGTGCAGATTTTTCCCATAGATTTGCATTAGTGGTGGAAAAGTCGCAGGTTAAAAACAAATGCGGTATGCGTTTTTAGTGAATTTCTTCAGTAGAAACGCATAAAAAATGCACGCAATCCGCACATGACTATATTAATAAAGTTTTTTAAAAACAAATACCAGGAAGTATAAAAAATAAAGCAGCTTTGTTTAAAACATGACACACCAAAAAGAGACACAAAAAGCAGAGTGAAAATGCGATAAAAAGTCATGTACAAAAAATGCAATGAAAAAAACGCAAGTAATCTAATTTACACAAGAGTTACACAAATGGTGCAGAAAATCTGTAACATCAAAAATTCATAAAAAGCTAATTGTGGGAATGTACAGTAGTCTAAAGAGATCCTGTCAACTCAATTTTGTAACGTAAAGTAAAGACATGGCTGTAATGGGGCTGTAATAATGATTACATTGGTACATTTGGTGAAGAAATCCGCTTTGTGGTTCTTCTATAATCAGTATTTCAAGTTTCCTGGTAATTAGATTTTGGTGCACAGGGGCCGGACTGTACTTTCACAGATAGATTTGGTCAGTAATCAGCACTGACCCATTAAATAACATTGGTCCAAGTGCTATCTGATAAAAAATTGTCTCACACTCATCCAATAAATATGGTGGTGTGAGGGAGAGGGAGACCTAAGGCTAAGTTCACAATTCCCTACATTCTAGTGGTCTGTTCAGTTTAGAAATTAATGCCAAAAGGTATTAATTTGCATTAGGAATGCAAACAGGAGCAGAAGGGTCCCATTGAATATTATGGGGTCTGCTTGGATTCCATTTTGTGCCAGTATTTAGAATGGAAGTAGCTAGTGATTGCTGAGTGCCAGGCACTGCTAGCAGAGGCAGCATTTACCAACCATTCAGTGAAGATTCCCAAGGAGCTAGTACTGCTATTCTGGATTCTGACTGTGCGGGAGACCAGACCCCCATAGAGCTTGGAACTCAGGGCAACTGTCCCCATGCTACGTCATTGGACTGATGGTACACCATAGTGGTGAGACATGCTGTTTAGCTCTCCTAACAATACATCTCCCTTCCATATACCACTGCAGTGGACAGTGTTCACATGTTATGCACAGCACAGGAAGCTTTTCCTATAATACCAAGGCAAGGTGTCCTTCCTACACGAGCACATTAGAATGATCACACCAGCATCTCATTATTCCCGAGGAAGGCTCACATAATTATCCATGAAACGACAGGTTCATTAAACTTAACTGTGTGCAATCTCCTGGCCCTAATGAATAGTGAGATCACCAGTAGTTTTATTTATTAACCGTGTACCCACTCAGAAGCTAATAACTGCGGAAATTCCTCTAACTACTTGAAATGAAAAAAGAGACAATTTTGCACTATAAAATATTCATTTTGCAAAGAAGTTCTTAATGTAACAATTGTTATCAATAAAATACAAGCATGAAATATACTCTAAATGTAATTCTTTCCATAAGTCAGGGAGGTGGCTTTGTATATGCTACAGTATGTCAAGTTTGTGATGGGTGCCAAATGCTCATAGCTCCAGCTATTTTGTTTATTCCATGCCTGCTTTCAGTGTAGGCGGCTACTGGCATATTGTGTATGGTTTGTTCTTGGGTTAGCATTTTGCTCAATCTGGAATTAACCACTTAGCGATGGAGTCAATTCTGGGATTTGTGACTAAACCCCATTTTTCAATTCTATCACAAGTCACTTTATGCGGCAATCTTTGGAAAGATTCTTGTTACCCCAGTGATTCTGAGTGTGACAAATTATACTCTATCTTAGTGGTAAATTTAGGTCGGTATCTTTTGCGTTTATTTATGAGCATATTTATATGCGTTTTTCGAACTCATGAGATGCCAAAACATCAGAAACAAGCCATAAGTGAATTTGGGAATCTAAACTTCTCAAGGAATTCATCTAGGAGTATGGTGATCATTTTGAATCCAAAGGTGCAACACAATAATAAGAAATTATATTAGAAAACAATAACTTGGGCTTAAATAAAGTTATTAGGTGCCAAATACTTTGGTTTCTAACATCTCTGCAACGGAGAGGCATCATTAGAAACAAATCAAAAACGTTTTATTCTGCTCTGCAGCGGCTATTTTATTGTGTGTCCAGTTCAACATGTAAAATTGGGTGAAAAGTCCTCTTTAAGAAGTTAAAACTTTCCGCCCACCTGATGTTGAGTTTCCTGATGTGTTCCTGGCGTTGAGCGAGCGTGCTCTAGTAAGGTGCTATCCCAGCATGCTCGTCCTAATCGAGTATCTTCGGCGTGCTCAAATATTATGTTCGAGTCCCCACAGCTGCATGACTCATGGCTGTATAACAGCCGCAACACATGCGGGAATGGCCTAACAAAATAGTAATAGGACAAGAGTTAGGCTTAGGGGTCAGACTTTCAAGAAACTCAAACGAGTCATGCGTCTCAATACCCGGCACTGCCGCTGGCACTCGGGACCGGAGTGTGTGGCTGCATGTATTTCTATACAGCTGAGCGCTCCGGTCCGAGTGCCGGCGGCAGTGCCGGGTATTGAGACGCGAGACTCGTGCGAGTTTCTTGCAAGTGTGACCCCCAGCCTTAGGCTATTATTAGGCTAAGGATTACTAATAGTGTTTGCGGAAAGGGTTTTATATAATGTAATAAAATAATGTATAAAAATGTATAATTTTTTATTTTTGTAACTTTCTGTTAGATTTCAGAAAAAAAAAACAATAAAACCTTTAAGGGTCAAAGTTCAAACTAAAAACACATCAGCATTTTCTTAAAGGGTTCAATGCTGGACTGGTTAAAGGGAGACAGAACCTACAGGATAGGGGGGTGCAATCCATGCTGTGCTACTGTGCGTGATCTTAGCAACTCCTAACCATTTATCTTCTGCATTCTGAATGCCTCATCTCCTGTTTTCTGGATCCTTGTCATTTTGTTCCTGCAACAAAATACATCCTAATATTTATAGTATGCCCCACAGGACAATAGATATGTTGCTTTAAATGTTTTTACTTACTACTAAAACTGTCTAGAATGCTCCATATAGTAACATGGTTGGGCACCAGTCACTCACTTCCATCAGCTTTTAGAAGCGCTGGTGGTGGTCGAATGTAAACACGTAATTGACTTCCTCTATATTTCATTTTTGAGCTAAATATAAAGAAGATCCACCTGACATCTGGATTCAATGGTATCTGCATCATAAAGATGTAGATAATGTTGAATACAAAGGTGGAGGAGAGAGATGATGACTCACTTCTAGGACAGGCATCCTGTGCATCTGAGACTGGATTCGGCCCGATGACATCACTAGGTCATGCCTGTCATGCTAAGCCTCAGTCCACTGTGTATATGGAGATGTAGTGGCATTATACTTTATAGAGGGAGCTGTGGGCCATCATACTGTATATATGGATCTGTAAGGACATCATACTATATCTAGGGAAGAGTGGGTGGCATCATGCTCTGTAGGTCTCAAATTGCATATAGAGAAATATAGGGATCTATTTGGTCTAGGATACTGTATATAGCAGGACCATCATATTGTGTATAAGGAGCTGTGGGGGCACCATAATGTATATTGGTAAGCCATAGTGTACCCATAATGTATATAGAGGAACTATGGGCATTTATAATGTGTTTAGGGGAGCTATGGGGCCCTATTTTGTATAGAGAGGAGCTGTGGGTGCCTATATTGTATATACGGAGGTGTGAAGGCCCTATATTACATATAGGGAAGGTATTAATACAATTATACTATATATATTGAGAAAAGGGGACATCATACAATGTATAATGAGATGTGGGGGCATCAAGTTGTATATAGAGCTGTAGGGGACATTATACTGCATTTAGGGGATTATGGGACCATTATATTGTGTACATGGAGCTGTGGGGGATATCATACAGTATTAAAGGAGCTATGGGGGACAATCATACTGTACAAAAAGAGGGAACATCATACTGAATATAGAGGTCATGTGGAGACACCATCAAGTTAATAGTGAAGCTGTGGGGGCCATCATAGTGTATATAGGAAGCTGTGGGGGACATCATACAGTATAAAGTGAGCTGTGGGGGGCATCATACTTTGTATAGGAAGCTGTGGGGACATCATACTTTGTACAGGGAGCTTTGACGGAGAAAACACTGTATAAAGGAGAGCTGTGGATGATTTATACTGTATACATGGATATGTGGAATCCATGATACTGTATAAATGGAGCTTTAGCGCCATCATCTTCTGTATAGGGTGCTGTGGAGGCATAATACTGTGTATGGGGAAATGTTGAGGTTATAATACTGTGTATAGGGAGCTGTGAGGGCTATCATACTCCTTATAGAAGGGATGTGGGGTCATCATATTGTGTATAAGAATCCTTGGGGTCTTCATCCTGTGTATAGAGAACTGTAATGTTCATCATACTCCATATAGAGGGGCTGAGGTAGCCATTGTAGTGTGTGTGTATAGAGTGCTGTGGTGACCATCATACCATGTTGGAGGCTGTGGAGCCATCAATTTGTATATAGTGAGCTGTGGGAGCCAATATACTGTGCATAGATTGGCTGTGAGCTATCATACTATGTATCTGGGGCCATCATATTGTGTTTAAGGAACTGTGGAGACCATCATACTGTGTATGGAGGGGCTGTATAGAGTAGTTGTGGGGATATCATACTGCGTGTAAGGGGACCATCCTACTGTGTATAGAGGGATTATGAGGACATTATACTGTGTTTGTGTGGGGGATATAACTGTGGTAATATCATACAGTGTTGCCATGTTATTTTCTTGGCCCCGGTTTGCATCCACATGGATTTTTTAAATATTTTGAATAAACTTGGAAAAATATCTTATTGAAGAAGAAGCTGGAATCATCCTTTCTTTTTTTAATATTATACTATATGTGGGGGAGGACATTTTGGAGGTCAGTATACTCATAGGGGAGCATTAAAGAGGTATCGTAATAAGGGGCTTCTCTGGACAAATTACCTTGATGTTCTAACCCTCGAATAGGTCATTGATATCAGATTTGTGGTGATCCAGAACCCAGAAACCATGTTGATCAGCAGGAATATCCCCTGGCAGCGGCCGGATGTAAACATTTATGGAGATTCACTTCATTATACAGCTCTCTCCTATATGTCATTTTAATGTACATTATCATTAAAGGGGTTTTCCAGGCCAGGGCTAATCTTGTTGAGGCACTGTATAATGCCTAATCCTAACAGTGTGGATTATTAAAATTGGCATTCAAAGAAGCAGAAAGAGAGATATATACATATATATCTAATATATAAAGCTCAAGTGTGTATGTATGTGTGTGTGTATGTCCGGGATTGGCATCTGCACCGTTGCAGCTACAGCCATAAAATTTGGCACAGTCACACGTCTGGACCCTGAGAGCGTCCAAGGCTATGTTGTGAGGCGAAATTTTAACCCTGCGCGTTCCAATTTGCCAAACAATTTTGCCCCTATCTAAATAATGGGAAAAAGTGTGTGTGTTTCAAGCCCCGCCCCTCATTATGATGTCATAATGGTTGCCATGGCGATGCTGATGTCATCATAGGTTGCAAGACCTGCCGCTCATTATGATGTCATAATGGTTGACTATAGGATGGAGGATGTGTGATGGGTATATGGGCACTGGACTATGGGATGGAGGATATGTATGATGGGTATATGGGCACGGGACTATGGGATGGAAGATATGTATGACGGGTATATGGGCATGGGACTATGGGATGGAGGATGTGTGATGGGTATATGGGCACGGGACTATGGGATGGAGGATGTGTGATGGGTATATGGGCACTGGACTATGGGATGGAGGATATGTATGACGGGTATATGGGCACGGCACTATGGGATGGCGGATATGTATAATGGGTATATGGGCACGGGACTATGGGATGGCGGATATGTATGATGGGTATATGGGCACGGGACTATGGGATGGAGGATATGTATGATGGGTATATGGCCATGGGACTATGAGATGAAGGATGTGTGATGGGTATATGGGCACTGGACTATGGGATGGAAGATATGTATGACGGGTATATGGGCATGGGACTATGGGATGGAGGATGTGTGATGGGTATATGGGCACGGGACTATGGGATGGAGGATGTGTGATGGGTATATGGGCACTGGACTATGGGATGGAGGATATGTATGACGGGTATATGGGCACGGGACTATGGGATGGAGGATATGTATGATGAGTATATGGGCATGGGACTATGGGATGGAGGATGTGTGATGGGTATATGGGCACTCGACTATGGGATGGCGAATATGTATGATGGGTATATTGGCATGGGACTATGGGATGGAGGATGTGTGATGGGTATATGGGCACTCGACTATGGGATGGAGGATATGTATGATTGGTATATGGGTACGGGCCTATGGGATCGTGGATATGTATGATGGGTATATGGGCACGGGACTATGGGATGGAGGATAATTACAATTTGCTATAACTAACCACAGTTAGTTACTATGCCCGGGCAGCGCCGGGCTCTTCAGCAAGTATATATATATAGTACAGGCCAAAAGTTTGGACATACCTTCTCATTCAAAGAGTTTTCTTGATTTTCATGACTATGAAAATTGTAGCAAACCAAATATGAAATATGTGAAATACGAATAGCAAAATGGCTTTAGTAATACATTTCATAATGGCTTTTGTAAGGCATATCAAATATGAAATAAGTGAAATATGAATAGCAAAATGGCTTTTGTAATCTTGAAAAACATATGAGATACTTAGCACAAAATTTGGCCAAAAGATGTGAGCCCATTCACCAACGACAAGGTGATCTCAGATTGAATGGGTCCCTATACTGACTGCCTGGTGTGAACTGACCTCTGGCTAGTAACATGATAAAGCCTGTATATATAGGACGATAGGAACCAAACATGTGATTGAATGCGATTAAAATCACCACTTGATGAAGGGCGGAGTGCTCAGTCAGAAAACTAGTATACAAGTAATAGAACAAACTGACGGCACATCTAGAACTAGTCTGAATAGGTGCATACCAAAAGGCAACTTACATATTAAATAGAAAATGGTAGCACACCAAATATGAAATACGGTATGTGAAATACGAATAGCAAAATGGCTAAGTATCTCATATGTTTTTCAAGATTACAAAAGCCATTTTGCTATTCATATTTCACTTATTTCATATTTGATATGCCTTACAAAAGCTATTATGAAATGTATTACTAAAGCCATTTTGCTATTCGTATTTCACATATTTCATATTTGGTGTGCTACCATTTTCTATTTAATATGTAAGTTGCCTTTTGGTATGCACCTATTCAGACTAGTTCTAGATGTGCCGTCAGTTTGTTCTATTACTTATGAAAATTGTAGATTCACTCTGAAGGCATGAAAACTATGAATTTACACATGTGGAATTATATAATTAACAAAAAAGTGTGAAACAACTGAAAATATATCTTATATTCTAGGTTCTTCAAAGTAGCCACCTTTTGCTTTGATTACTGCTTTGCACACTCTTGGTGTTCTCTTGATGAGCTTCAAGAGGTAGTCACCGGAAATGGTTTTCACTTCACAGGTGTGCCCTGTCAGGTTTAAGAAGTGGGATTTCTTGCCTTCTAAATGGGGTTGGGACCATCAGTTGTGTTGTGCAGAAGTCTTGTGGATACACAGCTGATAGTCCTACTGAATAGACTGTTAGAATTTGTATCATGGCAAGAAAAAAGCAGCTAAGTAAAGAAAAACGAGTGGCCATCATTACTTTAAGAAATGAAGGTCAGTCAGTCCGAAAAATTGGGAAAACTTTGAAAGTGTCCCCAAGTGTAGTGGCAAAAACCATCAAGCACTACAAAGAAACTGGCTCACATGAGGACCGCCCCAGGAAAGGAAGATCAAGAGTCACCTCTGCTGTGGAGGATAAGTTCATCCTAGTCACCAGCCTCAGAAATCGCAGGTTAACAGCAGCTCAGATTACAGACCAGGTCAATGCCACACAGAGTTCTAGCAGCAGACACATCTCTACAACAACTGTTAAGAGGAGACTTTGTGCAGCAGGCCTTCATGGTAAAATAGCTGCTAGGAAACCACTGCTAAGGACAGGCCACAAGCAGAAGAGACTTGTTTGGGCTAAAGAACACAAGGAATGGACATTAGACCAGTGGAAATCTGTGCTTTGGTCTGATGAGTCCAAATTTGAGGTCTTTGGTTCCAACCACCGTGTCTTTGTGCGATGCACAAAAGGTGATGAACAGATGGACTCTACATGCCTGGTTCCCACTGTGAAGCATGTAGGAGGAGGTATGATGGTGTGGGGGTGCTTTGCTGGTGACACTGTTGGGGATTTATTCAAAATTGAAGGCATACTGAACCAGCATGGCTACCACAGCATCTTGCAGCGGCATGCTATTCCATCCAGTTTGCGTTTAGTTGGACCATCATTTATTTTTCAACAGGACAATGACCCCAAACAGACCTCCAGGCTGTGTAAGGGCTATTTGACCAAGGAGGAGAGTGATGGGGTGCTACGCCAGATGACCTGGCCTCCACAGTCACTAGACCTGAACCCAACCGAGATGGTTTGGGGTGAGCTGGACCGCAGAGTGAAGGCAAAAGGGCCAACAAGTGCTAAGCATCTCTGGGAACTCCTTCAAGACTGTTGGAAGACCATTTCCGGTGACTACCTCTTGAAGCTCATCAAGAGAATGCCAAGAGTGTGCAAAACAGTAATCAAAGCAAAAGGTGGCTACTTTGAAGAACCTAGAATATAAGACATATTTTCAGTTGTTTCACACTTTTTTGTTAATTATATAATTCCACATGTGTTAATTCATAGTTTTGATGCCTTCAGAGTGAATCTACAATTTTCATAGTCATGAAAATAAAGAAAACTCTTTGAATGAGAAGGTATGTCCAAACGTTTGGTCTGTTCTATATATATATACACAGTGCCTTGCGAAAGTATTTGGCCCCCTGGAACTTTTCAACCTTTTCCCACATATCATGTTTCAAACATAAAGATACCAAATGTAAATTTTTGGTGAAAAATCAACAAGCGAAACACAATTGTGAAGTTGAACGAAATTTATTGGTTATTTTAAATTTTTGTGGAAATTCAAAAACTGAAAAGTGGGGCATGCAATATTATTCGTCCCCTTTAACTTAATACTTTGTTGCGCCACCTTTTGCTGCAATTACAGCTTCAAGTCGCTTGGGGTATGTCTCTACCAGTTTTGTACATCAAGAGACTGAAATTCTTGCCCATTCTTCCTTGGCAAACAGCTAGAGCTCAGTGAGGTTTGATGGAGATCGTTTGTGTACAGCAGTTTTCAGCTCTTTCCACAGATTCTCGTTTGGATTAATTTCTGGACTTTGACTTGGCCATTCTAACACCTGGATACGTTTATTTGTGAACCATTCCATTGTATATTTTTCTTTATGTTTGGGATCATTGTCTGGTTGGAAGACAAATCTCTGTCCCAGTCTCAGGTCTTTTGCAGACTCCAAAGATTTTCTTCAAGAATGGTCCTGTATTTGGCTCCATCCATCTTCCCATCAATTTTAACCATCTCTCTGTCCCTGCTGAAGAAAAGCAGGCCCAAACCATGATGCTGTCACCACCATGTTTGACAGTGGGGATGGTGTGTTCAGGGTGATGAGCTGTGTTGCCTTTACGCCAAACATATCGTTGGGAATTGTTGCCAAAAAGTTAGATTTTGGTTTCATCTAACCTGAGCACCTTCTTCCACGTTTGGTGTGTCTCCCAGGTGGCTTGTTGCAAACTTTAAACGACACTTTTTATGGATATCTTTGAGAAATGGCTTTCTTCTTGCCACTCTTCCATAAAGGCCAGATTTGTGCAGTGTACAACTGATTGTTGTCCTATGGACAGTCTGTCCCACCTCAGCTGTAGATCTCTGCAGTTCATCCAGAGTGTTCATAGGCCTCTTGGATGCATCTCTCATCAGTCTTCTCCTTGTTTGAGATGAACGTTTAGAGGGACGGCCGGGTCTTGGTAGATTTGCAGTGGTATGATACTTCTTCCAGTTCAATACGATCACTTGCACATTGCTCCTTGGGATGTTTTTGGAAATCATTTTGTATCCAAATCCAGCTTTAAACTTCTCCACAACAGTATCACGGACCTGCCTGTTGTGTTCCTTGGTCTTCATGATGCTCTCTGTGACCAACTTTTGGGGTCCAATTTCTCCTGTTACCCTTGTGAAAATAAAAAATAGCGGGCTAATAAATCATTTTTGAAGAAAAAAAATGATTTTTTTATTTTCACTGGTCTGCGTTATAAACTTCTGTGAAGCACTAGGGGGTTCAAAGTGCTCACCACACATCTAGATAATTCCTTAAGGGGTCTAGTTTCCAAAATGGGGTCACTTGTGGATGTTTTCCCTGTTTAGGCACACAGGGGCTCTCCAAACGCGACATGGTGTCTGCAAACGATTGGAGCTAATTTTCCATTCAAAAAGTCAAATGATGCTCCTTCCCTTCCGGGCCCTGGTGTCACTTCTGGGTATTTTCTGCCATATAGACCCCTCAAAGTGACTTCAAATGTGAGGAGGTCCCTAAAAAAATGGTTTATATTTAAGTCACATTTCCTTGTAATCCTCCTTGAGATGGTTCTACGCCTTCATTGGAGTCCAGATGTGTTTAACTATACTTATAGTACTTGATTTCTAAAATGTGTTGTGAATTCTCTTGATCTGACTTCTGAGTCGGGGTTCCCTCTGGTGGTTACTGCGGGTAGTGGAGCTGGCCGGGTTGACAGAAGTCTGCCACCTGACGATGATGATTGGAAATCAGGGGTTACTGACTGGGAGGATATAAGTGAGCAGGCTTCCCTCAGTTGCTGCTGGTGATTGTTTCTTCCTGTGCATTTTGAGGTCTGCTGTCTCCTGCCGTATCCTGCATTTTATAGTTAAGTTATTAATTTGCTAATCCTTTGCATCTGATCTGGTTTTGCTTCTTTCTGCTTTGCTGTGAGGGTTCAGCGTGCTCCCTGCTGGGGCTGCGCTGGACCCCACTCCATATTTTACAGCTTGTGTCAGTTTGTTCAGTCCCCTGTTATATTAGTATCTTCTGCTTTGCTGCCAGTTCACACCAGAATGCTGATATAGTGGGGGAGAGGTCATGAGACCTCAGGGTTTTTTGTACATCAGACGTGTTGGATTTTTTAGGGTTTTTGCATGATTGCAGAGTCTTTCCTTTCCTATCTAGATAGTTGGGGCCCCATCATTTGCTCAGTCTATTTTCTGCCTGTGTTTGTGCCTCATCTTGTCTCACCAACAATATATGTTTGGGGGCTATCTATTTCTTTGGTGTTCTACTCCGGGGCAGTTTAGATTTCACCTTTCTTGCATTAAGCTTAGTTAGTTCTCCGGCTGTGCCGAGGCTTCTAGAGCATCGTAGGTACGCCCCATGGCTACTGCTAGTTGTGTTGTTAGGATTAGGGGTCTGCAATCCGCCGAGTTACCAGCCTTTCTGGTTTCCTGGTGGCCTAGCCTATTCCTGCTATCCTCCTTGGTGACCTATTCATAACAGTAAAGGCACACGCCTGTCTTTATAAGACCTCACAGCTCACAGTGCATGTCAGATCAAATGAGAATCATGAGGTCAAAGGAACTGGCCAAGGAGCTCAGAGACAGAATTGTGGCAAGGCACAGATCTGGCCAAGGTTACAAAAGAATTTCTGCAGTACTCAAGGTTCCTAAGAGCACAGTGGCCTCTATAATCCTTAAATGAAAGAAGTTTGGGACCACCAGAAGTCTTCCTAGACCTGGCTGTCCAGCCAAACTGAGCAATTGTGGGAGAAGAGCCTTGGTGAGAGACGTAAAGAAGAACCCCAAGATTACTGTGGCTGAGCTCCAGAGATGTAGTAGGGAGATGGGATAATGTTCAACAAAGTCAACTATCACTGCTGCCCTCCACCAGACAGGGCCTTTATGGCAGAGTGGCCCTACGGGAGCCTCTCCTCAGTGCAAGACATATGAAAGCATGCATAGAGTTTGCTAAAAAACACATGAAGGACTCCCAGACTATGAGAAATAAGATTCTCTGGTCTGATGATACGAAGATAGACCTTTTTGCTGATAATTCTAAGCGGTATGTGTAGAGAAAACCAGGCACTGCTCATTACCTGCCCAACGCAATCCCAACAGTGAAACACGGTGGTGGAGCATCATGCTATGGGGTTGTTTTTCAGCTGCAGGGACAGGATGACTGGTTGCCACTGAAGGAAACATGAATGCGGCCAAGTACAGACATATCCTTGATGAAAACCTCTTCCAGAGTGCTCTTGACCTCAGACTTGGCCAAAGGTTCACCTTCTAACAAGACAATGACCCTAAGCCTACAGCTAAAATAACAAAGGAGTGGCTTCAGAACAACTCTGTGACCATTCTTGACTAGCCCAGCCAGAGCCCTGACCTGAACCCAATTGAGCATTTCAGGAGAGACCTGAAAATGGCTGTCCACCAACGTTTACCATCAAACCTGACAGAACTGGAGAGGATCTGCAAGGAAGAATAGCAGAGGATACCCAAATCCAGGTGTGGAAAACATATTGCATCATTCCAAGAAGACTCATGGTTGTACTAGCTCAGAAGGGTGCTTCTAGTCAATACTGAGCAAAGGGTCTGAATACTTGTGACCATGTGAAATTTCAGTTTTTCTTTTTTAATAAATTTGCAAAAATTTCTACATTTCTGTTTTTTTCAGTCAAGATGGGGTGCAGAGTGTACATTAATGAGAAAAAAATGAACTTTTTTGAATTTACCAAATGGCTGCAATGAAACAAAGAGTGGAAAAATTAAAGGGGTGTAAATACTTTCCGTACCGACTGTACATACAGTGACCTTTAAAAGACAAACTATTTTTCTCTAAGAAAAACCCTGCAATTGAATGTACACAGACTTTCCTCTAGAGGTACATGTACGGCTCCTTATTAAGGGTTACGTTTTAAAGAAAGCCTTAATATTATCTGCTGAAGATTATTATATGTATTGCTGGTAAACACAGTCACAAGCTATGGCTCTATCATAAAGCCATAAAAAAGAAACATACCTGCATAACAATAAGAAGGTCAAACACCAAGATAAATGAGGCCAAAAAAGCTCTTGAGACCTCATCACTGGGCAAAAATCCACGATTCAGCTTGTCCCAGCTTATCCAGTCAGTGGTAATGACAAGAACAACCACAGAGGTCAGGCTGAACAAAACAGTCCTAGAAGAAGAAAAAATAATTATTTTCAAGGCGGTATATCTTAGTAGAGGTAAGTCAGCCAGCAAATATACACTAATCATAAATCTCTGCCAGGGATAAAAACAAAAGTGTACAGAATAATAATTTGTTATTTCGTTCTGACATTATCTGAAGATTAATTTATGGTATACATTGTGTGATTAAATCATATATCTAGCCATTAGAGATCACATGGCCCCTCATGTTGTCTCCAATATTTCAATTATTTACTCTCTTTTAATCATGATCGGACAGAGCTCTTTAATGATAAAGCATCTCCTACACATTACAATGTTGAAAACAGACAGCATATGTATAGACTTGTATGGGAACTTTTGGTCCATGATTCAGATAAAAAACGGATATTTCTTTGTGATTTTATTTTTTGCACACATACGATCCACAAAAAAATCACACACATGTGACCAGCACCATAGATTATAATGGTACGTATTCTATCCATGAAAAACACAGGTAGAACTCATATGTGATTTATGGTCTTGTGAAAGAGAGCTTAGTTAACTCTTTGACCAAAACCCTTTATTTTTATTTTCCTAACCGTATGAAGTCATTAAGTAATAAAAGTATAAATATACAGTGGGGCAAAAAAGTATTTAGTCATTCAGCAATAGTGCAAGTTCCACCACTTAAAAAGATGAGAGGCGTCTGTAATTTACATCATAGGTAGACCTCAACTATGGGAGACAAACTGAGAAAAAAAAATCCAGAAAATCACATTGTCTGTTTTTTTTTCATTTTATTTGCATATTATGGTGGAAAATAAGTATTTGGTCAGAAACAAGCAATCAAGATTTCTGGCTCTCACAGACCTGTAACTTCTTCTTTAAGAGTCTCCTCTTTCCTCCACTCATTACCTGTAGTAATGGCACCTGTTTAAACTTGTTATCAGTATAAAAAGACACCTGTGCACACCCTCAAACAGTCTGACTCCAAACTCCACTATGGTGAAGACCAAAGAGCTGTCAAAGGACACCAGAAACAAAATTGTAGCCCTGCAGCAGGCTGGGAAGACTGAATCTGCAATAGCCAACCAGCTTGGAGTGAAGAAATCAACTGTGGGAGCAATAATTAGAAAATGGAAGACATACAAGACCACTGATAATCTCCCTCGATCTGGTGCTCCACGCAAAATTCCACCCCGTGGGGTCAGAATGATCACAAGAACGGTGAGCAAAAATCCCAGAACCACGCGGGGGGACCTAGTGAATGAACTGCAGAGAGCTGGGACCAATGTAACAAGGCCTACCATAAGTAACACACTACGCCACCATGTACTGAGATCCTGCAGTGCCAGACGTGTCCCACTGCTTAAGCCTGTACATGTCCGGGCTCGTCTGAAGTTTGCTAGAGAGCATTTGGATGATCCAGAGGAGTTTTGGGAGAATGTCCTATGGTCTGATGAAACCAAACTGGAACTGTTTGGTAGAAACACAACTTGTCGTGTTTGGAGGAAAAAGAGTACTGAGTTGCATCCATCAAACACCATACCTACTGTAAAGCATGGTGGTGGAAACATCATGCTTTGGGGCTGTTTCTCTGCAAAGGGGCCAGGACGACTGATCCGGGTACATGAAAGAATGAATGGGGCCATGTATCGTGAGATTTTGAGTGCAAACCTCCTTCCATCAGCAAGGGCATTGAAGATGAAACGTGGCTGGGTCTTTCAACATGACAATGATCCAAAGCACACCGCCAGGGCAACGAAGGAGTGGCTTCGTAAGAAGCATTTCAAGGTCCTGGAGTGGCCTAGCCAGTCTCCAGATCTCAACCCTATAGAAAACCTTTGGAGGGAGTTGAAAGTCCGTGTTGCCAAGCGAAAAGCCAAAAACATCACTGCTCTAGAGGAGATCTGCATGGAGGAATGGGCCAACATACCAACAACAGTGTGTGGCAACCTTATGAAGACTTACAGAAAACGTTTGACCTCTGTCATTGCCAACAAAGGATATATCACAAAGTATTGAGATGAAATTTTGTTTCTGACCAAATACTTATTTTCCACCATAATATGCAAATAAAATGAAAAAAAAACAGACAATGTGATTTTCTGGATTTTTTTTTCTCAGTTTGTCTCCCATAGTTGAGGTCTACCTATGATGTAAATTACAGACGTCTCTCATCTTTTTAAGTGGTGGAACTTGCACTATTGCTGACTGACTAAATACTTTTTTGCCCCACTGCACATCTCATGTAATTCCAAAAGTTGAAATAAATAATCCTAATACAAAGATGAAGCCCCTTCACTCACCAAATAGGAAAATGTATACAAATAAAATCTCTTTTCCAACACATTAAAAAATAGACAATTCTGCTTACCTTCCTCCGCTCCCACGACATGCAGTGTCCTCTTGTCTAGCCTGCAGCTAACTTCTGCATGCTAGCCATGGATGGTGCATGACGCCACTGACACGCGTTGCTCATGATGCCAATGTCACCTGCCGGCCTCTGATTGTCCAGTGGCGTGACCTCGGACACACATTCAGATGAAATGGGCGCTGACGTCGGCGGCCTACTTCCTGCACGGCCTGGTTGTGATTATTACGCCCCAGGTCATTTCATACTGGTCACATATTTTATTCTCTCCCATTCTTTGGTACTTTATAAGACATGAAGGTATGACCTGAAGGACACAGAGGTCTTCGACAGGACCATATTTTCTCCAAAATGCTTTGATGTTGTATGATTGTACTATGCATTGCACTCTTTCCATGAAGACCGATTAGAATGTGGTAATTTACATCCAAGTGCCGATATGCGTCTCTAAGTTACACATAAGCTCTATAGTTTTTTTCCTGCATACCGGCACTTTCACCACACAGTAATGATAGGTGTGCACACTGACATTCTGCACTCTGAAGATGTTGGTGCAGATCTCCAGCTCCAGAACAGCAGGCCTGAAAGCTATGCAGATGACAACAAGCATTCATGTAATTTGTAAACCTTTATATGAAAACAATTCTATGCATGAATTTAACCCCGCAATGTTCAAGCTCCAGAATTCCATTTGTTGCTAAGTTACATAAGCTTGCAATATGTTGAGGTGTATTCAGAATGCAAAGTGTGTCCTAGTTTCTACCTAAAAACCTCTTGCGGTTGTTACAATAAGATGGGTTCATTTTCCTATAAATATATTGCAATCCCATACATTTATTGAATTATTTTATTTTTTATTTTTTTTTGGTATTACGGTATATTAATAAATGAGCCTCACGAGAAATGAAATATCTATTTCGCGGTTTCAAAATGTACATTTGCAAAATGGAAATGTGTTGCCATTTTAGAGCAAGGTTACCTGTTAAACAAAGAGTTCACTCTATAGAATGTCATAAGCCACAACGTAACACTGTTTAATATTAAAAGCATTATCTAATACTAGAAAAGGTTTGCACACCTTATCTGAACAGCGCTGAATTGCAATAATATACACAGCCCTTTGACAAATGTGCTGCTATCTCTGGAGAAGCAGCAGATCCTTTTTTCTAGCCCTGGACCAATGTTTGATGTAGCTTTAGAACCCATTCAGAAGGGCCAATCATTATTGGAAACAAGCATTTGTAAGATTATCAGCTCATCTATACAGGCCACAAACATCTGAAAAGCTAGCGTAATGTTGGTGAGGCAGGTACAGTGATTTTTAAACAGGATTACAAACCATTGTTATCGACAGCACATAGTCCTGTGTAAATAGGCAATGTGCTGATAACATGATATTCTACTGTGGGCAGCATGTATCAGCCCTGCAGTGCGATCACAGCCATTTAAGTTTTACTCTGAAAAACTTTCAGGAAAAAACATACTTTTAATTGCCGCCGAGGACCGAGCCGTGCTATTGACTAGTTGTACAGGCGGCGACTTTTTCCCAGCCCGCTGACAGTAATTGGCAAGCCTTTGCCTCTACGCGCACATAGGAAGAGACTTACTAGTCAACTGACAGTGGGCAAGAACAACATACATGACTGTGCTCGCACAGCCAGGGGCTGATAATACATGCTGCCTATGGCTTGGGCAGCATGTATCAACTGACAGGTGCCCTTTGAACCCATGACAATTCTCGGTACTAAATACAAAGTCACTCAAAGCACAATCGCTGACATTAAAAAACAGCATAAATATTGTGTATCTCCTCCTAAAAAACAAAAATTGATAGTAGGTATTCCTCCTACTGTGTGATCCCTGCCTCATCAAAGCAAAATGCACTGAGGCCCATACTACACACTTTTATATCCATTCTGTTGTGTACAATTTTTCTCTTCTCCCTTATACTCTACTGATACTGACATTGTTCTCCTGACTGTGTGACATCTGAGAGAAGATAGTTACATTCTAAATAAAATTGTAAATAAAATCAAAATTAAGAGTCCTCAGTGGTTTATACATTTTAATGTCTAGCTAAAAAGATTATAATTAATAGGAAGCTATCAACAATTCAGGCCTCTTAAAGGGAGTTTTTCAGCAGGATAAACTCTCCTAATCCATCTATACACAAACAGGTATCAAAGCTCGGTTTGGGGATTTGATTCAGTGACCTGTCTGCTGATCTATTGCTATTTTCTTCTATGTCCTTATGCTGATCATTCCTATTGCCTTTATATTTTCTTTCTGGGTTTGCTCCTCATCAGCTGTTTCCAGTTGTATTGTTTTGGTTTCCCTTTCACAATCTGGGTTGAGTTTTATATATTCTCCATTCACTACACTTCCTTGCTGGCTATATTTCTAAGTGGATTATTGCCATTTTAGTTCTGCTGTTTTTTGTCTGCCTTCCCAGCATCTTTCCTTCCTCCTCAGTTAAGTTGGTGAGAGATTATTCTTGTTTAATTTATTCCTCTTAGTTCTCCACATTTCCCCTTTGTTGTATGTTCTTTATGTTTCCTCACTCTGGGTCCTCCTTCTGCACACTCTCCCTCTCCTGGTTAGCTGTGCACAGCAGCCTCCCGTTTGGTTCCTCAGGAGGTACGAGAAGCCCCTCAATGGCCTTTTAGGGAGCCAGGTCTGAGGTAGGGTGTGGGTGTGGCTTATCTGTGTTGTAGGCTTAATTATCACCATTATTTGTGTATGAGTGAGTTACGTGCATAACAACAGGTCATAGGAAGCTGAATAAAATGATACCTTGATATCTGCAATATGATTTCTTATTTCAGATAAATATGTTTTTTTACATGTAAATGAGCTATTCCAGACTAAGAGCAGGACACTGATCTGCATAAGAATCTGCCTCTAGACTAATTTTAAATAGAAAAGGTAGTTTGTGTGAGATTAAATGAATAGAAGGATTTGCACAAACCTACATCCACAGATCTGTGATTAGTTCTCGAAGAAATTTATAACAACCTCCCAGCTAAGTTCCTTCAAAAATTGTGTGCAAGTGTATACAGAATAAAGTTATTATGTCACTTATTCCACACAGAAAACAGCAAACAAAACAGCCTAATTGGGAAAAAGTTTCCAATTCTCACTTTCACTTCTGTCACATATTAATTTTTTGAAGACACTTTGGGGGTCAAAACACCATTCGATAAATGCTTTGTTGTGTAAATTTTTTTTTAAATGATGATATCTTCTGTACTACCACCTCCATGACATGCTAATGAAATATAGCAGGAAACTATTCCAGCAAAGTTTGAGTTCCAAATTGCACTCCTTCCCTTTTAAGCCCTGCGTGCACCCAATAAGTAGTAAATGACTCAAAAGAAATTGCACACTACATTTTAATGGAAAAAAAATAATTTTTCATTTATTCATTAAAGATTGAAAGTCCTCAGTGGTTGATACCTTTTAATGGCCAACTGAAAAGATAATGATTAGCAAGCTTTCGAGATAGAATTTTATCAGGAGTAAATGCTTCCTATCTCAGTAATGGGAAAGTTCGTATTCACTGAATACAGATTTTACCTGAGAATTGAGAATTTTGAAAATGAAATATCAGTCCTGGATGAGAAAGAAGTGGATTTCTCTTGTAAGATATATTACAAAGTAGCTTTTTTATATGTGTATTACTGATTTATTAAAGAAAACTTAAAACGATGGTTGCATTTCAACCCCTTCATCCCCGAGCCTGTTTTCACCTTTCTGACCAGGCCAAATTTTACAATTCTGACCAGTGTCACTTTATGAGGTAGTGAACGTGATAGGCCGCTCTGAACAAATGTGTTTTGAGGAGCACCTGAAACTATGCAAATTGTGGATAGTCCTAATTTCTTGGGGTAAAGCATTCCAGAGGGTTGGCGCAGTGCGGGAGAAGTCTTGGAGTCAGGAGTGGGAGGTATGGATTAGTGCAGAGGTTAGTCGAAAGTCGTTTGCAGAGCGCAGTGGTTGGTTAGGCCAATAGACAGAAATGAGGGAGGAGATATAGGGGGGTGCTGCACTGTGGAGAGCTTTGTGGGTGAGAACAAGAACGTTGAATTGGATCCTATAATGAATGGGCAGCCAATGTAAGGGCTGGCGAAGAGCGGACGTGTCCGAGTACCGATTAGCCAGATAGATGACCCTGGCTGCTGCATTAAGTATGGACTGGAGATGGGAAAGTCGAGTAATGGGAGGCCAATTAATAGAGCGCTGCAGAAATCCAGGCGGGAGCGGATCAATGCTACAGTGAGGGTTTTTGTTGTTTCCATGGTGAGAAAAGGGCGGATTTTAGAGATGTTCTTTAGGTGTAAGTGGCAAGAGCAGGCAAGAGATTGTATATGGGATGTGAAGGAGAGATTGGTGTCAAACATAGCACCTAGACAGGGCACCTGCTGCCAGGGTATTATTGTGGTGCCACCCACGGAGAGGGAAATGTCAGATTTAGGGAGGATAATAGACGGTGGGAGCAGAAGAAGTTCAGTTTTGGAGAGGTTGAGTTTCAGATAGAGAGCGGACATGATGTTGGAGACAGGAGACGTTCTGTAGTACAGCTTGGGTAAGTTCGGGGAATGACGTATATAGTTGTGTGTCATCAGCATAAAGATGATACTGAAAGCTAAATCTGATGACGGTCTGTCCAATTGGGGCTGTGTAGAGAGAGAAGAGAAGGGGGCCAAGGACTGAGCCCTGAGGTACCCCGACAGCGAGAGGAAGAGGAGATGACGTGGAGCCAGAGAACAAAACACTGGGAAGAGAACCAGGAGAGAGCAGTGCCCTTAATGCCAAGTGACTGGAGCCTAGAGAGTAGGAGATGGTGGTCAACAGTGTCGAAAGCTGCAGATAGGTCGAGAGGAATGAGCAAAGAGTGGTGGCCATTACGCTTTGCTGTCAGAAGGTCATTGGTCACTTTAATGAGGGCAGTTTCGGTCGAATGTAGGGGGCGGAAGCCGGACTGTGAAGGGTCTAGAAGGGAGTGGAGAGGTAATGGGTAAGGCGGGAGTAAACTAGGTGCTCCAAAAGTTTAGAGATGAAGGGGAGATTGGAGATTGGTCTGTAGTTGTTTGTGCAGGATGGGTCGAGAGCGGGTTTCTTTAGTAATGGAGTAATGATGGCATGTTTGAAGGAGGATGGGAAAATGCCTGAGGAGAGGGAGAGATTAAAGATTGCAGTTAGATGAGTTGTGATGACTGGAGAGACTGGAGGAGATGTGAGGGAAAGGGGTCGGTAGTGCATGTGGTCAGACGAGAGGAAGAGAGGAGTCTGGAGACTTCTTCTGTGATGGGATCAAATGTGGAAAGTGAGCCAGGGGAGATGCAGGAAGGGATAGGAATCACAGCACTTGGTGGTTGGGAGATTTCCTGATGGATATTATCTATTTTTTCTGTAAAGTGGGAGGCCAGGTCATCAGCACAAATGTCTGCGATAGGGGCTTGTGCTTTCGGCCTGAGGAGGGAGTGAAAGGTGTCAAAAAGTTTCTTGGGGTTGTTGGCTAGTGAGGAGACCAGGGTGGTGAAGTAAGTCTGTTTGGCGAGGTGAAGGGCAGCATTATAGGTTCTTAACATAAATCTTCTGGTGTGTGGGTTTTTCTCCATAGGCGTTCAGCACTCCAAGAGCATCGCTGGATAAGTTGAGTTTGCGATGTGAGCCAGGGCTGTTTTATTCTGTGCTTGGAGGTTCTGAGGGTGAGGGGAGCTACTTGGTCAAGGGTGCTTCTAAGAGCGTCGTTGTAGTGTACACCCCCATAGTCTTTCATGCAGCACAATGCACTCCCCATAGTATAATGCAACCCATAGTCCTACAGTATCATGGCCACCAGTACTCACTCACTCACTGATATATACAGTGGGGCAAAAAAGTATTTGGTCAGTCAGCAATAGTGCAAGTTCCACCACTTAAAAAGATGAGAGGCATCTGTAATTTACATCATAGGTAGACCTCAACTATGGGAGACAAACTGAGAAAAAAAAATCCAGAAAATCACATTGTCTGGTTTTTTTTCATTTTATTAGCATATTATGGTGGAAAATAAGTATTTGGTCAGAAACAAAATTTCATCTCAATACTTTGTGTTATATCCTTTGTTGGCAATGACAGAGGTCAAACGTTTTCTGTAAGTCTTCACAAGGTTGCCACACACTGTTGTTGGTATGTTGGCCCATTCCTCCATGCAGATCTCCTCTAGAGCAGTGATGTTTTTGGCTTTTCGCTTGGCAACACGGACTTTCAACTCCCTCCAAAGGTTTTCTATAGGGTTGAGATCTGGAGACTGGCTAGGCCACTCCAGGACCTTGAAATGCTTCTTACGAAGCCACTCCTTCATTGCCCTGGCGGTGTGCTTTGGATCATTGTCATGTTGAAAGACCCAGCCACGTTTCATCTTCAATGCCCTTGCTGATGGAAGGAGGTTTGCACTCAAAATCTCACGATACATGGCCCCATTCATTCTTTCATGTACCCGGATCAGTCGTCCTGGCCCCTTTGCAGAGAAACAGCCCCAAAGCATGATGTTTACACCACCATGCTTTACAGTAGGTATGGTGTTTGATGGATGCAACTCAGTATTCTTTTTCCTCCAAACACGACAAGTTGTGTTTCTACCAAACAGTTCCAGTTTGGTTTCATCAGACCATAGGACATTATCCCAAAACTCCTCTGGATCATCCAAATGCTCTCTAGCAAACTTCAGACGGGCCCGGACATGTACAGGCTTAAGCAGTGGGACACGTCTGGCACTGCAGGATCTGAGTCCATGGTGGCGGTGTGTTACTTATGGTAGGCCTTGTTACATTGGTCCCAGCTCTCTGCAGTTCATTCACTAGGTCCCCCAGCGTGGTTCTGGGATTTTTGCTCACCGTTCTTGTGATCATTCTGACCCCACGGGGTGGGATTTTGCGTGGAGCACCAGATCGAGGGAGATTATCAGTGGTCTTGTATGTCTTCCATTTTCTAATTATTGCTCCCACAGTTGATTTCTTCACTCCAAGCTGGTTGGCTATTGCAGATTCAGTCTTCCCAGCCTGGTGCAGGGCTACAATTTTGTTTCTGGTGTCCTTTGACAGCTCTTTGGTCTTCACCATAGTGGAGTTTGGAGTCAGACTGTTTGAGGGTGTGCACAGGTGTCTTTTTATACTGATAACAAGTTTAAACAGGTGCCATTACTACAGGTAATGAGTGGAGGAAAGAGGAGACTCTTAAAGAAGAAGTTACAGGTCTGTGAGAGCCAGAAATCTTGTTTGCTTGTTTTCTGACCAAATACTTATTTTCCACCAAAAAAACAAAAAAAAAACAGACAATGTGATTTTCTGGATTTTTTTTTATCAGTTTGTCTCCCATAGTTGAGGTCTACCTATGATGTAAATTACAGACGCCTCTCATCTTTTTAAGTGGTGGAACTTGCACTATTGCTGACTGACTAAATACTTTTTTGCCCCACTGTATATATATAAAAAAAATAAAACTCTACTTTTCTCTTTGTTCTCCCGCTGCTCCAGGCTCTGCAAAGCGTCTCAGTATCTCCACTGCCCCGCACACAGCATGGTGCGTGATGAAGTGATGTCATCGTGCATTTGCAGTGTCAGAGTTAGAGTGGAATGATGGGGGAGGGAGCGTTATCTCACACTCTCTCCTCCATACTGCTTTTCAGTTGTATCGGCATCTATGATGCTGATAAAGTTGAACGCGGCAGCCGTTGTGGCGGCACTGGCGCTGGGCTCTCCTGACATGGGCTCCATAGCGGCCACGTGGTGTGCTGCTGTTAGCAGCACACCACTGGCTGGGGGCCCCTGGGGTAGCAGGGGCCCTAGGCAGCTGCCTAGTCTGCCAGCCCTTAATGCCCGCCCTGATTAGAATCACAGTATCTGTACCATGTGGATGCAGACACCGGTTAAATCGAGATGTAGGAAGGAGATGGTGAGAGCGGTAGGAGCGCATGGACTGTAGGACACTTTTTCCAGTCTCTCTGCTACTCGAGTCTTCAGGCCGCAGAGGAACAGCCAAAGGACCAGATGTGGTATGCAGGCTATAGTTTGCTCAGGCCTGCTGTAGGCTATAATATCCTGTAACCTATACAATTAAACATTAAATACTTTAAAAAATATTTCACTACACCTCAGACTTTGCATATATAAAAAGAAATGATTTTTCCTAGCAGGGATATATTTAATGCAGTGTAAGTCCACATTATAATTGCTGACAGTGGACATTTTTGATGCCCTTGACTTTGGACGCAGTTATTGTAGGTATTAGTAATATGCAGAGCTGACGAGAACATGAACAAGCTGATTCAAATTATTACAATTTTTATTTTCTGCTTAGCCTTACAAGACTGCAGACTGATCATAAAGAACAGCGCTTCATCTCTCTGACTGTTTTTCTCTTTAATTTGGTGTCAAATAAAAAGTTCTATCCTGTGTTCTTATTTTGAAGATACAAAGTGAAATACTTTGCTGTACTTGTCCGCTAAATTGATGTCTTCTATTAAAATGGTTCTGCGGATGAAATGAAAGTGGATTTATTGTATGCATTTCTGTCCTATTGGTTAATGCATATCAGAAATACATTACCAAGAAATATGCTATTGCTTAACCAGCATATAAATCAAGTTAAATAACATTTCCTGGATCACAGTGAATGATGAGGAAGACGCCTCCAGTGAGGTCAAATGGCAGCTACTTAAACAGATGGAAGCATAAATCTGATAAAAAAAAGTAATTCACATAATTAAATGTAATAAGGATCATGACAGTAACATGACTAAAGAAAGAGACTCTCCACTTGCTTTTGCTCTATATTTTATATATCAAAATACAACTTAATGTAAAGTCACTAAAAAAAGAATCAGGCTGCTATTATTTATGTGTGGAGATTTGGATGGAGAGATATGAGACATGAAGCAGGAATATGTTTATTTTAACAATTATATACTTTTAAGACATTTTATGGTAACTTTTCATATGCATTATATCTGCAGTGCAGCTGACACTACTGCATTATCATATTATGATTTATTCATACAGGGTGATTAAATTTTATGAGCTGCATGGCTGGTACAATTTGAAGAGGACTATGCTTGGTATGCTATATAGCCACAAATATGACTTATTAAACTGTAAAAAAATAGATGATTTCTCATCTTTGCATTATTGTTTTTTCCGCTTCTTCCATACCTAGCTATATAAAGGCTTGCTGTTTGTAGGATCCATTCTAGTTCTGAATGACACCATTCATTTTTACCATAAATGTAGTGAAAAACAGGAAAAAATATTCCAAGTGCAGTGAAATGGTGAAAAAAGACATCAGTTCTGACATCAGTTTCTTTTATCAGCATTCATTGCCCTGACAATTTTTCTCCATGTCAATGTGAGCATGCTGATACTAAACATATACGTTTTCAATTATATCGTAGTGGACCAAAAATTCTGAACTTAGAAAATAGCAACACAGACCAAATTTTCGTTTTACAAAGACTTTTTTGTTTTGCTTGTGGACCTGTGTTTTTTGATCCTCAAGCTTTTTTTTATTACATATTGGGGTACACATGATGTTTTAATTACTATGTATTACATTTTTTAGGTAAATGTGGAGACTAAAAACAGCAATTCTGGTGTTTCAAATTTTTCTCTCGGTTTTATCATTCACTGTATGGGAGAAATATTTGATATACTTTAATTCAGGGAATTACGCAAATATGTAAGTTTTTTACATTTTACTATTTAAATCTGGGGAAAAAGGGTATAGGTTTAAAGGGAACCTGTCACATCATTTGTAGCATCTAAAGTGTCCCCAGTGCGTTGGTATTGACGCAATTAACATGTTGTTTTCCATTAAAATTGCCAATGCAATCCTTATCGAAAAGGACTTTAGATAATTACACAGGTCAACGAAAAAAAATTTTTTTTCTGGTGTCCAAAATATTTTAATGAATTTGGGGTATTTTTGGGGTGCTGATTCTGAATATGTCATCAGTTTTGCCAGATTGGCTCAAGTTTTTGAGATTTTTGGTATCTTATTTATAGCACTTGTTGGTAAATGCGACGCATCATCTCATTAATTTCTTTGGATTAGTACTTGAACTGAGCAGTTCTCAATATAGTTTTGTGTTAATTAGTGTTCTAAAAGTTTGTTCATAGCTTGATTTTTGCACTAACTTTATGTTGTTGTCTGTTTTCCAGTGAAAAGCATGAACTCATCATGAAGAAGTTGTCTTAACGATCCAGACTCATTCTGTTACATTTGTGGTGAATATACACTGCCAAAACATAGAAGAAACATAACACACTTCGTAAAAAAAGTGTATTTTGCCTATTTTGGGGTTATGCTTGGGGACCAAGACAAGTTTTGGGCACCACACATAGTGTGCAAAGCATGTATCGAATTATTACGAAAATGGAGCAAAGGACAAAGAAAAAGCTTCAAATTTGGTGTTCCAATGGTGTGGAGAGAGCCAAAAAATCATCATGATGACTGTTATTTATGGTAAACACAGGTACAGGCACATCTTCACAATGAGGGACAGGCCTTCTTGCAGATTCCATGTTACTCCCATTTTCGTTTCTTATGCTTATTGAATCCTTGCACTTGCACTGCACAGAAATAACAGTCATCATGATGATTTTTTGGCTCTCTCCACACCATTGGAACACCAAATTTGAAGCTTTTTCTTTGTCCTTTGCTCCATTTTCGTAATAATTCGATACATGCTTTGCACACTATGTGTGGTGCCCAAAACTTGTCTTGGTCCCCAAGCATAACCCCAAAATAGGCAAAATACACTTTTTTTACGAAGTGTGTTATGTTTCTTCTATGTTTTGGCAGTGTATATTCACCACAAATGTAACAGAATGAGTCTGGATCGTTAAGACAACTTCTTCATGATGAGTTCATGCTTTTCACTGGAAAACAGACAACAACATAAAGTTAGTGCAAAAATCAAGCTATGAACAAACTTTTAGAACACTAATTAACACAAAACTATATTGAGAACTGCTCAGTTCAAGTACTAATCCAAAGAAATTAATGAGATGATGCTTCGCATTTACCAACAAGTGCTATAAATAAGATACCAAAAATCTCAAAAACTTGAGCCAATCTGGCAAAACTGATGACATATTCAGAATCAGCACCCCAAAAATACCCTAAATTCGATGAAATATCTTTGGCACCAAAAATGCTGTTGACCAGTGTTATATATTACCTGCTCTTTTAGTCATAGGGGTGTGCTTCATTGCGTTCAGTTAGGGTTGTCCCTGCGCACGCAATTTGAATTATGTCCCGTGGTTTTCGCCAACGTCACTGTATTATAAATATAATGATATGTGATGAAAGTATTTGATTCCACTATCAATTGTAACATTTCTTTTTTATTTTGGAATGTTCATTTTGACCTGGTGTTTTTTTAGTATTGTTTTCTTTTTTTTCCTATAGAATACTTGTACAGTATGGATTTTGTTTTTCAGTCTGCTTAAAGGTACTGTCACACTAAGCGATATCGCTAGCAATATCGCTATGACTTGTGACGTTATAGCGATATTGCTAGCGACATCGCTGTGTCTGATACTTACCTACGACCGGCTCCCCCGCTGGTTATCGCTGATCACGCGAGAACGTTCACGACCGCTTCTCGTCGTCAGCTTCCTGCGGCGCTTCCTGTGGAGAGACGAGCGACGAGCGTGGACGCGGGCGGGAGGACGCAGGATCGCCTAGTGTGACAGGTAAGTAGCGACCCCCGACCCCAGCGATGTCGCTGGTGAGATCTGCCTGCGTGGCAGCTCACTAGCGACCACTTAGCGATGTACCAGCGATCCTGACCACATCATATCACTGGTCGGGATCGCTGGTACATCGCTAAGTGTGACAGTACCTTTAGTCTTGGATGGATTTCATTTAAGCTTTGAGTTGCAAAACACTCTGCAATAGAGATCTAAACTGTTTTTGTTTTTTTAATAACATTCTTAACTACCTAAATATTTGTGTGCTGCCACAATGTCTAATAGCAGCACTGGCTTTACTATTAAATTATACTTGGAGATAATGGATCATGCTGTGCAGAGTAACATGGGATTTTAATCAGCGAAAGTACTTCAGTGACATTCAGTGAAGGTCAAGAGCACTCTGGAGCCCCTTAAGCTTTTCAGAGAGAGCTGTGCATTTAAAGGTGAACGTCATGTAGTCTTACTGGACAGCCTTGATATTTGACCCTTCTCTCCATCCAACAACGTTCTTTACAGTAACTTAGAATTGAATTTGTGGATTCTGGATTGAATACTTCGTGCTAAATGGTAATAAATGAACCTTTTGCCACTTGTGGCTTATTTATGAAGCATGGATAGTCAATAGTATTTAGTCATGCTAAGCGCCTAAGTGCACATTGTCATTTACGAGAACATCATTTTATAGCATGCTTTTTTGTAGACTTTTCTTGTTTTTGTTAGAGTTAAGCTTTCATATATAAATTTGGAATCTTGAGTTCAAAAGAAACTTATGATGAAACATTGGGTCAACTACTCATACAAGTAAATCTTGTAAGATTGCAGGAAAATTCCGTTTGACTGTATGTGATTCCTATATAAAACTTTTTGTTAATTCTTTTTTATTTTAGCTTTTAGTTCACAATATGTTTATCATGCCTGTAAATAAATAGTACTAGACTTTATAAAACATTATATTGACACTCTTCTATACTCCTTACTGTGTCCCCCCATTGGTCTCCTGGCTTCCTCTCCTGGCAGGGGGCATTTGATGATGGCTAAATATGGCCTGACTGTTTTTTTTCTGGCTCAGGCAAGTTTTACCACTTATTGACTACTGCAGTTATTCTCAACGGAAGTGAAAGCCTGGAGACCAGTGGGGACACAGTAAGGAGCAGTGGAGCCAGTTTGGTAGGTGATCATGCATTAATAATCTTTATTTATATAGCGCCAACATATTCTGCAGCGCTTTACAGTTTAACAGTTCACTGTAAGGAAAACACAAGAGCCGGGGGATACAGATATCCCGCCGCCGTCACCAATCTGTGACGGAGCTTACAAAGTCACAGATCTCTGGTGACCCCCTACCCTCAGGTCAGTCAGGGAACTGCACTTAGGATAAGTAGTTGCTGGAGAGGCTGCCCTGTCACGTACTGGTTATCGAGGCACTCTGCAGTGAGGGCGGTATATATATCTCTCCTGTCCCAGCGGGGAATATATATATAATCCTCCTTTCCGTCACTGCCAGGATCCCCCAATAATACCAGGACCGTATACTGTAATACTTTGATGTTTCCATCCTTGTAGACCCATTTGTACAATAATAAAATCTAGTGGGAAAGCCCCTAATTATAACTATTTACTTTGTAAATTAAGTTCCTATTTTTTGTTTTTTTCATCCACAGTTTTTGTCATGTTTGAGTTTACATAGCTGGTCCTCCAGAGTAGTTGGTGTAATCTGAGTTAGCTCCAATCTTATCAATTTCACCTCTCAAATGCTGATAGTGGCTTCCACAATGGTGCCAGTATGTTCTGGTACCCACTAGTTACCTGTGTTGCACAATTGTGCGGTACTGATTGTTGTCATAGCAGGTGGGGACCTACGGAATCTCGCATGCCTGTAACATTTATGGAAACTCCCATAAGGCCCAGCTTAAGATCGTCAATTTCATAATCCACTGAACAGGAGAGTGTGCGATCACACATTCAAGTCTCCTAAGGGCACTAATAAAAGTTTAAAAAAAGGAAATATTAAAAAAAACCTTAAAAATTTATTGGGAGCCTGTCATGTCATTTGTAGAATCCAAAGTGTCCCCAGTGCGTTGTTAGTGATGCAATGTGCACATATAAATTTTCACTTACATTTCAGTGGCCCAAAAATTCTGAACTTAGAAAATAGCAACACAGACCAAATTTTACTTTTACAAAGACTTTTTTGCTCTTCTGTTTGTGGACCTGTGTTTTTGGAGCCTCAAGCTTTTTTATTACTTATTGGGGAACACATGATGTTTTCATCACTTTGTATTGCATTTTTTAGGTAAATGTGGAGACCAAAAACAGCAATCCTGGTGCTTCAAAATTTTCATCATTCACTATATGGGAGAAATGTCTTATATACTTTTATTTCAGGGAATTATGCCTGTGGCAATACCAAATATGTAAATGTTTTACATTTTGCTATTTAAATCTGGGAAAAATGGGGGATAATTTAAAGAGAACCTGTCACGTAATTTGTAGCATCTAAAGTGTCCGCAGTGCATTGTTAGTGATGCAATGTGCATCACTAACACGTTTTTTCCATTAAAATCGCCGCTGTAATCCCTATCAAAAAGGACTTTATAAAGTTATTTACTACATGCTCATTTATTCATAATTGTGCATTGTGCATTCAGTCAAGGTTGTCCACGCCCATTCAATTTGAATTAAGTCTTATGGTTTTAGCCGACGTTACAGTTATACATACAGTTGTGCTCAAAAGCTTACATACCCCAGCAGAATTTTTGATTTCTTGGCCTTTTTTCAAAGAATATGAATGAAAACACCAAAAATTTTTCTCCACTCATGGTTAGTGGTTGGGTAAAGCCACTTATTGTCAAACTACTGTGCTTTAACTTTTTAAATCATAATTACAACCTAAAACATCCAAATGTCTCTGATCAAAAGTTCACATACACCATTTCCTAATACCGTGTATTGCCCCCTCTAACATCAATGACAGCTTGAAGTCTTTTGTGGTAGTTGTGGATGAGGTTCTTTATTTTCTCAGATAAAGCTGCCCACTCTTCTTGGCAAAAAACCTTCACTTCCTGTAAATTCCAGGCCTGTCTAGCATGAAATGCGCACTTGAGATCTCCCCAGAGTGGCTCAATGATATTGAGGTCAGGAGACTGATATGGCCACTCCAGAACCTTCACTTTGTTCTGCTGTAGCCAATGACAGATCGACTTGGCCTTGTGTTTTGGATCGTTGTCATGTTGGAAGGTCCAAGTACGTCCCATGCACAGCTTCCAGACTGATGATTGCAAATTTGCCTCCACTATTTGCTGATAACGTGCTGCATTCATCTTTCCTTCAACTTTGACCAAGTTTCCTGTGCCTTTGCAGGTCACAAAACATCAGCGATCCACCTCAGTGCTTTACAGTAGGAATGGTGTTCCTTTCATCATAGGCCTTGTTGATCTCTCTCCAAATGTAACATTTATGTTGTGGACAAAAAGTTCAGTTTTGGTCTCATCACTCCAAATTACCTTGTTCCAGAAGTTTTGAGGCTTGTCTCTGTGCTTTTTTGCATATTGTAGGCGAGATACTTTGTGACATATGCAAAGTAATGGCTTTTTTCAGGTGACTCGACCATGCAGCCCATTTTTCTTCAAGTGCCTCCTTATTGTGCATCTTGAAACGGCCACAGAGAGTCCAGAGAGTCTCAGAGAGCCCAGTATTTCAGCTGATGTTATTTGTGGATTTTTCTTTGCATCCCGAACAATTTTCTGAGGTTTTGTTTTGACAAAGCCCCTGATTTTTCATTTGCTAATCACAGTTTGAACCCTGCTGACTGGCATTATCAATTCCTTGGATTTTTTTTGTATCCCTTTCCTGTTTTATGCAGTTCAACTACCTTTTTCTGTAGATCCGCTGACAATTCTTTTGCTTTCTCCATGACTCACAAACGTCAGTGGCTGCATGAAATATGCAAGAGTCTGTCTGGATCAAAGTAACTCACTCAGCTTTTATGCACACACACTGATTACAAGCAAACAGGTCACAGGTGAGGATGTTACTTTTAGTAGCCATTCAAACCCATTTGTGTCAACTTCTGTGCATGTTACCAGGCCAAAATCACCAGGGTATGTGAACTTTTGATCAGGGTCATTTGGATGTTTTGGTTTGTCATTATGATTTAAAAAGAGAAAACACAGTAGTTTGACAATAAATGGCTTCACCCAACCACTTACCATGCGTGGAGAAAAAGTTTTGGTGTTATTACTCATATTCTCTGAAAAAAAGGCCAAGAAAGCAAAAATTCTGCCGGGGTATGTAAAGTTTTGAGCACAAGTGTGTGTGTGTGTATATAAATATATATATATATATATATACATATACACACACACACATATACATACACACATATACAACTCTGGCAAAAATTAACAGACCACTGCACAGTTTATAAGAATCAGATTCTCTACATGTCTGACAGCCATTCCATTCAAGTGTCAGTTGAATTCCAGTGAGAGGACATCTCATTCTACTTAATGCACTTCTGATTAGGTGATCACCTGAACCAAATCTTATTTAACGAAGGACAGGGCAATAGGACAAGCTGGATGGCAAAACAAGTGCTAGTAATATCCCAAAAGTAATAGGAATGAAAAAATAACTTTAACCATGCCAAAGGAGTTGAAAAGAAATGTCTTGAGTGAGGAAAAGAAGGTCTCAATTCTGGATTTACTAGCAGAGGGATACAAATTACAGAAAACTGCCGGCACAGCAAGAACTAGTCTGAACAAGTGCATACCAAAAAACAGCTTGCATATCAAAATGAGGAAATGGTTTCACTCAATTGCATTAAGGCATGTTAATGTGAAATACATGAAGTGTGAATAGAGTAATGGCTTTTGAAATTTAGGAAAAACACATGAGATACTTAGCACAAAATTTGGCCAAATATGTGATCCCATTCACCAACGTCAAGGTGATGTCATTGAATGGGTCCCTGACCTAACTGCCTAGTGTGAACACTTACCTCTGGCTAATAACTTAGTAAAGCCTGTATTTATAGGAAGGTCGGAATCAAATGTGATTGAACGTAATTAAAACCACAGCATGGTGAAGGGTGGAGCGCTCAGTCAGAAAGCTAGCATACAAATTATAGAAAACTGCCGGCACATCAAGAACTAGTCTGAACAAGTCTGAAATAACTTTTAACCATGCCAAAGGAGTTGAAAAGAAAAGTCTTGCGTGAGGAAAAGAAGGGCTCAATTCTGGATTTACTAGCAGAGGGATACAGTGAGCGTCATGTTGCCTCCGTCCTTAAAATTTCTAAGACGGCAGCCCATTACAACAGGGTCAAGCAGCAGACATTGGGGACACAAAGCTACAGACCGGCAGAGTGCGAAAACTTCTCTCCACTGACAGGGATGACCGTCATCTTATTTGAATGTCACTCAGCAAACGCAGGATGACATCAAGTCACCTACAAAAGGAATGGCAAATGGCAGCTGGGGTGAAGTGCACGGCAAGAACAGTTCACAACAGGCTCCTAGAGGCAGGGCTCAAGTCATGTAAAGCTAGAAAAAAGCCTTTCATCGATGAGGAGCAAAGGAGAGCCAGGCTGAAGTTTGCCAAAGAGGACTGGAGTAAGGTAATCTTCTCTGATGAGTCTAGTTTCCAGCTTTGCCTAACACCTGGTCGTCTAATGGTTAGACGGAGACCTGGAGAAACGTACAAGCCACAGTGTCTTGCACCCACTGTGAAATTTGGTGGAGGATTGGTGATGATCTGGGGATGCTTCAGCAAGGCTGGAATTGGGCAGATTAATCTTTGCGAAGGACTTATGAATCAAGCCGCATACAAGGTTATCCTGGAAAAACAGTTGATTCCTTCTGCTCAGGCAATGTTCTCCAACTCTGAGGACTGTTTTTTCCAGCAGGACAATGTGCCATGCCACACAGCTAGGTCAATCAATGTGTGGATGAAGGACCACCACATCAAATCTCTGTCATGGCCAGCTCAATCTCCAGACCTGAACCCCATTGAAAATCTCTGGAATGTAATCAAGAGGAAGATGGATAGTCACAAACAATCAAACAAAGAAGAACTGCTTACATTTTTCTATCAGAAGTGGCATAAGGTCACCCAAAATAAGCGTGAAAGACTGGTGGAAAGCATGCCAAAACATATGAAAGCTGGGATTAAAAATACCTCCTCATCCCCCACCATTACACAGAAGGGAAACCCATCAGGTTCTGGGTGTGTGAGGCGTCTTTAGGGCAAATCTGTTTGTTATAAAAGCAATCGAGGCCTCTGCCCCTCCATCAAAAGTCCCAAAACAAGACAAAGTCCTGGCCGATGATAATTGTGTGCAAAAAATCTTGGGACTCAGTACCTTGGGTCATCTCAATGATCACTCTGGCTACTGGATAGTCTCTAGCATCCTGGTGAATGCAATGTACACCCACCTTTTTCACAGGATCATTTGGAGAGGGAGTGTGGCCCTCACGAGGGTCACAAGTTGCATTCCCGTGTGGTCGACGGACGTGTCAAAATGACGCATCCGCATGTGCTGCATACCCAATGTTAAAGATAGGTATGCAGGACACCTGCAGAAGTAGACGGATCTAAACGGAAGAAGTGTAGAAGTGGGCGCAGCTTCAGGGAGGAAGTTCACAGCCGTCCACAGAGCCCCCGAACGCTAATGTGAAACCAGCCTTATTTCATTCCTCATAAATCACATCAAAGGAAAGCTTAAGTACAGCCTTTTTGTCCAACAAAGTGAAGGGGAAATACATTAATCAAATGACACATATCGAATTGCACATTGCAGCCCTGTTCATACAGAAAAATGAGACGAGATTCTGTTAAATTCACTTAGTCAAAATGTTAATCAAATAATTTAAATCATAAAATTCTGTCAAATAAAAAACACACAGTATTCTGCAATTAAAAATTATTATGTATCATGTTATTTTTAATGAATGTCACAATTCTAGACCACCAACAGAACAGCACTGATGATAAAACAATGTAAAGCATAAGTTAAAAAATATGCAGAAGTAATGGCTTATGATTATTTGTATTAATAATACCTACTGTATTAATAATTCAAGCATAGCGTATGTCCATGTCAGATAATCGAGCATGCGTGTCATTTTGTTCTGACAATTACTGTAGGTGGTGTCAAGGACATAACGCCTGCGCCCGCAGTGAAGGGGGCTCATTGAATGCATATCCAGCTGACAAGTATTGTCACACAGGGAGTCACTAGATATACAAATCCACTGCCCTATGAAAAGCATACAACTGACGTCAGCATCATGTCACAGGCAGCAGAATAATGTAGGAGAAGAGATGAGCTGCTTGTTGTGGGAGCATGTAATGATATTGTGAAAAGCGCCAGAATGGGAGACAATATTACTATATATATTTTGGGCTAAGTTCTGGGATGTTTTTACTGGATAGGGGTCAGAATGTGGGATTTTATTATTGTATGGGGGCCAATTGGGGGTCATCATTACTATATGGGCCTAATTGGTGGACATTATTATTGTATGTGACCAAAATAGGTGACTTTATTACTATATATGGCTACCACGGTAAGACTTTATTTATGCATGCGGCCCATTGTTTCCTTATACGTTTACAGTGTAATCCCTTGCAGCACCATGCATTGTTAAAAATTTATGGGTCCACAAATTAGGACATTTCAGTTTATCAAGGCATAAAAGGGGGGTTAGGGGGGGTTGAAAAAGTCTACATTACTATTGTATTTGTGCATTTTAGGGAGGGGCCATTGCAGCTGTATTTGAGCACAAATATGGACTTTGCTGCTGTATAAATGCACAAAATGTAAAGAGGTAATAAAAGGAGACATATGCATTAATACTGTTTGAAGCACAAGAGAGGACATTTCTAATTTGAAGGGGTCACAAAGTGGGGACATCACTATTGTAATATATTTTAATTTTTGGGCTACTGCTACTGTGGGGGAAGTATTTTTACTGTATAGGACACATGGACAGTATTATGGTACTTTTCTTCTTTATCTGCTGTACTGTATAGTGGGAAAAAGTGCGGTTGGTGCCCCAGGGCTGATCAGCTAGAGACAGGTCATGGGTGGAAGAAGTCATAGCAGCATGCGCCAGATGTGGAAGAAAAGCAGCAATGTATTCCTTTAATTGAAGACATCATCAGTGAGTCATCGTATTTTTATTTATACTAACACAATATGCTATGCACCATGTATAAAAGTGACTGGTGATAATACTAAAGGGTGGGCCATTTATATGGATACACCTAAATAAAATGGGAATGGTTAGTGATATCAACTTCCTGTTTGTGGCAGATTAGTATATGGGAGGGGGAAACTTTTCAAGATGGGTGGTGACCATGATGGCCATTTTGAAGTCGGCCATTTTGGATCTAACGTTATTTTTTCAATGGGAAGAGGGTCATGTGACACATCAAACTTATTGAGAATTTCACGAGAAAAACAATGGTGTGCTTGGTTTTAATGTAACTTTATTCTTTCATGAATTATTTACAAGTTTCTCTTTGTTTACAGCCATTGACATGTCGCAGAGGTTAACACATGAGGAGCGGATAGAAATTGTGTTGATGTCTGGTGAATGCAGTACCCGGGCCATTGGAGCAGATTTCAATGCAAGACCCCCTACACAAGAAAACTGTCATCATTCTGATTGTATTTAGGTGCATCCATATAAATGGCCCAGCCAAAAAAGTTTGCCTCATTACTAAACATAATGTTCTGTGTAAACTGAGGGTCCTGTTCCAATTTTTGTTTTGCCCATTCTGCAAATTCAGCACCATTCACCAACCATTCCAATTTTATTTTGGTGGATTCATATAAATGGCCCACCCTGTAGTGTTAGTACTGTGGTTTTTGTTAATGATCAATATGGTGGTATTAATATGTCAACATGAGGTGGTTAGAAATAGAAAAAAAATCTATATTCTCATACAGAAAAATGGTACAATTTTTTACTCACTTGTCATCTTTGCGCATCAGTTTTTTACTCAGCAGCTAATAATTTTTTACAGGACCATTACAGTTTCTGATGCTACAGAACTGTAATGTATCTATAAAAATCAGATGCCACACTGATGGTATGTATGACATGCAATTTTTTTTTTTCTCACACCCATCACATTTCGGAGTAAAATCACAGCATACTATGACTTTTTTCTACAGCTGAGAACAATTACGCAGATCTGCACTGCCCCATTGGATAACATTTGTCGAAGTGCAATCCGATTTTTGCAATGCACTCGTCCAATCTAACCGCTAGTGTGAGCGAGCCCTTATACAGAGAATATATGAAAGGGGGGGAATGATAGGGGAGGTGGCAGCAGCACTGACAGAAATTGTGTAGTTGGCATTTGTCCTAATGCATTTGAATTACAATGTTTTTTGCATTCCACATACATAAGAAAGCAGCAGCATGCCACAGATAATAAAAAAAACTGAAATCAGTGTCAATTAGAAACAGTGTGCTTTCTTGTCCCACGCGACTGCATAAGTTTTTGCTTTTCTTGTGCAGTCCTTTTAATGAAGGGGGAATTAATTGTTTTCTTTAATGCAAAATAAAAATTACCCAAAATCTAGACATTTAATTGTGACTGTCTACCTCAAAAAGCATGTATTTTTCAAACAATTTATTGTGCATCTGTCTTACTAGTCAAATTTTTCATCCATACACATCACACCAGATGCTAGATTTTTAGACAACTAATTAACTAGCATTTTTTATTTTTACATTTTTAAGATGGGGCTCAAATTTAGTAAAAAAAAATTAAATGTAGACATTTAACTGTGCATGTCTTATTTTTGGCACTCAATTTAGTAGCATAATTTGACAACTGTGCATGGCACACCTATTCTGCAACCTGCCACTACATTTTGCTTTTGTATGTGTACCTACATACCTAACATTTCTTGTAACATCCTTTTTAGCATGGTTGGAATAGTCAGAGCAGAAAAGACAGTCAAAATTGAAGTGTACAAAATGTTTTGTAAAAGAAAAAGTGACAATGGCAGTGTACAAAGTAGTGTAAGAAAGCAAACCATACCACAACTATGAATGTGGGAGCCAATAGCAGCAGTCTAAACATGCTACCACCACTGGCAACAGCCTTCCAGGCAATACTAGTACCAAACACAGGCCTCAATAGGCCTCCCATTCTCCAAGGAGCATATTAGTGGGGAGGAAAAGGAGTGCATTATGGAATATACGTCACATCACTCATCTTGGTCACAGCGGGATATCACCTCTTACCTGGGCCGGACTGGTCATCTGGCACTTCTGCTAAATGCCAGTAGGGTCGGTCTCTATAGTGGGCCACACGATCTATCGTCACCTCCACTCTCTCTTCAGCAGTATGCATGCTAGGCAGCATTGGTTTGCCTTGGACACACAATTGCTCTACACTGCACAGCTGAAACCAGCAGGAAAAGGGGGCGGCACACTGTGCTGTTCTGTACTGCCCCTTGGCTCTGCTGATTTCAGTTGGGCAGTGCGATCGTGTGTGCAAGGCAAGCTAATGTCACCTGGCAGTCATGCTGCTGAAGAGAGAGTGGAGATGACGAGCCTCTGTATCAGGCCCGCAGAGAGGCCACTCCCTCCTTCCTATAATCAAATGTATTCATGTCTGAAAGGCACAAATAGATTTCAACAGTGTGGTGCTGGGACTGTGGCAGAGGACGAGCAGCAACGTGATGTGGTCAGCCCGAAGCTAATGTCATCACATTGCTGCTGGTGCTGATGAGACACTTTGGCAAGGGTAAGTGCTCCATCAAGGAGCTGAACATTAAATGTTTTATTAATATAGATTCTTGAGGGGGTTAGGGCATACAATGGGTGAACAATTGTGAAAAGGGGTACAATTTTGTGAGAGGCGGTGAGGTGGTACTTTATTCAGAGGTGTAGAGTGTGCGAAGGGGGATATTTTGCAGAGGGGTGTAAGGAGTTACAGAGACTGACCTATACCCCAAACACGTCCCGGTTAAGTAAGGTTCTAATCTGTATACATACATACACACATATATAAATATATATAATGTTGTGTATATAGGGGAAGTGAAGTTATAGGGTTAGCCACTAGAGGGGGCATAGTAGTATAGGAATCAGAGCTTAGTCTGACAACTAGTTAAATTAGGAGGAACCTACTATGGGTAAGACAGGAGTATTTCCTGAATGTAGTTAGTAGAGCCAGGGATCCCAGACAGCCCAGTAGGGCCAGGAATCCCGGACAGTCCAGTAGGGCCTTAGAGCCTGTGCAACACAGTGGACCCTGTAAGGTTTCAAGCAAGGAGCTTAGTCGTCCCGGGCTTGGGAACTGAAGGATACAGCAGCAGTGGATTGCAGGGCAGCACCAACATGTGGCAGCTAACTACATGGGCAGATGCCCTAATGTCTAGCATGAAACGGACAGGGGAACTCCTGAAGGTAGATAAGCTGGACAGAAGGAATGCTGCAGTACTGTATGAATCGGTATGACCCGAGAGCATTCTAGAAGAAAGGGGTAAAGCACAGGAATAGACAAGGATGTGTACTGTGATGTTCCCTATGATGTTGCTGTAACTGAGCTGGACGTACTGTGAATGGATTCAAGTAAAGATGTGTGTTACAAGTTGAAACTGGACTCTAGCTCTCTCTTTGTGTGAAACCAGTAAGAGTGAACCCACAGCAGAGCAGAGGAGACCCTGATGGTTCCGAAGGTGTAAAAGAAGGTACGCTGCAAAGGGGACATTGTATACATGTGGCGGGTGGCCAGGGTGCGCTCAAGCAGCTATCACTGCAGGCCATGACTATGGCCCTGGCACCCCTCACAGGGACAGCGTAGGGGGGTATGTTTTGCAGAGGAGCAGTAGAGAGGAATATTATAAGGATCAGGGGGAGTGTAGGGGACATTATAGAAAGAGGCAGTATTGGGGGGCTATTAGGGAGAGAGACAGTGTGGGGGATATTTTGGAGAGTGGCATCATGGGAGGAATAGTATCAAGATGGATAGTATGTGGGATATTTTGCACAGTGGCAGTGTGGGGGGGACATTATGGAGAAAGACAACGTGGGGGAATTATGGAGAAGGGCAGTGTAGGGTGTTATTTTGCAGAGGGGCAGTATGAGGGGGATATTTTGGAGAAGGCAGTGTGTGGGTGGGGATATTTTGTGATGGAAGCACATCAATTATTTCTTCAGGGGCGCAGCATGGGAGATATTTATGCTTATGGGGCAGCATAATGATACTTTTATTTTTAAGGACACCATCAGGAAGTGCTGCAGAAGACGGAGAAGAGGTAAGTCTGCAGAGATGAGCTCTGGACGTGAAATCTCATCATGGTGTCTGTACTTCATGGAGACTGTGATGTACAATGTCTGTGAGGTATGGGGTTTTGTCCACAAAATATGATGTTTTCTGTTGGAATGTGGTAGAAATCTCCCCTTCCCTTCTAGTTACATGGCACACTGAAGCTATAGCAGTGCCTACCCTCCCCCAAGTGTTATCACCTCTCCAGCTAGCAATAGGATACTTCCTGCTATCACCATTTGGCTCCTCTTCAGAGCGGGAAAAACTTCTTTGTTTGAAACGAATAAAACTATGAGAGACTATACCATAAGAACCAAATACCCTAGAGATATGAAAATCACATTTTTGTAATCCGGGCGGTCACAGCGTCGCTGCCGTGGTTCTTGCGAAGCCTAATCCTTTCAGAACCTGAGATATGTGTTCCAGCTAAACGCTGTATCAGAACTACTGCATATTTGGTCTTGAATTATTGTACTCAACAAATCACAACCAATGATGCCCTATATATGTCTGTGCGGGCTGCCCCCACGGAGTTATGATTAGTATAAGTTTTCTAGTGTAATTCTAAATCCAAAAGGGAGAGGTGGGATTAACACAGCATGCATCTCTCCGTGATGTCACATAGCAAGTCTATAAAGCATTTCCTGGACAAAACCAGCACAGAACAGCTCAAGTCGTCGTGCTAGAAAGACCCAGATGAGCGGAGAAGTGCAGCTCCGCCTCCACCCCCCTTAAAGCCACATGGGATGCCAACTGACCACATGTGAGTGTGACTTTCTACCATTTTAATCCTTTTATTTTATATCTGTACTGTACATATTTTATGTCTCAATTTTATAGCAACTTTTATCTGTAATCACTGTCCTCTTTCGGAAAATAAATGAAATAATTATTTAGATCTGTCTCTATGCTCTAAGACTCGAACTATATGCCTTTGATAGATAATCGCTACTAATTCAAGGGGTTTGCCACGGACCCTCTTAATTTAACACTGTGAATTAAGTAACCGTGACTGGTGGCAGCGCGTTGTGTATGGCTATTGCGGCTTGCTGGCAGTCTAGAAGGGTCTTATATAGCTGAATAAGGGTCTGCGGCACCAGCATTCATAATTCCCTTACTGCAGAAGCCTAATTGCCGGTTCACAACAGGCAGCCCGTCCGGTGACCAATTATCCTAGGTGCAGTTCCCTGACTGACCTGAGGGTAAGGGGGGCGCCGGAGAGCTGCAAGTTCCAAAGTGGAACTGAGAAAGTGGGATATACATAAATCCCCGCAGTACTTGGAAGATTGATAGCAGTGGTGGGGCATCCAAATTAAACTCCCCCTGCGGCAAATTGTAGAGCGAGATTAGCTTGCTGGATATTTTTGGTCACATGGTTCCAGTGTTGGGATAACTAAGATAAGCCCCACTGCACCTGTGATAGCCGTGTGCCGGCATTGTGTCTCGTCCCTCCGTCCGCTGATACACCCGTGTCAGTGGTGGGACTGTGACATAGTGGTGACACAGGGTCCGCTGTCCGTCACGTTTTGGTGGCAGCGGGACCCCCGTTAGTCGCCCCCGTATTTGGATGAACGGCGGTGGGCTGTTCGTCACATATTGGTGGCAGAGCGGTGGGATAATCCTAGAGCATTAGTGATTTGGTTTGAGCAATCATTCCTCTCACTAAAGACCTGCACGGTTCCTGCGGGAATCCTGCATCATAGGTTTTGGAGAACAGACTCAGTGGTTACTAGTCCTGAGACATTAGTGTGTACTTGCAAGTATTCCCTCCCTTTTTCTCCGTTTTTCTTTTCTGTCTTTTATTTGGCAACCATGGCTACGATGGGAGCAGAGTGGTATAAGCAGCATAACAAGGCATCTCTTATTGCCCTCTGCGGGGTGTGGCGGATCGACACCACGAACAAAAACAAAGCCCAAATGATCGCGGCTCTGGTGCAACGGGAAAACGACCAGAGCCCAGCGAACGCAGAAGCGGGCTCAAGTAACAATGGGGCTGCAGCAGAGGCTCCACTCATGAGCGCTGGCCCCACATTCAACCATAACGGGGTGGACCCCTATCTGCAAATGGCCTTGGATGAACTCCCTGCCGAAGACAGTGAGGGTCGTCTGAGACTGATCCGGCAATATCGGCAGGAGGCCCAGGCCGAGCGTCAATCCCAGGCTGAGAGAGCTGAGCGCCATGCAGAAGCTCAGAGGGCCCATGAGCTGGAGATGCTCCAGCGGGGGTGGAATGTCCCCACAGCCCGAACCAGTGAGCCCAGCAGCATCCAGACTCCTAAACCCCGGCCAGAGCATTTTCCCGTGATGGAAAAGGACGGGGACTTGGACACGTTCCTGCGAGCCTTTGAGAAAGCCTGCAGACAGTACCAGCTGCCTAGAGACCAATGGGCAAGGTACTTGACCCCAGGGCTAAAAGGCAAAGCCCTGGAGGCATTTGCTTCTCTTCTGCCAGAAGCCGATGACGACTATGACGCCATCAAGCAGGCGCTGATCGCCAAATACCGGCTGACACCTGAGGTATACCGAAAGAAGTTCCGGCACCTCCAACGTGGCCCACATGATAGCTACAGTGATGTGGTGCAAGGACTCAGGACCCACTTTGACCAGTGGATCCATGGACTGTCCGTTGAAACCTTTGAGCAGCTACGGGACCTGATGATCAAAGACCAGTTCCTGCATCTCTGCCCAGCTGAGGTCCGACAGTTCATCCTGGACCGCGAACCAACGAACGCGGACAAAGCGGCGCAGATAGCCGACAACCACGAGGCCAACCGGAAGCCCGAGACGCGGAGGCCAGTCGCCACCAGCTGGAAAGGGGGTAAGCCAGCAACCAACCCCAGTGCCCCAGCTAGCCGTCCCTCCGGAGGCCCTGTCCCTGTTGCCAACAACAGGCCGGCTACTGACAGTCGCCTGTGTCACCACTGCAAGCGGCCTGGTCACTTCTCTTACACCTGTTCGGATAGGCCGAAGAACCCCCCAGCCAAGGCCCCCGGGCCCAACGCCTCTGTTCTTTTGGTGGGAGGTGTGGTTGGGAGGGCTGACGACAACGTTCAACCTGTTCAGGTGGGGGCCCGTCTTGCTACAGGCCTCAAGGACACCGGGGCTGAACGAACCCTCATCCGTCCTGGACTGGCGGCCCCTGAAGAGTTTGTTGAGGGGAAAACCCTGACTGTCACCGGGATTGGAGGCACCCGTTGTCCCTTGCCAGTGGCACGAGTTTATCTCGATTGGGGTGCTGGGAGCGGGTTAAGGGAGGTGGGAGTGTCTGAAAACCTGCCCACTGATGTTTTATTGGGGACTGACTTGGGGAGGATGGTTGCATACTATGTCCCTGACCCCCTTCCCCAAACTGATAATAAGGGTAACGTTAACCCTGATGATGTTGATGATGGGAAACTGAATGTGTTACCTGCTAATGCCTTGATGAGTAATGATGTAATTAACAACCATTCTTTCCCCAGGTATGATGCTGATGCTGATGTGAATGTACCAAAGCAAACTGATAACCATTCTTCTCCTAGGAAGGATGATGATGATGTTGATGTATCTGTGCCGACTGAACCCGTTAACCCTTTCTTTGAAGCGGTAGATGTGTCCACAGGTACCGAAGTGCTCAGCCCCGTCACTCTGCGGAGTGAGACGGCTGAGGAACACCTGGCAGGAGTAAGCAACGGTGCTCAAGGAAATGGGGAGGTTCATGGGGACCATGAGGAAGGTAATGCCATGCAGCTGACCAGTGCCACCGAGGAAGGTAACTGGCCCATAAGTAGCACTGCTCCTGAAGTGTTGGGGGTGGATGGGGAGGTAGAGCCCAAGCCAGCACCGGCTGGTGGGTCTGTAGAAATCCCCAGGGAGACAGCATACATAGCAGCTGTCACACGCAGTCAGAGTGCCCAGATCGCAGGTAATGCACTGTCTTCTGGACCCTCTGCTGCTACAGGAGAGACTGAACCAGAGGTGAACCCAGAGCCGGTTCCAGAGGGTCCCAGTAAAGAGGGGAACCTGACGTCACTTCTGGCAGCCTCCAGCATGGAGTTCCAGGCTGCTCTGCACTCAGATGCCAGCCTGGAGAAATTGAGAGGTCTCGCCGAGACGCCCACCTCCAAGTCTGATAAGGAGAGGGTGTTCTGGGAACGAGGAAGGTTGTACCGGGAGACAGTACCCGGAGATCCTAAAAAGGAGTGGTTGAGGGAAAGACAGCTGGTCGTCCCCTATCAGTTCAGAACTGAGTTGTTGCGGATTGCCCATGAGATTCCACTCGCTGGACACTTGGGGATCAGCAAAACAAAGGCACGGCTGTCTCAACACTTCTATTGGCCCAAGATGGGGACAGATGTAACACACTACTGCCGCTCCTGTGCCACCTGTCAAAAAGTGGGTAAGGCGGGGCCTGCTCTTAAGGCTCCCCGTATTCCTTTGCCGGTGATAGAGGAGCCTTTCCAGAGAATCGCGGTGGACATTGTAGGACCGCTGTCCATCCCCAGCAGCTCCGGAAAGCGATACACTCTCACCGTGGTAGACTACGCTACCCGGTACCCAGAGGCAGTAGCTCTGTCTTCAACCAGGGCAGATAAGGTGGCTGACGCACTGGTGACCATCTTTTCAAGAGTAGGATTTCCCAGGGAGATGCTTACCGATCAAGGGCCCCAATTCATGTCTCGCCTAATGGAGGCTCTCTGTGAGAAAATGCAGGTGACGCAGCTGGTATCGAGTCCGTATCACCCACAGACTAATGGTTTGTGTGAACGTTTCAACGGTACCCTCAAACAGATGCTCCGCATACTGGTTGAGACCCAAGGGCGCGACTGGGAGCGGTACCTCCCACACCTGCTGTTCGCTTACAGAGAAGTTCCGCAGGCCTCGACCGGGTTCTCCCCCTTCGAGCTCCTGTATGGCAGGCGAGTCCGGGGACCCCTTGGGTTGATAAGAGAATCCTGGGAAGATGAGCCAAACCCCACAGAAGTGTCCATCGTGGATTATGTCATGCGTTTCCGTGACAAGATGCAGACCTTGACGCAGTTGGTGCATGACAACATGACGCAGGCTCAGGCTGACCAGAAGCGCTGGTACGACCAGAACGCCCGGGAGCGGACCTACCAGGTGGGTCAAAAGGTGTGGGTGCTGGTCCCTGTACCAACGGATAAGCTTCAGGCAGCCTGGGAAGGCCCGTACGTCGTCCACCAACAGCTCAACCCGGTCACCTATGTGGTCACGCTTGACCATGCTCGGGGTAGGCGCGAGGCCTTTCACGTCAACATGCTGAAGGCGCACTACGAACGTGAAGCTTGCGTCCTACCGGTCTGCAATCTGCCAGAGGATGGGGAGGAAGATCCTCTCCTGGACATGCTGGCCCAGGCCAAGGCCGATGGGTCCATTGAGGACAGGGAGATAAGTGGTTCGCTAACCATATCCCAGCGGTTGCAGTTGATGGCCACCCTGGAACTCTTCCGGCCCGTGTTCACCAACCGTCCTGGGAGGACGGAGTTAGCGGTTCATGAGGTGGACACCGGGAATCACGCCCCATTACGGCGAACACCCTATCGGATCTCTGAGACGGTGCAACAAGTCATGCGCCAAGAGATCGATGAGATGTTAAGGCTGGGGGTGATTCGACGGTGAAAAAGCGCGTGGGCTTCACCTGTATTCCTCGTGCCTAAAAAGGATCGAACCACCAGGTTCTGCGTAGACTACAGGGGGCTCAACGCCATCACAACCTCTGATGCCCACCCGATGCCGCGCATCGAGGATCTGCTCGAGCGGTTGACAAACGCCAACTACATATCCATCATGGATTTGAGTCGGGGATACTGGCAGATTCCCCTGAGCCCGGAGGCGCAGGAGAAATCCGCCTTTATCACCCCCTTTGGACTGTACGAGTCCACGGTCATGCCCTTCGGCATGAAGAACGCCCCTGCCACTTTCCAGCGGATGGTCAACCACCTGCTTCAGGGACTGGAGGAGTACGCGGTGGCGTACTTAGACGATATTGCCGTCTTCAGTTCCACCTGGGAGGAACACCTTCAGCACCTCCAGGAGGTGCTCAAGCGTCTTCACCAGGCAGGCCTGACCATCAAGCCGGGGAAGTGCCAGATAGGCATGCGCAAGGTCCACTACCTGGGGCACCGGGTAGGCGGGGGTTCCATGAGTCCGGAGCCAGAAAAAGTGGACGCAATCGTGTCCTGGCCCACCCCCAGGACCAAGAAGCAGGTGAAGTCCTTCTTGGGCACTGCAGGGTACTATAGACGGTTCGTACAGGACTATAGCGCCCTTTCCAAACCCTTGACTGACCTCACCAAGCAGAGGCTACCCCAAACAGTCAACTGGACAGATGACTGTGAGGCGGCTTTCCAAGCTTTGAAAGCAGCCCTGTGCAACTCTCCAGTGTTGAGAGCAGTCGACAGCAGTCGCCCGTTTCTGGTACAGACCAACGCCAGCGAGTTTGGCCTCGGTGCTATGCTTAACCAGGTCGACTCGGGGGACCAAGAGCACCCCGTGTTGTACCTGAGCCGGAAACTTTTGCCGAGGGAAGTGGCATACTCGACCATCGAGAAGGAGTGTCTGGCCATGGTGTGGGCACTGCAGCGTTTGCAGCCCTACCTGTACGGGCGTGCCTTCACGGTGGTAACTGACCACAACCCTCTGAGCTGGTTGCACACAGTGTCCGGAACCAATGGAAGATTGCTCCGCTGGAGCCTTGCCCTTCAACAGTACGATTTTACTGTAAAACACAGGAAGGGCAGTGAAAACGGCAATGCCGATGGGTTGTCCCGCCGGGGCGAACCCGCTGAGGTGCGCATGGCCGATTACCGAGAGGTAATGCCTCCTTAGCGCCCTCTTAAGGGGGGAGGTGTGATGTACAATGTCTGTGAGGTATGGGGTTTTGTCCACAAAATATGATGTTTTCTGTTGGAATGTGGTAGAAATCTCCCCTTCCCTTCTAGTTACATGGCACACTGAAGCTATAGCAGTGCCTACCCTCCCCCAAGTGTTATCACCTCTCCAGCTAGCAATAGGATACTTCCTGCTATCACCATTTGGCTCCTCTTCAGAGTGGGAAAAACTTCTTTGTTTGAAACGAATAAAACTATGAGAGACTATACCATAAGAACCAAATACCCTAGAGATATGAAAATCACATTTTTGTAATCCGGGCGGTCACAGCGTCGCTGCCGTGGTTCTTGCGAAGCCTAATCCTTTCAGAACCTGAGATATGTGTTCCAGCTAAACGCTGTATCAGAACTACTGCATATTTGGTCTTGAATTATTGTACTCAACAAATCACAACCAATGATGCCCTATATATGTCTGTGCGGGCTGCCCCCACGGAGTTATGATTAGTATAAGTTTTCTAGTGTAATTCTAAATCCAAAAGGGAGAGGTGGGATTAACCCAGCATGCATCTCTCCGTGATGTCACATAGCAAGTCTATAAAGCATTTCCTGGACAAAACCAGCACAGAACAGCTCAAGTCGTCGTGCTAGAAAGACCCAGATGAGCGGAGAAGTGCAGCTCCGCCTCCACCCCCCTTAAAGCCACATGGGATGCCAACTGACCACATGTGAGTGTGACTTTCTACCATTTTAATCCTTTTATTTTATATCTGTACTGTACATATTTTATGTCTCAATTTTATAGCAACTTTTATCTGTAATCACTGTCCTCTTTCGGAAAATAAATGAAATAATTATTTAGATCTGTCTCTATGCTCTAAGACTCGAACTATATGCCTTTGATAGATAATCGCTACTAATTCAAGGGGTTTGCCACGGACCCTCTTAATTTAACACTGTGAATTAAGTAACCGTGACTGGTGGCAGCGCGTTGTGTACGGCTATTGCGGCTTGCTAGCAGTCTAGAAGGGTCTTATATAGCTGAATAAGGGTCTGCGGCACCAGCATTCATAATTCCCTTACTGCAGAAGCCTAATTGCCGGTTCACAACAGGCAGCCCGTCCGGTGACCAATTATCCTAGGTGCAGTTCCCTGACTGACCTGAGGGTAAGGGGGGCGCCGGAGAGCTGCAAGTTCCAAAGTGGAACTGAGAAAGTGGGATATACATAAATCCCCGCAGTACTTGGAAGATTGATAGCAGTGGTGGGGCATCCAAATTAAACTCCCCCTGCGGCAAATTGTAGAGCGAGATTAGCTTGCTGGATATTTTTGGTCACATGGTTCCAGTGTTGGGATAACTAAGATAAGCCCCACTGCGCCTGTGATAGCCGTGTGCCGGCATTGTGTCTCGTCCCTCCGTCCGCTGATACACCCGTGTCAGTGGTGGGACTGTGACATAGTGGTGACACAGGGTCCGCTGTCCGTCACGTTTTGGTGGCAGCGGGACCCCCGTTAGTCGCCCCCGTATTTGGACGAACGGCCGTGGGCCGTTCGTCACAGAGACTAAAAGGGTTAGGAATGACTCCAATCAGAAAAGATGTCACTTACATGGTACTTAGATGTAAATGTTTATTTGTGATACTACCTGCATCTCATCAGTACTGTGGTTCCTGTATGGTCTCTCAATATCTCCTTATCTATGTTAAATATACTGTATAGTGTGAGTTATAGGTTTATGAGATACAATTGTACCTGAGGCTAATTTTGGTGAATTATTCATGTACTGATGGTGGGTCGGATGCTGCATTGGGTAACACGGTGATTCAGTGGTTAGCATTGCAGCGCTGGGGTCCTGGGTTCAAATCCCACCAATGACTACATCTGCAAGGAGTTTGTATGTTCTCCCCATATTTGTGTGGGTTTCCTCCAAGTACTCCAGTTTCCTCCCACACTCCAAAGACATACTGATAAGAAATGTAGATAGTGAGCCCCATTTGGGACAGTGATGATAATGTATGTAAAGCACTGCAGAATAAGATAGCACTATATAAACAAAGCAAAAGTATAATAATTGATGTTTTGACTGTGCTTGTGGTCCTGCATTGATGTACTGATGGTGGTTCTGGTGCTGCATTCATGTATTGACGGTGGTTCTGGAACAGCATTAATGTACTGACATTTCAGGCGCTGCATTCATGTGCTGCCAGTGGGTCTGACAATGCATTCATGTCCTGGCACTGCATTCATGTACTCATGTTGGTTCTGGCACTGCATTCATGTACTGATGGTGGTATTATGATGATCTTTTAGCAATCCAAAACGTGCTTCGTGGTTATGTTAAAATTTAAAAATCCTCAAAACTGAGTTTTGAGATTATGAGGAGAATTTGGTTAAATTCTGCTCAGTTTCTGCTCCAAAAACTCAATGTAAACTAGCGTATGTTCAGACTTATTTTTTGGAGCAGAAACTGAACAGAACAGAATATCTTCGAATCCTCCTCAAATACTCTAAACTTGTTCTAGTGATGTATTAACGTACTGATGGTGGTTCTAGTGATATATTCATGTAAGTATCCCTCAAATAAGGCTGGCTGCTCACATCCTCTTAATGTATGATACATTCTTTTAGTTATAAAAAATACAAACTGCTGTTTCATCTGGTGTTTATAATTGTCTATATCTCTGACACCAGTGCTCTAGCCAGTTAGCAACTAAGCTCCTTGACTGGTTGCAGCACTGTCATTGTGATGTGACATCCGAACTGCAGACAATAGCTGACCTGGGGAGAGTGGGAAAAGCAAAGTTTGGTATTTTTCAAACAAACAATTTAGGGAATGGGTTTCCAAAACCGAAAACCACTTTAAAGGTACATGCACGCAAGGAATTTTAAAAGATGCTGAAAAACATGGCATTTTTTTAATGAACCTTTTTCTGTATTGTTTTACAGTTGTTTTCTGGGCAATTTTTGTGTGTTTTCCGTTGCTTTTGTCACATCTTTTTTCTGTCATTTCTGTGTGTTGCTTTTTTTCTCTCTGTTGAGTAATGAGGAAACTGTGTTTTTAAGCAAAAGCGATGGTAAAATGCTACAAAAGATGTCCGAGTGTCTTCCGAGCCTTCCCATTGGCTTGAATTGCAAAGTACAGAGTGTCTTCTGAGTGGAAAACACCAAAAAAATGGACCAGTCTCTTCTTTTAACCACTTAGTGTTTTTAGAAACCTGAAGTTGTTAAAAGTTGCTCAAAAGCCTGAACATGTGCACAGTAATTTTTTTTTTAATAGATGCATAAGTTCATTCATTTGAGTATTTTTCATAGGGGTTTCTATGGTGAATCTGCCCCTCAAATATGTAATCTGTACATACCCTAAGTGGAATGTACTCATAATCAGCACCAGTGAAAATTGCAGCTTCCCATTTCCCACCTGTCAAAAAAAAAATAAAAAAGTTATAGGTCTCAGAAACTGGCGGGAAAGAAAAATATAAAAATGTTTATACAGTATAATAAACATATATACATTTTGTGGCAGGGTCACTGACATAGTGTATGAGTGGAGATGAGAGTCATGGAGACTGCTTTCCTCCGTGATCTAGAAACCCATAAGTTTCTTTTCAGCATGATATGTGCTGAAAGAGGCTATGTTATGGGTGGGTTTTTAGGTGAGTAGGTAAGAGATGGGTGGGACGCCTACTCACCATATCGCCACCTCAAGGGTGTGGCTGAGGAGATAAATGTCCAGCCAGTTTTTTTCTGTGGTCTGTGTTGTGGACAGGCAAGCAAGCCCTAGGCTGACGCCCCTGTGAGAGCTGCCTTATTTCTTGGCCCAGAAGTACTGGGCAGATCTGTCTATGAAGTTTTTATTTCTTTTTGAGCTAGAAAGGCTATATTTCTGTTATCATTTTGGGGTTTATGATATAATAAACCACCCAGAGACTTTAACCCATGTGTGCCTGTGTCTACCTCGAGGAGCAGCTAAGTGAGCCAACCTGCCACAAGTGGTGTTTTGGATGCGGGCAAACGTTCCAGGAACACTTGTAGCAGTGGTGTACAAATCGTATGTCCTGGGTTAAGGCAGCTACGGAGATGGAAAAGAGGTCGGACAAAATGAACCAACTACTCAAGCAGAGGTGCTGGCCCCCTATCTGACAGGTGAGCTCCAGAAAGCCTATTTTGACTTGGACTTGCAGGATGCCCGGGAATATGCCAAGTTGAAAACTGAGATATTGGCACGCTCAGGGGTCATTATGTAAGATAACAAATGGTTCATCACTGGGCTTATTGTGGTGATAAACTTCCCCACTCACAAATGTTTGACTTGTTGCATTTGGTCCAGAAATGGCTGCAGCTGGAGACCTCCACTCCAGTCCAGATGGTCGAGCGGGTTGTCATGCACAGGTTTATTCACTCTCTCCCCAGGCCGGTGCAGACCTGGGTTGCCCAAGGAGATGCCTGGAATGCGGATGACCTGGTGGGCCTCGTAGAAAGGTACCAGGTAGTCAAGAGTTCCCTGAGGAAGCCAGGGAGTGGTACATCTCTATAATAGGATACCCAGCGGGAGCTCGAGTCCCAAAAGAAGGGTAACGGAGCCACCACTGGACAGAGTCCAAGGTCCCAAGGAGCCGCTGAGGGGCTACCAAACGCTGTTGCTAAAGACCTGATCTGCTGGCGGCATCATGGCCCAGGACACACAGCAGCCCTTTGTGCTATGTCTGTTGAGCAGATGGATTGCAGCCTGGGCAGGTGCTGCTCATATTATGCCTACCCAGCCTGCAGTGGGGAACATCAGCCCGGAGAGGGGCTGCAGTCATGTCCCGTGATGATAAATGGAGTACTGGTGTCAGGACTCTTGGACTCTGGGAGCTTGGTGACCCTGATAAGGGCCACGCTTCCCCACCAGTTGATCACAGGGAAACATGTGGGCGTCTGCTGTATCCACGGGGATGCCAAAGACTACCTTGTTGCCAGAGTGTGGATTAAAATGAGCCTTAGTACAGAGTTCCTCGAGGTCAGGGTAGTCAGACACTTGCCGCACCCCGTGATAATCGGGTGGGACTTCAGCCTGTTCTGGGACGTATGGGGAAAGCAGGAGTGCCCAGTGTCTCAGGCAGGAGCCAGTGTAACCCTGATGAATCCCCACTGCAGTCAGAGGTGGAGGAGTTCTCCTTGTGCGTCCTAGCTGGTGATGAGGACAAATTGGTGACCAGGGAGGCCGAGGTTCCTGAGCTGGGTTTTTTTTGGGGAAATTTTGGCACTGCTCAAATGTGGGATCTTACCCTAAAAGGAGCCTTTGAAAATGTGTCTGTGATTGATGGGGTTGCTCAAGAGCCGAGGGCTGACACCAGGTACCCACACTTTGCAGTTAATAGTGAATTGCTGCATAGAGTGACTACACTGAGGGGAGGTGAAATAGTGGAGCAGTTGTTGGTCCCAATGCCATACCAGCGGAGGGTTCTAGACATAGCCCATTCACATGTTTTGGGGGGAAATCTGGGAGTGGAGAAAACGCAGGAGAGAATACTGCCGAGGTGCTATTGGCCAGGATGTTATCAGGAGATGCTGAATTATTGTAGGTCCTGTCCCACCTGCCAGATAACCTCTCCCTCTGCGCACTTCCAAGTCCTCTAGTCCCATTACCGATAATAGAGATCCCGTTTGAGTGAACTGCCATGAACCTAGTAGGTCCACTAGTTAAGTCGGCACAAGGGCACCAATATATCCTAGTGGTCATGGACTATGCAACCTGGTACCCTGAAGCAATAGCCCTAAGGAACTCTTCGACTAAGAGTATCGCCCGGGCACTTGTCCATATTTTTTCTAGGACAAGCCTGCCAAAGGAGATTCTGCCAGACCTCCTTCATAAGCAAGGTTATGAAAGAATTCTGTAGGGTCCTCCAGACTGCCCAGCTGCGAACCTCAGTGTATTATCCACAGAGAGACGGCCTAGTAGAGCGCTTCAATAAAACCCGAAAGTCATGCTCAAAAAGGTCATTGAGAAGTACGGTCGAGACTGGGACTACCTGCTTCCGTTTCTGATCTTCTCCATCAGGGAAGTTCCCCAGGCCTCTACTGGCTTCTCACTGCTCGACCACACGTATGGTCGACATTCACGAGGGCTACTGGACATCGCCAAGGAAACATGGGAAGCTGAGGTCAAGCCACAACAGAGCATTATAGACCATGTCACCCAGCTGCAGGAGAAAATGGCAAAAGTGATGCTTATTGTGAAGGGTGTATAAATCGATCAGCGAGGCTGAGGCAGTTCCAGCCAGAGGGTCGCGTGCGAGTGCTTATCCCCATGGTGGAGAGCAAGTTCCTTTACAAGTGGCAAGGCCCATACAAGGTGGTGGAAAAACTGGGCGAAGTTAGTTACAAGGTACACCAGTCAGGGTGAAGGAAGCAGCACCAGGTCTATCATGTGAACCTGCTAAAACCCTGGAGAGACCAAGAATCGCTGGACACCCCTTGCCTGGGTGCAAGTCCCAAAGTCACCGTAGATGATGTCACCATTGCAGAGACTCTGATGCCGGCCCAGATGCAACAGTGTCAGGAGCTGTTGCAACGGAACCGGGATCTGTTCTCAGAGTTGTCAGGGCATACACAGTTGGTCGAGAATGACGTGTTGACAGAACCATACATAAGGGTGAACTTCAAGCCCTATATAATTCCAGAAGCATGGAGAGAGGTGATATCCAATGAGATGAAGAGGATGCTATACCTCGGGGTGATAGAGGAGTCAAAAAGTGGATGGTCGAGTCCTATCGCCCTCGTACCAAAGCCTGCGGTGAGTCGCAGTTCTGCAACGACTACTGCAAAATGAATGCTTACCCGATGCCTCGTGTGGATGAACTCATTGAGAGACTTGGACCCGCAAGGTATATTACAACCCTGAACTTGACAAACAGCTATTGGTGGATCCCCATGTCCCAGAGTACCAAGGATTAGACAGCCTTCTTGACGCCTGATAGGTGTTTTCAATACACCAAGATGCCCTTCGGTCTGCAGGGGGCCCCAGCTACCTTACAGAGGGTGATGGATCGGATCCTGGCTCCGCAAAAGAAGTATGCCACAGCGTACCTCAATGACATGGTGGTTGGTCTTTAGCCCTGACTGGGCTAGCCATCTGCCAAAGGTACAGGCAGTTCTGGACGCTTTAAGAAATGCAGGGTTCACAAGAAATCCGAAAAAATGTGCCATAGGGAAGGAAGAGGCCAATTACCTAGGCTATGTCGTTGGGAGAGGTGAAATTAAGCCGAAAATCAACAAGATCAAGGCAATTCAAGAGTGGCCACAACCGCTTTCCAAGAAGCAAGTGAGGGTGTGTCTTCGAATTTTGGGGTAGTATCGGTGATTCATTCGGAATTTTGCCATGATCGCCGCGCAATTGACAGATCTTCTTAAAGGCACCAAATCGATGATAGTTAAATGGACTGATGACATGGAGATGGCGTTTCAGGAACTGAAGAGAGCTCTGTGTAAACATTGAGTTCTGGTTGCACCAGACTTCATCAAAGAGTTCATGGTCCAGACGGATGCGTCAGAAGGTGGCTTGGGAAGAACATCCCATCCTGTATTTGATCCGGAAGCTCTCGTCATGCGAGAAGAACTACGTTATCATTGAGAAGGCGGGTCTAGCCATAAAATGGGCCGTGGATACATGGAGGTGCTATCTACTAGGCCAGAGGTTTAAATTTGTGTCCGATCATGCCCCTCCAAGATGGTTAAGGGAGAAAAAGGGTAAGAATGCCTGGGTGACTAGGTGGTTCTTAGGCCTCCAGGATTTCAAATTCCATGTAGAACACAGGCCCAGGAAGTCACACAGGAACGCAGATGCCCTCTCCCGAATGTCCTGTCTGAAGTCTAAAGGAGCCAAAGCCCCCCCGGCTTTCGGCAGAGGGGGGGAATATGTGACAGCGTCACTGGCACAGTGGATGAGGGTAGATATGTGCCACAGAGACTGCTTTCCAGTGCTGGGCGGGACTGTCTATGAACTTTTTATTTCCTTTTGAGCCTTTAGAAAGGCTGTATTTCTGTTATCATTTTGGGGTTTATGATATAATAAACCACCCAGACTCTTTAACCCACTTGTGCCTGTGTCTACCTCGAGGAGCAGTTAATTGAGCCGACCTGCCACAATTTGTTGTTGTTGACATTGTATTGGCCGAATAAAAGTTAACATGTCAGTTATACACATTAGCAAGTTGCATTAAAGCACCACTCTGGTGTTTCTTTTATTTCAGCACTAGAGCGGTGCTACTAATCTAAGTTCCCTGCTGTTGTCTTCAGCTCTTCCCGGAGCCGATCCGTTCCTACTACGCCATTTTGTGACTGCAACTTTTGACTGACCATAAGTTAGAGGTAAACAGGTCACAAATTCTCAGTGTAAGTCTATGAAAGCCTCATTCTTGCCTCGTTCTGGCTCCCATAGACTCACATTGAGAAGTGGCCTCTGGCTTATCAAACAGTGGAGTGATCTGGCAGTTCAGAAACTGCTGCAGACTGACGGCAGCGGCGCTGAGAATAGATGAAGACGGCGGCTGGTAAATAGAACACTAGGGTCAGGGATCTTAGATTAATGTGCCTGCTCTAGCAGTAAAATTAAAAAAACAACGCTGGAGTGGTGCTTTAATTTTAACTGCATTAAACATTTTTATTTATAGCTGTTCTTTGCAGTATTCTATTTTTCATTTTAACTCATTATTTTGTGAAACAATCAAAATATTTTACGGTTTTCTGTTTCTGTTTGCTATTTCCTCTGTGGGTAGGTCACAATTTTTTTTATTGGCAGAAATGCATTTTGGCAAAAGTAAAGTGGTTATTTCACCCTTTCTGGACAGTGGGGTGGGGTTTAATCTCATTGATTCCAGGTTCATCCAAGACCAGGGTCTCAAGTCACAAAAACTCTCTAGACCAATACCCATAGTCGCCATTGAGGGGTATTTAACTCAACTTCAAGTGATACATCTGCAGGTAGTGGCCATGCACTCAGAATTAATTGATTTTTATGTACTGCAGGTGGTGGCCATGCACTCAGAACTGATTTTTATGTGCTGGAGGGCTTACCCTTTCTTGTGGTTCTTGAATTGCCTTGGCATCGACTGCACAATGCCATAGTGGACTGGCAAACTCGTGAGGTGGTAAGGTGGAGCGAATACTTTCAAGGTCACTGCTTGGACATCCGTTTAGCCAGGATGGATATACAGTCTCTGATGGAATACCTGTCTGACTTCGGAGATGTGTTTTCGGAACAGGGGTGTCAAGAACTCTCTCATTATCATCCTTAAGATTGTGCTGTTAATCTTATTGCTGGAACCAACCTGCTTTAGACCAGGTTGGCCCCAGGTTGCTTCAAAGGCAGTGACATCATGTATGTCATGTCATGAGGGGGTTAAAGTCTTGGGGATGTTAGAAATTACTCTTATGGTACTATATATATATATATATATATATATATATATATATATATATATATATATATAAACGCCTTATCATGTCTGTCTGTAACCAAAATTGCCGCCAGGCCGCAGCCAATCAACGACAGGCGCAGCTGTTTGTAATAATCAGCGGCAGGCACAGGCCTTAATCTGTAAAAAAGAGAATTAAAATGAAAAAAGTTATTCTCACCTTCAGACGGCCTCCTGTCTTCTTTCCACGTGCCCAGCCTCACGTTCCCAGTAATGCTTTGCGGCTTAGACAACTGATGACGTCACTCTCACGAGAGCGACAAAGAAGACCGACGTCACTCTCGCTAGAGCGAGAAAGAAGACCGACGTCATCAGCGGTCTAACCCGCAAAGCATTACTGGGAACGCGAGGACGGGCGCGTGGAAAGAAGACAGGAGGCCGTCGGCAGGGGAGAATAACTTTTTTTATTTTTTTAATATTATTTTTGTACAGGGCTGCGGCAGTGATTGGTCGTGGCTACAGGGCCGCGTTGCTGATTGGTCACGGACAGAGGGCCGCGACATTGATTGGTCGTGTCTACACGGAAAGGAGGGTGAGGGGACCATGCATACCAGGAAAGGGGGTGAAGGGACCATACATACCAGGAAAGGGGGGTGAGGGAACCATGCATACCAGGGTTGGGGGGTGAGGGGACCATGCATACCAGGATTGGGGGGTGAGGGGACCATGCATACCAGGATAGGGGGTGAGGGGACCATGCATACCAGGATTGGGGGGTGAGGGGACCATGCATACCAGGATTGGGGGGGTGAGGGGACCATGCATACCAGGATTGGGGGTGAGGGGTCCATGCATACCAGGATTGGGGGGTGAGGGGACCATGCATACCAGGATAGGGGGCTGAGGGGACCATGCATACAAGGATTGGGGGGGTGAGGGGACCATGCATACCAGGATAGGGGGGTGAGGGGACCATGCATACCACAAAAGGGGGGTAAGGGGACCATGCATACCAAGAAAGGGGGGTGAGGGGACCATGCATACCAGGAAAGAGGGGTGAGGGGACCATACATATCAGGATTGTGGGTGAGGGGACCATGCATACCAGGATTGGGGGGTGAGAGGACCATGCATACCAGGACTGGGGGGTGAGGGGACCATGCATACCTCAAAAGGGGGGTAAGAGGACCATGCATACCAGGATTGGGGGGTGAGGGGACCATGCATATCAGGAAAGGGGGTTGAGGGGACCATGCATACCAGGAAAGGAGGGTGAGGATACCATGCATACCAGGACTGGGGGGGTGAGGGGACCATACATACCAGGAAAGGGGGGGTGAGGGTACCATGCATACCAGGATAGGGGGGTGAGGGGACCATACATACCAGGATTGGGGGGTGAGAGGACCATGCATACCAGGACTGGGGGGTCAGGAAGCCATGCATACCCCAAAAGGAGGGTAAGAGGACCATGCATACCAGGATTGGGGGGTGAAGGGACCATGCATATCAGGAAAGGGGGGTGAGGGGACCATGCATACCAGGATAGGGGGGTGAGGGGACCATGCATACCAGGAAAGGGGGGTGAGGATACCATGCATACCAGGATTGGGGGGTGATGGTGAGCATACATACCAGGATTGGGGTGTGAGAGGACCATGCATACCAGCAAAGGGGGTGAGGGGACCATGCATACCAGGAAAGAGAGGTGAGAGGACCATGCATACCAGGATTGGAGGGAGAGAGGACCATGCATTCCAGAATTGGGGGGGTCAGGGGACCATGCATACCAGGATAGGGGGTTGAGGGGTAGCATGCATATCAGGATTGGGGGTGAGAGAACCATACATACCAGGATTGGGGGGTGCATTATTGTATTATTATTAAATCTTCAAAAATAAACTGCATATATATTCTAGAATACCTGATGCGTTAGAATCGGGCCACCATCTAGCATGTATATATATATATATATATATATATATATATATACACACACACACTGCTCAAAAAAATAAAGGGAACACTTGAACAACAGAACATAACTGCAAGTGAATCAAACGTCTGTGAAATCAATCTGTCCACTTAGGAAGCAACACTGATTGACAATCAATTTCACATGCTGTTGTGCAAATGGAATAGACAACAGATGGAAATTATTGGCAATTATCAAGACACCCTCAATAAAGGAGTGGTTCTGCAGGTGGGGACCACAGACCACATCTCAGTACCAATGCTTTCTGGCTGATGTTTTGGTCACTTTTCAATGTTGGCTGTGCTTTTACTCTAGTGGTAGCATGAGACGGTCTCTACAACCCACACAAGTGGCTCAGGTAGTGCAGCCCATCCAGGATGGCACATCAATGCGAGCTGTGGCAAGAAGGTTTGCTGTGTCTGTCAGCATAGTGTCCAGAGGCTGGAGACGCTACCAGGAGACAGGCCAGTATACCAGGAGACGAGGAGGGGGCTGTAGGAGGGCAACAACTCAGCAGCAGGACCGCTACCTTAGCCTTTGTGCAAGGAGGAACAGGAGGAATACTGCCAGAACCCTGCAAAATGACTTCCAGCAGTCTACAAATGTGCATGTGTCTTCAAAAACGGTTAGAAACCGACTCCATGAGGATGGTCTGAGTGACCGACGTCCACAGATGGGGGTTGTGCTCACAGCCCAACACCATGCAGGACACTTGGCATTTGCTACAGATCACCAGGATTGGCAAATTCACCACTGGCGCCCTGTGCTATTCACAGATGAAAGCAGGATTTACACTGAGCACATGTGACAGGCGTGACAGTCTGGAGACGCCGTGGAGAGTAATCTGCTGCATGCAACATCCTTCAGCATGACTGGTTTGGCAGTGAGTCAGTAATGGTGTGAGGTGGCATTTCTTTGGAAGGCCACTCAGCCCTCCATGTGCTCACCAGAGGTAGCCTGAATGCCATTAGGTACTGAGATGAGATCCTCAGACCCCTTGTGAGACCATATGCTTGTGCGGTTGGCTCTGGGTTCCTCCTAATGCAGGACAATGCCAGACCTCATATAGCTGGAGTGTGTCAGCAGTTCCTGCAAGATGAAGGCATTGAAGCTATGGACTGGCCTGTCCGTTCCTCAGACCTGAATCCTATTGAGCACATCTGGGACATCATGTCTCTCTCCATCCACTAACGTCATGTTGCACCACAGACTGTCCAGGAGTTGGCGGATGCTTTAGTCCAGGTCTGGGAGGAAATCCCTCAGGAAACTCATCAGGAGCATGCCCAGGCGTTGTACAGTAGGGAGGTCATACAGGCATGTGGAGGCACACACAATACTGAGCATCTTTTTCTTGTCATGAGGCATTTCCATTGAAGGTGGATCAGCTTGTAATTTGATTTTCCACTTTTTATTCTGAGTATCATTCCAAATCAAGACCTCCATGGGCTATTCACTTTGATTTACAATGATAATTGTTATGTTTTATTGTCTGAACACATTCCACTATGCAATGAATAAAAATTTGCAACTGGAATATTTCATTCAGAGATATCTAGGATGTGGTATTTTAGTGTTTCCTTTATTTTTTTGAGCAGTATATATATATACAGTATATATATATATATATATATATATACACACACATACATACAGTATACAGATGTGTAATTTCAAAAATTTTGACAAGACTGAGCTCCGTAGAACTTTTTTTTAACCCATAACATGTAAGTAAGGTTTATGCTAAACTTTTATCACATAATCTTCAGTTTTACTTGAATTAGGTGATGGAAAAATGACTACACCCCACATCAAAAACTACTGCCTTTAGAATTTTGTATGATCGCCATCAATTGGTGACATATTGGCAACATCTATTTCCATACTTCAAGAACAAATTTTGGAAAGTCGTTCTTGCATTCAGTGAGATATTGAATAAAATCCAAGTTTTCAGAGGGGGGGGTGTAATGATATATGCAAAGCTGTGCACTGTATAATAAAAAGGCAACAAACTGTGAAATGTTTTCCAGCCATGAGAGAAAGCTGTTCTATCATATGACTGTTGATATACTTGTAATTCATAGTTTGCAGGAATGTGACTATTGTGTATTTTACATATTTGTATTATAAAGTCATGACACAATTCCATGAATACAGACTGTTAGTATTTTATAGCGATGAATCATGTATTGTTATTAAAGCCTCTTAGGTGTTGCAATAGTAATGCAGTCTGCATCTTTAAGTTTGTCTCGTGCATGAAGTACAAAGGTTTTTGAGTTCATATTGTATTGACAGTGCTTGAGACGGACAAAGAGCAGAACCTTGTCTATCAAGAATATAATTTCCATGTATTTTGGGATAAGGATTCGCCATGGGACTTGTCAAATATTTCTTCCCCTACACATCACGCCTCTAACAGCAACTTAGTATTCTTGCTGTTCACCACAAACCAGAAATGATACTGTAACATTTATTTTCTCTTTTTATTGAAATAAAACAGCCTTTTGTGGTAATATATCCCATGAATATCAGTATGAACGCATATTTCTTTCTTCAGTATACTGTATACATGAAGTTGCGTTTCTCTGACTAATTTACATAACATGTTGAACTAAACAAATTATTTCATTCATGTTTCATTCTCCTATAAAGCTGTTCCCAGTTCTCCAAGAAACCACAAAAATGTATTAACATGCATTGACATTTTTACGACTAAGTTAAAATTAATACCCCAAAAGAATACCCATGCAAATAAATACTTGGAAAGTAAAATAACTTAATAAATTAATGAAAATTTAAAACTTAACAGGCACGAGATAAGAATAAAATGAAGGTTGGGGAAAGAAGCAGTATTAAAAAGTCAGAGGCTCAGATAAAAATTAAGAAATATGGGTTCTGCTGTACAATAGAGTAGATATCAGATGATAAACATATAAATGTAATTAGTTTCTAAACATGTTTATGGATTCCGATGCCCTGTAAGCAGGTAATATAGAGAAATTAGAATGGATATTCAAATAAACCGAGGAATACATGTAAGTAACGACATTATAGGCAGTCCACAATAAAGCAAAAGCCAGCATTTGTAAACAGACCTATGGTCATATTGATAGGTCCTTTCTTGTTCCCCCACAACACACTGTGACAAGCATTTCACAAGTCGCTTCCTCAGAGAGGGGTCAGTTTTCGAGTAAGGGTACCGTTACACATAGCGATGCACCAGCGATCCCGACAACGATATGGATCGCTGGTGCATCGCTAAGTGGTCGCTAGTGAGCTGTCACACAGGCAGATCTCACCAGCGACATCGCTGTGGTCGGGGGTCGCTACTTACCTGTCAGACGAGGCGATCCTGACGTCCTCCCGCCCGGCTCCACGCGTCACTCGTCGGCGCCACAGGAAGCCCAGCAGGAAGCGCCCGACGAGAAATGATGCAGGAGCTTCTCGCGCGACCAACGATGAGCAGCGGGGGAGCCGGTCGGAGGTAAGTATCACATGCAGCGATATCGCTAGCAATATCGCTACTACGTCACAAAATCGGTGACTTTACAGCGATATTGCTAGTGATATCGCAGTGTGTAACGGGGGCTTAAGTAAATTGGACAACACACATAAGAGTGCATGGTGTTGGAACAATAACATGTTTTGGAACTGAATTTATATCTTTATCATCTATTCTGTATATATTTTCTTTATACAGTGGGTGTAAAAAAAAAATTGGGGAGATTGTGTAGCCATTTTCCATGACCTGGCTGTAATGTTTTAATTTTTTGTTCGATGGAGCTGTGTGAAGGCTTATTTTTTGCGGGATGAGATGATGTTTCTATTTATACCACTTTGGGATAGATGTCATATTTTGATTGCTTCTTACAGAATTTTATCGAGGTGTTTTTTTCTGTAAACCGTGTTTATCGATCGGGTTAATTATTTTATATTTTGATAAACTGGACTTTTATGGATGCAGCTATATTATATTGTATTTTTTATTTTGCATTTATATTATTAATGGAAGAAAAGGGCAGTGATTTGAACTTATGTCTCTTAATTTTTTTTCTTTCATTTTTTTTAAAGCTTTTTTTTTACTTTCTGCTGTATTGATTAATTTCCTTATGGGACTTAAACCTGTGATCGTTTGTTTGCTTGTATTATACACAAGAAATATCATCACAGTATTGTTGCATGTAGTAAAAATCATTGTCTCCTTTGCAGCTGAACCACAGACTGGATTCCAAAGGAGTTCTGTAATGATAGGCAAAGAAATCTTCAACAGACCCCTGGCTGCTATGGCAATCCATCGATGCCCCGCGATTATACCACGTGTTCACCAGTGTATACATAGACTAATGCACCCCCATGCTAGTGCACTGCATTTAGCATGTGTCGTGGCACTGTTGGAGAATATCCTGGGGTTAGGGGAACCATAGCTATCCCTGTTCCCTGGATTACTTCTGATGGTGAAAATGCCGAAGCCACATGCTTTGCTGAGCTCCTAAATCAGCCCTTATCTGTCCCCTTCCCAACCAAGGGAAGACCCATTTTCCCTGAGGAAAACAAGCTGCTTAGTAATTATGCAAACATTGATAAGCGATGTTGATATCCTTATACCACACCCTTCCTCATTACACAAATTCACATCACCTGATCTGCTTCGGTGGAGCAGCGGATCACAGAGGCAGGAACCGGCGGCTCTGGCTAACTCCTGTGCCCGCTGCTAAAGAGAAATGAATATTCACTACATTCCAGGCCCATGGATGTGGAGGGCAATCTTTTTGGCATCCTGGTATGATTGGCGACATTGAGGGAGCCATAGGAGGGCAACAACCCAGCAGCAGGACCGCTACCTCAGCCTTTGTGCAAAGAGGAACAGGAGGAGCACTGCCAGAGCTCTGCAAAATGACCTCCAGCAGGCCAAAAATGTGCATGTGTCTTCACAAATGGTTAGAAACCGACTCCATGAGGATGGTCTGAGTGCTCGATGTCCACAGATGGGGGTTGTGCTCTCAGCCCAACACCGTGTGGCCCTCCAAAGAAATGCCACCCCACACCATTACTGACCCACTGCCAAAACGCTCATGCTGAAGGATGTTGCAGGCAGCAGATCGCTCTCCATGACGACTCCAGACTCTGTCACGTCTGTCACATTTGCTCAGTGTGAGCCTGCTTTTATCTGTGAAGAGCACAGGGCGCCAGTGGCGAATTTGCCAATCCTGGTGTTCTGTGGCAAATGCCAAGTGTCCTGCACGGTGTTGGGCTGTGAGCAAAAAATCTATCTGTGGACGTCGGGCCCTCAGACCATCCTCATGGAGTTGGTTTCTAACCGTCTGTGCAGACACATGCACATTTGTGGCCTGCTGGAGGTCATTTTGCAGGGCTCTGGCAGTGCTCCTCATGTTCCTCCTTGCACAAAGGCTGAGGTAGCGGTCCTGCTGCTGGGTTGTTGCCCTCCTATGGCCCCCTCCACGTCTCCTGGTGTACTAGCCTGTCTTCTGGCAGCACCTCCAGCCTCTGGACACTATGCTGACAGACACAGCAAACCTTCTTGCCACAGCTCACATTGATGTGCCATCCTGGATGAGCTGTACTACCTGAGCCACTTGTGTGGATTGTAGAGTCCGTCTCAGGCTACCACAAGTGTGAAAGCACAACCACCATTCAAAAGTGACCAAAACATCAGCCAGAAAGTATTGGTACTGAGATGTGGTCTGTGGTCTCCACCTGCAGAACCACTCCTTTATTGAGGGTGTCTTGATAATTGCCAATAATTTCCATCTGTTGTCTATTCCATTTGCACAACAGCATGTGAAATTGATTGTCAATCAGTGTTGCTTCCAAAGTGGACAGTTTGATTTACTTGGAGTTATATTCTGTTGTTTAAGTGTTCCCTTTATTTTTTTGAGCAGTACATATCCCAGATCTAATTTATAAACATAATCATAATATAAGTTGTATCAATGGTCGAATAATATCTGTCTAGAAGAAAAGATGCATGAATATGTCATAAATAAGGAGGAACAAAGCACTGACGTATAAAGGCATATAAATAATAATAAAAAATGTACCTATAATATAGATTATAGGCATACGAGTAGCCAAAATATAAAAATCTCCTCAATTTATACTTGTGATTAATATCACCTAATAAATGTGCAAACCACACATACGCAGCAAGATATGCCCAATAACAAATCAATATCAAATGACTAATAAATCATATACTGTAACATGTTAATCTGCAACCAAAGACAATATACACAACCATTAACAATACACCCAAAGGTGTCAATGACAGGCCATCCTATAGAAAATTGGTATAATATGAGCAACTTAAACAAGCCTGAATAAAACCAAGGAACTTGGACTCAATGCGTTTCCCCTTAAATAGGTTCATCAGGAGTAGCATAAATACTTTGCCTCAAGATGATACATGATGACAACCACACCAACCAGGCAGGTATTCCAGGGAATGCAAGGACGAGATGACCCAATAATTGCCAACTTATTAGCATTCATCACTGAAAAATAGGAATATGGCGAATATGGCGGGATGATAAGGTAAAAAAAAAATATATCTTAACTTAACTTAGAGAAAAACGTTTTTGTGCGTATGTACAAAAAGTATAAAAGTGACTGAAAATCCTCCTAAGGCCAGTGTCACACTTGCAACTGCAATGCGAGAAAGTCGGGCAATTCTCTCACATCAATACCCGGCACTCGGGACTGGAGTGTGTGGCTGCGTAGAAATACATGGAGCCGCACACTCCGGTCCCGAGTGCTGGCGACAGTGCGGGGTATTGAGGTGGGAGACTCACGTGAGTTTCTTGCATTGCAGTTGCAAGTGTGACCCCGGCCTAAAGATTAAGATGTTTTAGGGCATTTTAATGTGCTCTGCATATTACACAAATATGTGAAGGACAATGTGGCTTTTTGAAACTTTAATGCCATTACATTATTTATTCAGAATTCTACAATATCAGATAGGAGAAATAATTCAAGGCAATACAGTATGTATTATTCTAACAACCGCAATTCATATGTGTGCAGCTTTTGAAAGAAGTAACAAAGGAAAATATGCTTCCTCTGGTTTATCCTTGTCTCATCATTCCGCAAGTGAAAGGAAATGTTATCTGTTTCAAACACAAGTTCACTTCAATTAAACTAATCAGCCTTAAGCCGCTACTTCCAAATATTTTTACATATCTAGAGCAAACAGCATAAAGAGTTTGAGGAGATTACAATATGCTCATTATAACTAGTAAGGCATTTTGAGTTGAAACTAATTGCAGGAAGATTTATAAAGACATCTCTTGCTATGCTGACGTATTAAAGTGCATTTCACAAATCAGCTGGCAGAAAAGTGTAATAAAGCGGGAGACATGAGGTCTATTCTCACAGGACATGCTGGATCTATTTTTGGAACAATGTGCACACGGTTCATTTCATCCAAATTCATATCAGGAAGAGTTTAGAATAATTTTGCCCAAACTATTGGACTGGACCTATTGACTATATGATGCAATAACTCCCCATAGGTAAGCCCTCATAACAATGGTCTCGTTAGGTCAGGAAAAGGTATTCGATTCTAGTATGCTGCAAACCTGCGGAAAGACAAGTAAAGACACTTGCTCCCAGGAGTCCAGAGAATAAATTGTTACAGAACAGTCAATGCCTTGTTTTTATTGAGACACAGTGGTAAACCACTGCTGAACAGCACAGTACAATGAATCGATAGATTAATGGATAACTCACGAGTGTAGCCACCTTTACCAGGTGGAGGAAGAATGCAATGCAGGTTTATTAGCATGGATACTCTGTAGGGAATATGGTGCTGGTCACAGTCTATAATTCCCATATTCACTGCTCTACTTCTGCTAACTTCACAGTCGGCAGGTTGATCTATGTGTTTTCATATTCGGGACTTGCATTCTAGATAATGAGTATTATAACCCATCTCTTAAATATTTATCTACATTGCGCTGCTTTATTGGCATTCAAAAAATATTATGGCATATATTTAAAATTGGCCACATGCTCTCTGTATGGGTTTCAGTGTAAGGTGGTGGTCATCTTGCTAGCTTTCATTCTTGCTCACTGGCTAAAGGGTTGCTGCTGTCATTTAATCACACAGCATTCAAGTTCATTAGCAGACTGCACAAAATGGTAAGTAATGAATGTAGGAATATTTTAGACTAGCTTGGCCCGTGCGAAATTTTCGCACATTGGTCGTCGGGGAGCAAGCAATTTCAGAAAAAGCAAGCTGGTCAAATGTAAATGTATTTCATGAGATGATGAACACCAACAGGTATTTAGATATATAGATTGGTAATACAATAAATTGGTTTGATAAGTAGAGGCCAAAAAATGTCTTCCGGTTGAGGTTGCCACCTGCAGGTCATTGTGTTTTTTTGCAGGTTTATGAAAATGAATGTTTAAACTGTATTTAGTGATACAATCGTGAATGTGTGGTTTGTTTGGCTCTTTTCTTGCTGAAAGGGGCAACTTTACCTTCCAAATGGTGTATCATGTGTGTGTGGGGCAAAGTAATCACTGAAAAAGCAGTGCATGTTTACAAATGTGTTTACATATGTGACTCACCATTTGTGTGTGTGGGGCGAAGTAATCACCGGAAAAGCAGTGCATGTTTACAAATGTGTTTGCATATGTGACTCACCTGCGGTGAAGTGTGCAATCCTCCAATGTGCCTGAAATAGGCTGGGCAAGCACTTGGGCAAGCTGGAAAGACCCCAAGGCAAATGTTTGGATTTGTTTGTGATGTCTGTAAGCAGCTTTGTGGTAGTGTGCTTTGAGATAGTGTGCTGCCACCTGCAAGTAGTTTGACCTTTCAAATGGCGTATCATTTGTTTTTGTGCCGGTGGAGTATAAACGGAGCAAGTGTGCAATTCAATAGGCAGTGCATGTTTACAAATGTGTTTGCATATGTGACTCACCTGCAGTGAAGTGTGCAATCCTCCAGACAAATGTTTGAATTTGTTTGTGATGTCTGTAAGCAGCTTTGTGGTAGTGTGCTTTGGGATAGTGTGGTGCCACCTGGAGGTCATTTTTCCTTACTGCAGGTTTATGGAAATTAATGTTTAAACTGTATTTTGTGATCAAATCATGGATGTGTGGTTTATTTGGCTATTTTCTTGCTGAAGGGGGCAAGTTTACCTTTCAAATGGTGTATCATTTGTGTGTGTGGATACAGTATGAACAGAGATACAAAGTAATCACCGAAAAACAGTGTTTAGAAATAACAGGATAGCTGTAAGACTGAATATGTCTTTTGAGTGTATGTATTGTTTATTTTTCGATAGATCAATAGTTATGCAAACATAAAAATTGCAATACCGTCATGCGCCTGGGTTCGTACCCTTGAGCCTCTGCTTTGTGGTTGGCTTCTCTGTCTGCTGAGCCACAGCAGATACACCTTTTTTCCCAAGTGTTTAGCTTCTGTTATCCTTGCTTCAGTCTTTTTTTAGAGTAATAGGTGTTTTCATTTACTCATTTGTCTGCCCTATCACCTTTCGGGTGTGGCTTTATGTACTTTCCCCCTGCTGGAATTTCCTGCTGGTGATAGTCTCATTTGGATGTCCAGCCATACTGCTGTAGTTTAAACCAGTCAGTGAAAAACCAGCTAGTGTTTATCTCTCTGCTGTTTGTGGTCATTCCCCTTGACCTATCTTCTGTTTCTTTTTAGGAAGTAGGAGGCATATTCTCCAACGGTACGTACTTATTCCTTTATTTTGTAGTTCATGGTTTGTTTTACTCACTGTGGCATCTATTTTAATTTCAGCACCCTTTCCCTTCTGTAGATAATTTGAACTCTGCTCTGCCCTCCAGTTCTTTAGAAGGAACATGAAGCGCTCGATGACCTTTCAGGTGGTATAGGGCAGAGTTGCCATCGCCTAGTCTGTGGTTTGGGCTGTCTCAGAAAAAAACACTAGAGACTGCGGGGTTAGGATCTCTAGTCTGTATAGGCAGGGTCAGTTGCAGCTTTTAGTGTGTTACTTATTTTCCTGAGTGAGTTATTACACTATCATAACAAATATATCTCGTTAAAGAAAAATGTCTGTCTGCAAATATCAATAACAGATGCATAAAATATGATCTAATAGGATAAGTAGAAGGAAGTGATGCTTTACTTAGTATAATCCGACAGCTGAATACAGATGCATATCTACGTTTCAACCTAGACTGGTCTTTTTCAGGATTATCTGAATGCAAATCAAATTGAGTCATGACAAGACAAATGATAACAAAATAACATCAAAAGTAGTATCCTGTCAGATTATATACTAAACAAAGCATCACTTCCTTCGACTTATCCCATTAGATCATATTTTGCGCCAAAGTTTACCTCTGTTATTGATGACATTAGTCATTTCTTCTGAGCACAATTCATTTTGGCAGTAGTGGAAGCTTATCTACTTATGTCCACAGATATCAGGCATCTCTGCCCATCCTCCATCCCCAGTATCTGACCATTGCGCTGTCTCCATTGCACTGTCTGTGGTCACAATCTCTGAACTCACTGAAATATCATGACAACGGTAAGATAGAGTATCATTGTAAAATACCAGTAAGGGAAAATAATAAACAAAAGATACAAAAAAGATAGAATGAAGTAATAAAGGAATATCAGATCATCTACTTATATATATGCTTCAGGCTAGGGCGAACCCTGTATTACAGAATCTGTTGAAGATACTGTCATATTTGTTTGAGAAATTATTGCAGCATGCAGCACTAGTTTTTTGGGGGGGTAAAATGATAGACTCCAGAGCAAAAACCCAAAAGATTCTATTAGGGTATGTGCACACTTTGAGTATTTGAATGCTAAAATTTCTGCACCATTTCTGCATCTTTTGTTATCTCTTGACAGGAAAAACACAGCACACAGTACGAGTGTTTTTGATGTGTTTTGCATGCGTTTTTGGACAGTAATGAATGCTATATATAAAAAAATAGTGATAGATAATAGATATAGGTTGATAAATATAGATAGACAGACATATAGACAAACTAAAAGACATATAGACATATAATTGCACAACTTTACGACATATTATATATTATTATAGCCTGGGAGCTTATTGGACAGCTTTTATGATAAAATAAATGAAAACAACGACTTGGAGTAATCCCCATTTTTTTAACCAGCAAAGGTAAAGCAGACAGCTGAGAGCTGATACTATCAAGTTGGGAAGGTCCATGGTTATTGAGCCCTTCTCAGCCTAAAAATACCAGCCTGCAGCCACTCCAGACGTGGTGAATCACATTAGATGCACCAATTCTCGCACTACTGCATGGCTCTTCCCGATTGCCCCGGAGCATTAGCAATCAAGGTAATGGAGCTTGGGATTGATGTCAGGTGTGTAGTATCCAAAAACACTACTGACATCAAGGCCTAGTGTTCGTAATGGAGAGGTGTCTATTAGACATTCCCATTACTAGCCCAGTAAGAAAAAAGAAAAACATAGCCAAAAATACTTTATTCAAATAAAAAAAACTCAACACTATCCTTCATTCACCAATTTATTAGAAAGAAAAGCTTCCACGTAGGTCCATTGTAGTCCACCAAATCCGACGTATGTCTATATGGTCTATAAGGTTGGTCGCATGTCTATCTATATTAGCTATCGTTATATATCTATCTATGTATAAAAAAAAGCACAGCAGCACTCTATCAATGCCAAGACATATAATGTCAATGAAAATAACAACTTCCAACTGTATTGTCCCTCAGCAAGATGTACTTACAAAAAAAGCAAAGGTTCTTAGCGTATAAATTGGCCAATTCATGTGTGCCCATCAACCGCAGCAAGGTGACACTTCTCTGATGGGTCCTATCATAACCCTTCCCTATCGTACTGTACATGACACTTTCAGGCTAAAAAGCCTACAATAATGGACAAACATGCTCTTCTGGGCTACAAGCCTACGATTTGAATGGGAAAGAAGATTTGGTTGAGAACACCTGCAGGTCAATGAGAGGAGTGCAAGTGTCAGAGCAGAGGGAGTCACACCCTCCAAATTAGCTATACAAAAAAACCTAACCAGCACCTTCTAAGTGTGAATACATCTTGCTGAGGGACAAAGCAATTGGAAGTTGTTATTTCCATTGACACTATATGTCATGACATTCACAGGGTGCTGCTGTGCTTTTTTATACATATTTTGCAGTCAATGCAGTTTGCACCTATTCACACTTAGGAGGTGTTGGTCAGGTTTTTTGTATATCTATCTATCTATCTATCTATCTATCTATCTATCTATCGCCATTGAATTCACTGCTGTCTGAAAACGCATGTTCAAAACACAAGCAAAAATTATACAAAAACGCAGCAAATACGCAAAGCAATTTTAGATCTGCGTTTTTATAGTGTTGAAGTCAATGGGTGAAAAATCGCTGATAGAACTGACATCCTGAAGACTTGAATCCGCCAGTCACAAATAAGTAAAGTGTGCATGACACTTCAGGATTCTCATTGACTTTGCTGGTATCAGGAATCCCTTCAGGTTTTGTGACAAATCCGGGTGGAACATCGCAACGTGTGCACACAGCCTTATAGTCGGTGGGATCCACGTGTTAGCTGTTGATGCCTCATATTTTCTGCTTCTTTAAAGGAACAGAGAACCAGAAATGTTTAGTGCAGATGAACCTAGCCTTTCACCGAATATATTAATATCTTCTTATTTACATGAATTCTTAAACTAGTTTGGTAAATAAATTGTGAATCTGAAAATTAATTTTTAGAGCGATGAAAAATATCCTGCCAGTTGCATTTCCATAAAGCTTTGATCTTGGCAATTCATAGTTTAAATATTGAAATACTCTTGATTTACAGAGTCCAAATGCAGCTTGTAGTTGAAAGAAAGCTTTTTTGGAGGTTATGTGTATATTCACACTGTGAAATGATTTCACTTCATTGTGGGAAACAAAGTGAATATTCTGAACATCTTGATGGAATCTGGCAGTCAGGCAATCCACTGATTGTTCTGCATGCCTCTCGGAGAATAAATATAGCTACTGTCATTCACGGATACTGGAGAGTTGAGGATACGTTGCACTTCAAGTGTTTGGAAAATCAGGCAAGAAAAGGCAGTATACTGCATCAATTTCTAAGAAATAGAGAATTTACATTTAGGCATTTCTGTTTCAAAGAAAATATTTTCTCAATTGCTTTCCTTATTGTTGTGTCACATATGCGCAGTCAGTAACACGGCACTGACATACAATGATTTTTCTTACGACTCTATTAACTGTGATTTATAAGTTATCATTCCATGTAAATGACCTTTGCAACTTACGAGTTTAAATTTAATTTGAAAGTAATCACTACAATGATAATGGAAATTAATCTAATAATGCAGACAATTGTGTAATTAGACCAAATGGTAGGTAGTCTATTTCGGTTATCAGTATTGGAGTGAGTGGTCTTAAACAATTCATAACCTACAGAAAATAATTCAGCTCACAATTTAGTAGAAGCATAGTATACCTAGCAAGTAGAAATGCGTATACCCAGAGGCTTAAGGCCCCGTCACACATCGCAACTAACCAGCGATCCCGACAACGATATGAACGTGTCAGGGTCGCTGGTATGTCGCTACATGATCGCTGGTGAGCTGTCAAACAGGCAGCTTCACCAGCGATCAGCACAGCGACGATGAGCGCGCTCATCGCTGTGTATCCTTAGTTACCAGCGCGCTGTTGCAGGGAGCTGGTAACCAAGGTACACATCGGGTTTCTAAGGGGCACGCGGCACTTACAAACCCAATGTGTACCTTGGTTACCAGCTCCCTGCATCAGCGCGCTGGTAACTAAGGTACACAGATCGCTATGTGTGATTGGGGGGCTTTAGCTTTGGGTTTAGCACAAAGGGGACATAACATCTCTGGGTGGTCCCCCAATCTGACGTGCTCAAGTTTACAAATGTGATGGGGAACTGTGGCAGACTCGCTCTTATTGAACAAAAAAAAAACTATACAAAGATCAAGAACAATATATCTATAATGCATAAACCATGTACCGGTAGATATGAGTTCTGAAGACCACATAATTGATTTCAGTACAGGTGACCACTTTTCTGATAGAGTTGTTAAATTTTCTCATCTTTTCCATCTCGCCCACACCGCGAAGAAGACTTCTCCCAGCCACAAATTATCTGCAGACTTTGAATCAAAGGCCCATTTCAGTCCTTAATAATGTAAAGAGTGGCTCGTTAATCAATAATCATGCTCAGGAGCCTCTTAATGAAAAATGATAATACAAGAGTGTCCATTAAGTCAATAATAATCCCCAGAACCCTGTTATTGAATAAAATGTCATAGTGTGCCACCTTAATCAATATTATGTCAAGAACACCCTTCTAATACTTTTTATCAAAAGTAGTAAAGCCACCCCCCCAAAAAAAAACATATTAACGATACTTTGAGTTTCAGACCCTGTGGCAGTCCTCTTCTATACAATTAGCAGCCAAGATCAGATTGAACGATGAAGTGATGTCACTGCAGTGCTTGGGCGCGGATGCTGTCTTGCATGGCTCCATTGTCTTAGTCCAAAAGCCTAAAGTGGCCTGCAGCTTACTGAACTAAGAGTGGAAGTGCATGGAGCCCCTGGATTTTATTATATTGGTGCTATTTCTAGCATCTATAGGACTGAGAGTACAACCTTGGTACCAAATTATAAAATAATATAGTAAACTAAACATGGCCAGGAATTATTGTATTTACTTCACCAAACAATATTTTTTAGATAGAGGCTATCTATTCTGGCTCAGCTAGGGGAATGCTAAGCGTGGAGCTATGCCTCTAGGGTACAGTCTTTGTTTCTTTCACACTAAGCCTATGATCCTGTTTTAAGCTTATGCGTTACAAGAACCCTGGGTGGTCAAAAACATTTTTTCTGGTGTTTGACATAGCTGCTTTTTAAACAGCCCCTTTACATCTATATAGAGCATAATTTAACAAAAGAAAAAGATATAAAAATGTAGCAAAATGCCCTATGAGGACTATCATAATTGTCAAACTCGTCAAAGACAAATAGAAATGTGTTTTACAGATTGGTATCTTCAAAGGTTTCATTATACTTGATTTACGTCACTTTCGAAAAACAAGTCTGCAACAGATAACGAGACAAAACAATAGGCTACTGACATGTAATTTTACAAAGAAAAATGCAGTTCTTACAGAGTAATTTTCCTCATGCCAGGTACATTCCCAAATGAGCTCCTACTGAGTTAAGAACACAATCAAGGAGGAAAGAGATGAGCTTTATTAGTCAAAACTGTAGAGGGAAAATGGGAGCTTTAAAGAAGATGGAATATAAAGTATAGCGACATGAAGTCCAACATTATACAACATAAAACATTAGTTGTGTTGTGCTTAATAATGTTCTTCTATAGACTGAAGAAGACTTAATAAAGTCAGTTGTCTGCTTTATTACATAACACTAGCTGGTTGCAGAGAGATGGACAGATCCCAATAGAAAGGACAGGACATAGTGTACAGGAGATAACGCTCCTTTAATGAAAACAATGCACAATGCAACAACATGGAATTAAGATTTGGGAAAGCATTGAACTGTGGGAGACTAGATTATTAAATGAGATAAAAGGTCTTTTTTACAATAAGCGGATAGAATAATCAGGCTTCCTTAGCATGGAAAAAAAAAGTCAGAGCTTATCTATATTATATATATATATACAGTCATATGTAAAAGTTTGGGCACCCCTATTAATGTTAACCTCTTTTCTTTATAACAATTTTGGTTTTTGCAACAGCTATTTCAGTTTCATATATCTAATAACTGATGGACTCAGTTATATTTCTGGATTCAAATGAGGTTTATTGTACTAACAGAAAATTTGCAATCTGCATTTGAACAAAATTTGACCGGTGCAAAAGTATGGGCACCCTTATCATTTTCTTGATTTGAACACTCCTAACTACTTTTTACTGACTTCCTGAAGCACTAAATTGGTTTTGTAACCTCATTGAGCTTTGAACTTCATAGCCAGGTGTATCAAATCATGAGAAAAGGTATTTAAGGTGGCCACTTGCAAGTAGTTCTCCTATTTGATTCTCCTATGAAGAGTGGCATCATGGGCTCCTCAAAACAACTCTCAAATGATCTGAAAGCAAAGATTATTCAACATAGCTTTTCAGGGGAAGGATACAAAAAGTTGTCTCAGAGATTTAACCTGTCAGTTTCCACTGTGAGGAACATAGTAAGGAAATGGAAGAACACAGGTACAGTTCTTGTTAAACCCAGAAGTGGCAGGCCAAGAAAAATATCAGAAAGGCAGAGAAGAAGAATGGTGAGAACAGTCAAGGACAATCCACAGACCACCTCCAAAGACCAGCAGCATCATCTTGCTGCAGATGGTGTCACTGTGCATCGGTCAACAATACAGCGCACTTTGCACAAGGAGAAGCTGTATGGGAGAGTGATGCGAAAGAAGCCGTTTCTGCAAGCACGCCACATACAGAGTCGCCTGAGGTATGCAAAAGCACATTTGGACAAGCCAGTTACATTTTGGAAGAAGGTCCTGTGGACTGATGAAACAAAGATTGAGTTGTTTGGTCATACAAAAAGGCGTTATGCATGGAGGCTAAAAAACACAACATTCCAAGAAAAACACTTGCTACCCACAGTAAAATTTGGTGGAGGTTCCATCATGCTTTGGGGCTGTGTGGCCAATGCCGGCATCGGGAATCTTGTTAAAGTTGAGAGTCGCATGGATTCAACTCAGTATCAGCAGATTCTTGACAATAATGTGCAAGAATCAGTGACGAAGTTAAAGTTACGCAGGGGATGGATATTTCAGCAAGTCAATGATCCAAAACACCGCTCCAAATCTACTCAGGCATTCATGCAGAGGAACAATTACAATGTTCTGGAATGGCCATCCCAGTCCCCAGACCTGAATATCATTGAACATCTGTGGGATGATTTGAAGCGGGCTGTCCATGCTTGGCGACCATCAAGCTTAACTGAACTGGAATTGTTTTGTAAACAGGAATGGTCACAAATACCTTCATCCAGGATCCAGGAACTCATTAATAGCTGCAGGAAGCGACTAGAGGCTGTTATTTTTGCAAAAGGAGGATCTACGAAATATTAATGTCACTTTTATCTTGAGGTGCCCAAACTTTTGCACCAGTCAAATTTTATTGAAATGCAGATTGAACATTTTCTGTTAGTACAATAAACCTCATTTGAATCCAGAAATATAACTGAGTCCATCAGTTTTTAGATATATGAAACTGAAATAGCTGTTGCAAAAACCAAAATTGTTATAAAGAAAAAAGGATAACATTAATAGGGATGCCCAAACTTTTACATATGACTGTATATATATATATATTGTATATACTGTATATAAAATATATTGTGGTGTGACTGGTGGTCGCGTGGATAATTTGAGGTATATGTCACAGGGATGGATGCTCCCTGTGATGCAACCCGGAGTATTTTGTCTTTAGTGCACATGAGCACTAATATGTCGTTTAGGGCACCTGGGTCTGGGTTGTAGGTAGCTATGAGAGATGGGAGGGTCTGGCTACCCATATTACCTCACCTATGGGTGAGGGTGCTAACTGTACCCCTGTTTCCCTGTGTGGGTGGGTGTGAGTTTCAGGACCTGCAGTGAGAACATGACCATGTGACCAGCCCATGTGATTCATACCTCACCTGTGGGTGTGGTTACAAGTTATGTAATGGAGGTGTGTTTCGCATTTGACAGGGCAGAGCAATGCGTCGGAGCCAGAGCCACGACAGGAAGGTAAGAAGAGGACGGCCTCGTATGAAGATGGGAGGTACCGGACCGGACCGCGACACCCATCGGACCGGACCACCCCCCTGGTGAGTATAATCTAATGTGTTTTCTTATCTTTCAGGTTACATCAGGGGCTTATCTACAGCATTACAGAATGCTGTAGATATGTGTTATGAATGAGTCACCGTAGGAGGCAAAAACAGAAATACTAGCTAAGTCCAGAAAAACAGAGAAGTTGGCAGCTATCGGATTGCAGACCCCTGAACCTACCAACAACAACTAGCAGTAGCCGTGGGGGGTTCCTACAGTGCCCTAGACCCCTCGATCACAGCCGGAGAACTAAATAGCCTAAAGACAGAAAGGGAAATCTAAACTGCCCCAGAGCAGACCCCAAAGCAATAGGCAGCCCCCAACATATAATGACGGTGAAGCAAGATGAAAAAACACTCACACAGATAGAAAGATAGGCTGAGCAAATGATGGGGCCCAAGCTATCTAAATAGGACAGGATAGAAAAGCTGCTGTCTGCAATCCGCCAAAACCCTATAGAAACAAGAGCCAACAGACTGATAGGGAAAAAAGCCCTGAAGACGCTAGGCTTCAAAAAGACTATATCAGTACTCAGGTATTTTCTGTAGACTGAGCAAAAAGGAATTCAGCTCACCCCAGCAGGGAATGGCAGAAATCCAGAAAAACAAGGCAAAACAAAACCAAAAGACAAATGCAAAAAGCAGAGCAGAAAATTTAGCTTTTGAGGAGCAGGAATCAGACTGGTCTCCTAGAATCCCTCAGAGAAATCACCCGCAAGGCAGAAGGGCATCGGCTGCCTTATTTCCAGTCAGCAATTCCAGTCACCCAGTCATCATCGCAGAGATATGGCACACAAAAACACTTAATAAGTAACATTTCCCACATGTTTACTTTACATCAGCACTATTTTAGAACCAAAATGTTTTTGTTAGACAGTTATAAGGGTTAAGTTGACCAGCGATTTCTCATTTATACAACATCATTTCTTTTTTAGGGACCACAACACATTTGAAGTCACTTTGAGGGGTCTATATGATAGAAAATACCCCAAAGTGATACCATTCTAAAAACTGCACCCCTAACGGTGCTCAAAACCACATTCAAAAAGCATAGGTTCTCCAGGTTCTCTTTGGTTATAACATGGTACCAGGAAGTAATAACAGCTGCAATCAATGCCTGTTTGTTGCTCGATCGCTTACTAGAAACCAATCGCTTTAATCTTGACCACAGATTTTCGATAGGGTTCAGATCAGGACTATTTCCTGGCCATGAAAGCAGAGAAATTTGTTTGCTTTCAAACCATTTTAAATGTCTAAATGTTTAAATGTTTGTAGTGTGACATGGTGCTCCATCCTTTTGAAAAAATAATTTTGGTCTATTTCTTGCCAAGATCACAAATTGATGGGATGAGCTTTGGTTCAAGGACATCATGAATATATTTCAAAGCATTTACAGTTTCCTCAAGGACCTGTATTCTCCTAATTCCATACAAGGACATACAGCCCCACAGCATGACATTCTCAGGATGTTTCATTGTACCTGTCTTACATTCTGGAAGACAGTCTTCCTTTGGCCTTCTCCGAACATAACGCATTCGGTCATTCTCGTTTCATCGCTCCAGATTATTTTCTTCAAATCTTCAGGTGTCCAGCTAAGATGTTCTTTGGCCCAGGAAATTCTCTTTCTTCTGTGTTTAAGATTTAGGAATGGCTTTTTCCTTGGTGTTCATGCTTTCAGACCGGCATCAAGTAGTCGGCGACGTACTGTTCTATCCGACACCGAAACTCCTTCATCGTGCAAGAACTGGTTGAGTTCCTTGGCTGATGCTCTTCTGTTTTGCAAGGCTAACCTAACAATTCTTCTGTCTGTTTTTGGAGCTGTTGCCTTTTTCCTTCCTCTTCCACTCTTAGTTTTGATGCTGCAACTATCAGCAAAGCGTGAACACAGTTTTTGCACTCCAGAAGCAGGGACTCCACCATCCATCTTCCTAGCAATTGCTCTTAAACTGTATCCCTCCTTCCTCAAAACAATAGCCGTAGCTCTCTTTTTTGGATACCAATCAGACCTTTATGTAGCTGGCATGAATAAGCCTCCTTACCTTGACAAGCCAGAGCTGGTATGTCACTCTCCGCAAGGAGAAACCTTACCCCTTAGACCTCAGTCCAGAGCCTCTCACCTAGCCAAATCAGATCTCATACTTTGCACTGATGAGGGCCAATAGCCCGAAACACCGTGTCTGCAAATTGAGATTCTGATTTGGCTTTTATCCTAAGTCATATTACAAGACTCGTCAAAGGGTTGATTGTGACTTGTAGGATTGCTACTACCAATAGGTGTGCTGTAGAGTAAAAGTCCTCTTTCTCTCTGAAGAGGCAATTTGCATATAACATTTTATGAAATTTCCAAGGATAAGCAAATTTGAACAATTTTCAATTCGTGTTGCACGAATCACCACAAACATGCTCAATGTCACATTGCTTATGACTTCACCATCTACAGAAGGCTCACATGACTTTAAAGGGAACCTGTCACCAGTTTTTTCATGTCTGAACTAAAACTAGCAACTTAATCAGCACCTGTGCTGCATTCCACAAAAGAGTATACAACCCCCTGACTCCCACGTATGCCCTCCCAAAACCTTTTTAAATTCTCCCATGCTCTATGTAAATCCTGCCGGTCCGACATCCTTGCTGAGGCGTCTAGCCCTCCTCCTGGCTTCTGATTGCCGTTGTGCTGCTCTTATTGATGTGGATGACACCTCCTGTGTCATCTACATAGGCAGGTGAAATCTTGCGCATGAGCAGAGACATTGCCGGTTCACGCTTGAACATGTTGATTTGCCCAGGCAGTCAGAGCCTAAAGCATAAGTGCGCATGCGCCCTACTGTGGGCAGAGTTTAAAACATAAGGGTGCATGCACCCTTATGTCGTAGGATCTGCCCGCAATAGGGCAGAGCAAAGTGCACAGTCGCGAGCCAGTGATGTCTCTGCTCAGATGTGAGATTTTGCCCTGCTATGTGGATCATGCAGGAGGCGTCATCCACATCCATCAGTGCAGGTGAGCAGCGATCAGAAGCCAGGAGAAGGGATATACACCTTAGCAAGGACACCTATAGGAACGGACCAGCAGGATTTACATTGAGTGCAGGAGAATTTCAAAAGTTTTTTGGGGGATATACAGGGGGAATCAGGGAGTTATACAGTATACCCCTTAATGGAATACAGCACAGGCGCTCATTAAGGTGCATGTATTAGTTCAGACATGAAAAAAATGCTGACATGTTCCCTTTAAGTGTGGCCATATGGGCTTCACTATAATGACTAACGCAATTTGGCAACCCTACATGCCACAGCAATACAACAGCCTGTTATTGCATTAAACTTAATGGACATGTACCTACCTAGCATTTCTTTTTCAGTACATTTTCAAAAGGGTTGAATAATTTGCTGTAAACAATTGTGAAAAGTTGTATAAAAGAAAAAGCGCCACAGCACTAAGAATGTGGGAGCCATTAGCAGCACCTGCACTGCCACTGGCACCAGGCATCCAGGCAGTAGTACTACCAAACGTAGGTCATAAAGGGCCTCCTTCGCCTATGGAAAGCATATTAGTAAAGAGGATGTGAAATGCATTATGGAATAATGCAGGCATGAACAGGAGCAGAAATGAATTCTTTTGCTCTGCCGTCCAGCATAGCAAGTTACCCAAGTTCTTGTTGTACCACATGCCTCTTAGCCTGCTGTGCCATCACCACGGGTTATTATATCCACCCTAACCTGCAGCTTTGGGAATCCATCTCACCCGTTGAGCCCAACAGAACTCCGAGAACATGGATTCCAAAGTTGCAACACCGTTGCTGTTGGAAATGGAGTACTGTATTTGTCTAGACTGGCTTTGCAACTTGCTGACAGCCAACAGGAACGGGATATGTTTTTACAAAAGAGAGCCACTGCTAACCTGCGAAAAAATTCAGCATTTACTCAGCGTAATTTTGTCTGCCTCTTATCTACAGAAGCACATCAAAAAGCAGAAATGACTACAGCACCGAGGGTTATCATCTTCTGAAACAGGTCATACAAAAGAAGATCTAAAAAAAAAAATTGTTTCTGAAAGGTCTCTTCAGAATTTTCTTAGAAAGAAGAAATCTTTGAGCTAAAATTATGATTGTTTTATTCTTAAAACAGCACTCTCAATAACTGCCATGATTATCCCCAAATGTTCTTTCAGTACACAAATGACCTGTATACTGAAATTTTTTTTAAGCTTTTACTTCTACACAATACTCCAATTCTAACTGATACTGAGCCAGCACGATTCCATTAGCCATTTGCCTCCTTTGCGATACCATACCAGGTATTCTTTTCTAAGATACTTTCATTGGCTAGAGCAGTTTGAATTTACCAAATATTAGGCTAAGTTCACATTGGGCGTCTTTGCTGCGGTTTTTTAATGCTTTTTTATGCTAATTTTCAGCTGCATTTGAGAATACTAGATATGTTTATGATATGAGATTTTAGAAATTTCATACACACAGCTTGGTTTTTTGTCATCAGTATTTTGTGCTTTGCTTGGATTTTTGGACATACAGCATGTCACTTATTTCAGCGTTTTTTTCAGTGTTTTTCACCCTTTGCATTGAATGGAAAAATCGCATGAAAAAAAGGCAGCAAAACCTGCATTTTTGCAGCAGCTTCTTTCCTGCCAAGCACTCAGGTCTTGCTGCAGAAAAAAAAAACACAGTAAAAATGCCCAAAGTGAACTTAGCATAAGTCACATAACATTTATTTAGGCTGTGTTCACGCTGCAGCCTTAAAACACAACAGCTTTGCGGTGCTGCAAACTTTCCACTGTTTCCCTGCACACTCACTTAATTTTGTACAGAAATAGTCATTATGATTGACCACCCGGTTTTGCAGGTAAAATAGATGATTCCCGGCAAGATTAACCCCTTAACAGCTGGGGACACGAATTAAAACGGCGGTTGCTAAGGGGCCTTATTCCCTCATTGCATTTTAAAACGACAATCGGAAATAAGGCTGTAGCACCCCACAGAATGAGAGAACATGATAAGGGCCGCATTGTCCGGTCCCTGATCACGTGATCGCCGTTATTCAGTGAATAATGGCAATCACAAAAAAAGTGTACTGGCTGTTTCAATCATTTGATCTCTCACCTTCCTCATGATCAAGGATACCCCACAAGGTGAAATTTTGCATGGTGCCCCAGATCGAAGTCGATTGACAGTTATTTTTAATTTCTTCCATTTTCTTACTATTGCACCAACAGTGTTCTTCTTCTCATTCAGCATCTTACTTATGGTTTTGTAGCCTATTCCAACTTTGTGTAGGTCTATAATCTTGTCCCTGACATCCTTATAAAGCTCTTTGGTCTTGTCCATGTTGTAGAGGTTAGAGTCTGACTGGTTAATTGAAACAACAAAATACTGACAGGCACATCCTTCTCAAACTAGTCTGAATAGGTGCATACCAGGAGCATCTACCTCCATATACAATATACAAAAAAAGGTTGCACTTTATCGTGCTAAAGCATGCCAATGTGAAATATATGAAAAATGAATACCAATACGGCTTTGGAATATTAGGAAAAAATTAATGAGATGCTTTGCACAAAATTTATCTATCCAATGTGAACATCTCTCCTAGGCCGGGATCACACATGCGAGGAATACGGCTGAGTCTCGCATGTTAATACCTGGCACTGCCACCGGCACTCAGGAGCGGAGCGTACGGCTCCATGTATTGCTATGTGGCCACACGCTCCGATCCGAGGGCCGGCGGCAGTGCCGGGTATTAACTTGCGAGACTCGGCCATATTCCTGGCATGTGTGATCCCGGCATTAGGCTGATGTCTGAATTCCTGGGTCAATGTGGACACCTCTCTCAGCAATGCCTGCATTTATGGGTAGATCGGAACCTGCGGTAATTAAAATTACCACATGATGAATGGTGGAGTGCTCGGTCAGTAAGCAAACACAGAAACAACAAAAAACTGAGTGAAGCCATTACTTGAAAATAAACATAAAAAAAGCCAAATTAATGTTTGCAAATGTATACAGGAACAAAGACCTTCATTTTTGGAGACATCTTGTGGTCTGATGAAACTAAAATTGAACTTTTTGAGCATAACGACCACCGTTACGCGTGGAGTAAAAAGGGAGAAGCTGGAGGCAGAGGCGTATCCAGGGGGCAGCCGGGGCATGGGCCCTGTGTGCAGCCGGCAGGGGGGCGCAACCGGACAGCCTAATGCGGCGGTCTGCAGTGTCTCCCCCCGGCGGCTGCATTCTGCCGCCCTCCGGACTGAGAGTTGGTAGTTCTTTGTGTTGGCTGTCAAGCTGCCAGCCAGCACAGAGAAGCTGTAGTGTGCCAGCTCCCAGGGATCAATTGTACTCACGTCTTTACAGATGCGAGTACAACTGAAGCTCTGACCACTGGGTCAGAGTGACGTCAGCAGCATGATCAGGTTATATGATCATGCTGCTGACGTCACTCGCCGGCGCCCAGAAGCATGAAGAGCATCGCTGGTAAGTGCTCCACTCTTGAGCTGAAGAAACCACTAAAGATTAAGGGGGGGTACATAATGTCTGTGGGGATTTGGAGTGGGGATGGGGGTTATTTAATGAATGGAGAGATTTGGAGTGGGGATGGGGGTTATTTATTGTGTGGGGGGATTTAGAGTGGGGATGGGGGTTATTTAATGTGTGGGGAGATTTGGAGTAGGGATGGGGGGTACTTAATGTATGGGGGGATTTGGAGTGGAGATGGGAGTTATTTAATGTGTGTGGAGATTTGGAGTTGGGATGTGGGTAACTAAATTTGTGAGGGGTACTTAATATGTGTGGGGAGATTAGGAGTTGGGATGGGGGTTATTAAATGTGTGGGGGGGATTTGGAGTAGGGATGGGGTAATTTAATGTGTGGGGAGATTTGGAGTAGGGATGGGGGGGTTATTTAATGTGTGGGGAGATTTGAAGTAGGGATGGGGGGTTATTTCATGTGTGAGAATTCGGAATCCTGCAATGTCAGGATTCAGCTCTGCAGATTCCAGTACTCATCACATAGACAGTTCAAACATATGCGACTCCCATACTTATGGTTCTGTGACAACAAGCTTCTCTTCCTGCTTCTTTCAGTTTTTCACTGAACATTGAGAGCATTAGGGAGAGCAGCTCGTCGGTGCATGACTAAGTGTGCAAATCGCATGTGTGCTTGGGAGGGATGGGGCACAGAACCGAATTCTTGCCCCGGGTGCCAGAAAGTCTAAATACACCTCTGGCTGGAGGGGGGCCCCTGTAGGCAGGGGCATATTGCCCACAGTGGCAGAGTATTCAGCCGCTATGGGGCCAGTGTGTCAAGATTATGGGTGGGATTGAGAGGGGCCCAGTGTCATGCAGAATCGGGCCCCTCTCACTCACTCCCATAATCATGCCACTATGAAGAGCCAGGGATAGAGTGCAGGAGTTCAAAAAGGGGAAGTGTCATGCAGGGAGAGATGCTGGCCAATGAACGCTTTCCCCACCAGACTGATGAGAGCGCTCACTGGCTGCCGTCTCTGTCTTCTTGCATGGCGTTTCCCAATGGTGACTACATAGGGGACATCAGTGGAGGAAGAGCAGGACTAAGGGTCCAGTTACATTTAGCGATGCACCAGCGATCCCGACAACAATACGACCTGGTTAGGATCGCTGGTGTGTCACTAAATGGTCGGTAGTGAGCTGCCAAACAGGCAGATCTCTCCAGTGACTCAGCAGCGATCCAGCGATCCATCGGGGGTCGCTGTTACCTGTCACACTGCAGCGATTCTGATGACTTCCATCTGCGTCTATGAGTTCTGCGTCGCCAACGACATTGCTAGTCGGCGCCGAACACTGCGATGCATGCCGGCCAGCAGGACGCCAACAACGAAAAAATGGCCCAGGCCATTCGAGCATGATCAGCGATATCCAGCGCGGGGGCCGGTCGCAGGTACATGTCACACAAAGCGAGTTCGCTCTTGCGTCACAAAATCAGTGACACTTTAGCGATCTCGCTATGTGAGAAAGGCCCTTTAGTGTGTCTTCTGCTCCATCCAATGTTTTATTCTCAGCAGGCTGCTCCATCTCAGAGAAGAGGTCGGGGGAGGAGGCTCACTGCATGGGCCAGCACAGTACAGCAGGAAGCTGATATCAGTCCTCTCTTTTGTGTCCCCATCCCCCACAGTGGGTTCTGCAGCCCTCACCAGCTGATCTCTGTACTGTGAGGCAGACCTCCTACACGGCTCATCTGAACACCTGAGGGCTTAAAATAGTATGTGTGTTTTGTGAGGTAGTGACCCCTGTTACAGCTAGGGGGCACTGTATGTGCTCCTCAGGATACGCATGGAGGCGTAATGGTTATACTGAGACAGTGACCGGCATCATTGTGAATGGCCGGTATGTGTCGCAGAGGAGATCCTCTGCACTGTAAGCCAGTAATGTTGCTCTGGGACCTGTAGTCCTACAAGCCTTGTTTTTGTTGGTTTACTTATAAGGGGGTTTACAGGGTTAGTCGGAGAGCTGGATGGGACTAACTACACATACACCGCCCACCTATGGGGGTGGTTACAGCTACATAATGTGACCATGGTTTGGGTCACATGGTCATAGTGTATGGACCTGAATGGTCAGAGTGTAAGGTCCTAGATGGCCTGTGTTGGAAGATCCTGGGAGTAGGATTGGACTCATGAAAAGCACATGGTGAGGCAATGGACCTGAAGGCCTGTGTGTTGGAAGGTCCAAGGAGAGAACTTCCTGAATAGCACATGGAGAGGCCGTTTGTGCAGAGTCTGTGACAGCACTACATTGGGGAAGCTACTGTTCCTTCTGAGGGTCTGGACAGTCGGAAATACCCTGGTCAAAAGGACGGTGATCCCAGTAAGGCAGCTTCCACAAGAGAGAGGACTGACAGGAGTCAGCATGTGGAGCAGGAGTTCCAGGAAGGTAACTCCAGAAAGGGGGTTAAAATAACGGCAGAGAAGTATCTGCCAATGGAACAGACTGTCGGTGTTTATTATGTTCTGTTGATATATGTAATGAACTGTTAGGTGTGCGGTCACCCATGGTAACGGGACAAAGTGAAAAGTCTGGCGTGTTTAGTGACTGTGTAGTTGAGCTGTGAACTGTGAAGTGTTATGGACTATGTGTTAGGTCTGTGAAGTGTAACATGGCCTACGGTATGGTTTATGATGCTTAAATAAACCCAAATTGATGGTTTTGTGAGGAAAAACGTGCCTGTGTTCCTTCATCCAGTCGCCAAGCGAGTGTCCCCCAACACAAGCAGTAAGGACTGTCTTACAGTTTGTATATGTACATATGCGTGGGTGTGTGTGTACAGTATATGTATATGTGCATATGTATGTACAATATATGTGTGTATCTAAGTGTATGTATGTGTGTGTACATCTGTATATCTGTGTATTTGTGTGTACTGTATGTATGTACGGTATATGTATGTGTGTATCTGTGTGTTTATATATGTACGGTATATGTCTGTGTATGTATGTACGGTGTATGTGTATGCACAGTATATGTGTATGTTTCTGTGTGTGTATGAACTGTATATACAGTATGTGTATGTATTACGATATGTGTATGTACGGTATATATATGTACGGTATACGTATGTAAGGTGTATGTGTGATCCATCGGATTGTAGATAACTTGCTGTTCACTGGGGATTTGACCACTGGGCCCCCCCAGAAATTCTGAGAACAGGGGTTTGCAGTCTTGTCCTGGATGGAGCAGACGCTTTGCCTCTGCTCTATTCATTATCTATAGAGCTGCTGAGCTCTGAGCTCGGGTATTTCCATCAGTTCCATAGACAATGAATAGAGCAGATACCAGATGATAGACACCAGACATATAATTCAAACAGATATAGATGACAATACTCCGTGTGAATATGTAATCACCACCAGTGCCCACACAGGGGGATTAAAATTAATAAGGTTCAATGCTCAAAGAAAGTATAGAATGTATAGAGAAAAAATGCACCAAAAGAACCAGAAATCGCTAAAATATAACACTTTATTGAAAACACAGCTAAAAAGGTATATAACAATGAATGTATACCAGGGCGATTAGACAGCTACCAATACAGGTGGAACTGCAGGTAAGAGGTAAGTAAAAGTTTCACAATTCCCATAAAAGATAACATGAGCATGTATTATTACAAGTAAGTACCATAATGTTAAGAGAACAAAAACTACAAGTGAAGATCACCAGTAGTGATAAACAAGTAAAAGGGCAAAAAGACCATAATTAATACATAATTACCTCAAAAACCTGCAGTGCCACAACCCCTACGTGCGTTTCGGCAGACTGTGCCTTCTTCCGGGAGAGTGGCATCGTCAGGTTTGGAGGGAACTAAATACTATGGCCAGCCAATCAATAATTTAAACCCAAATGACGGAGCCATAAAGCGGCGCATGCGCTGCTAATACATAAGGAAGCCGCATCACTAAGGACGTCATCGGGTACATGCTAAGGGGTACGGACGAAAGGACCGTCCAAATTCACGTGACCGGGCCCATGTCCACGCCGGAAGTTAAAGCCGTTCATGATGCCTGGCAACCCAATGATAGCGCGCATGCGCTCTGGTCACAGTGGACATAGAAGGGAGGAAAATGAAAATGTTGGCCGGAATGAAAAAAGACACCAGCTGGGCATGTAAAAATATTTACAATAATAATAAAAAAGAGAAAGAAAAGAAGAATAAAAGTTAGATACATGTCAGGACAACTAGCAGGTCATATTATAACAATAAAAACTTGTGTACAGTGCACTATCGTGAAAATAATAAAAGGATAAAACATTGCATCATACACATCATTAATTATAAGTGAAAAAAAAGCATCAAAAAGCCAAAAAGGTTGTGCAAATTGTGAGTGAATGATAATTAAGATAATCATAAGTGATAATATATAATAATAAATATATTGTAAAAAATATTAGTTGATATGATTAATATAATTTCAGTAATAAAACTACTGTAGAAGTCCTCTTCCTTATCATGTAGAAAGATATTCAAAATCAAATGACATCAAATGACAAAACAAAGACTGTTTTTTAAAAATAAAATTAAAAACGTAAATACAATACATATACGGTATATATAATATATAAAAAGCTCAAATGTGTGTATGTATGTATGTATGTATGTATGTATGTCCGGGATTGGCATCCGCACCGTCGCAGCTACAGCCACAAAATTTGGCACAGTCACACATCTGGACCCCGAGAGAGTCCTAGGCTATGTTGTGAGGCGAAATTTTAACCCCGCACATTCCAATTCACCAAACAATTTTACCCCTATCTACTTAATGGGGAAAAAGTGTGTGTTTATCAAGCCCCGCCCCTCATTATGATGTCACAATGGTTGCCATGGCGACGCTGATGTCATCATAGGTTGCAAGCTCCGCCGCTCATTATGATGTCATAATGGTTGACTGTGGGATGGAGGATGTGTGATGGGTATATGGGCACTGGACTATGGGATGGAGGATATGTATGACAGGTATATGGGCACGGTACTATGGGATGGAGGATGTGTGATGGTATATGGGCACTGGACTATGGGATGGAAGATATGTATGAAGGGTATATGGGCACGGGACTATGGGATGGCGGATATGTATGATGGGTATATGGGCACGGGACTATGGGATGGAGGATATGTATGATGGGTATATGGGCATGGGACTATGGGATGGAGGATGTGTGATGGGTATATGGGCACTCGACTATGGGATGGCGAATATGTATGATGGGTATATGGGCATGGGACTATGGGATGGAGGATGTGTGATGGGTATATGGGCACTCGACTATGGGATGGCGAATATGTATGATGGGTATATGGGCATGGGACTATGGGATGGAGGATGTGTGATGGGTATATGGGCATGGGACTATGGGATGGAGGATGTGTGATTGGTATATGGGCACTCGACTATGGGATGGAGGATATGTATGATGGGTATATCGGCACGGGCCCATGGGATTGTGGCTATGTATGATGGGTATATGGGCACGGGACTATGGGATGGAGGATAATTATAATTTGCTATAACTAACCACAGTTAGTTACTATGCCCGGGCAGCGCCGGGCTCTTCAGCTAGTATATATATATATATATATATATATATATATATATATATATATATGAAACAAAAAAGACACCATATAAAAACACACATAGGCAAGTACCATAATTCAAAGAAAGGGAGAGAAACTCAATGTTTCATTTAAGCTCTGTGGTTGTAGGGTACGCAATTCCCAAACTGCAGCTGAACAATGAGGGAGCGGCTTGTAGAAGAAAGACGGACACCGGTGGATAACCACTGACCCGGTGTTAGCAGGCACGAACCCTGTTGCTTCACGAAGCTAGTACCAGCCGGCGAACAACCGTAACCTGTTATAATGCGTCAGTCACCAGGCTCATTCATCCATCATCACACATACACTGAGTACTATAGCCTCAGAGTCTATCATAGCGCATGGCGGGGCGGCCATGCGAACCTTTTATAGCGGTGCCCTTCCGGAACCTTCCTGATCCTCCTGATGGGCCAATCAGAACTGGAGAAGGACCTGAGCATGTGACTCCCCATCCCAAATGGGAGATCATCTCATGAGCATGCTCAGTGGACCGAAGGAAGGACTTAGACTCTGGAGTCTTTTGCTGCTGGCCAGGCTGCATTGCCATGACTGGACCCGAGGTGGCAGCAGCAACCGAACCCACAATGCTGGTATGGGCAGGACACCGGGATCGTGGAGTCTGCTGAGCAGGCTCCACTACGGCTGGGGAGGAATGTGAGATTGACGATGGCAAGGCTCGGGATTCCCACTGTGCAGCAACCGAAACCCGACGCCTAACATTACCCCCCTCCCCTCTGAGCCTCGCTACGCTCAAATGCCGCAATAAGGAGCGGAGCGTGGATATTCTTCGCTGGCTCCCAGGTCCGATCCTCAGGACCATGACCCTTCCAGTCCACCAGATAAAACTTTTTGCCACGCACCACCCTGCATCCCACGATGGCATTGACCTCAAACTCGTCCGAAGACAGGTCGGATGTCCCAGCAGATGACTCGGAAAACAGGGACAAGTGAGCAGGCTTAAGAAGGGACACATGAAAGGTGTCAGAAACGGCCAAGTGGGGGGGAAGAGCCAGGCGATAGACCACAGGGTTGAACTGCTCCAGGACCTTGAAGGGACCAATGTATCGCGGTGCAAACTTGGTAGACTCGGCCCGCAGCCTGATATATCTGGCAGAGAGCCACACCAAGTCGCCGGGGCAAAAGTTGGAGTGGGACGCCCTCATTCTCTCCTTAGAGGCCCAGATGGCATCCTGAGTGTGATCCCAAATGTCGCGAGCCTCCACTGCCCAGTCTGCCACCCTGGAATCAGTGGAAGACACTGGCATCAGGACGCGCGGATGCTGGCCGTAATTAAAGAGGACCGGGGTCTGACCAGTGGAATCAGCCACTGCATTATTCAGAGCAAATTCTGCCCAAAATGTCGCAGGTATGTGACCAGAGTTTGGTTAGCTCTCTCAACCAACCCGTTCGTCTCGGGGTGATAGGACAAATTTAGCTCAATGCTGAGCAGACTGCAGAGCTCCCTCCAAAACCGAGATGCAAATTGGGGACCCCGGTCACTAACTATCTTGTCCAGCATACCGTGCAAACGAAATACGTGCTTTATGACCAGCGCAGCGAGACCACGGGCAGAAGGCAGTCGCGCAAGTGGCACCAAATGCACCATTTTAGAAAAATGATCGGTGACCACCCAGATGACCGTGCTGCCACTGGATTTGGGCAGGCCGACCACAAAATCCATGCCGACCATCGCCCAGGGTTTGTCTGCCACTGGCAAGGGGTAAAGTAACCCAGCCGGCCTCTGCCTAGAGGACCTGTTCCGAGCACAGGAGACGTATACCTGAATATATTCTCTCGTGTCCCGAGCCATGTGCGGCCACCAATAAGTCCTTGCCAGGATGTCCGTGGTCCGCCTAGTTCCAAAGTGACCACCCACCCTGGACGCGTGCGCCCATGTGATAACCTCTGGCCGTAGGCGGGGAGGAACAAAGGTCTTGACCGGCGGCACTGACTCAAGAGCAACCGAGGCCATGGTCCTCAGACTCTCAGAGGGGACGATGAGCCAAGGTTCAGCCTCCTATTCCTCCGCTGACACCACCGAGCGAGAGAGAGACGTTCTTCCCTCCGGACAGAGAGTGCAGGGTGAAGCGGAAGCGGGAGAAGAAAAGCGACCACCTGGCTTGGCGAGAGTTCAACCGCTGGGCCATTTGTAAATACACCAGGTTTTTATGGTCAGTGTACACCTGAAAGGGGAACCGGGCTCCCTCCAAGAGATGTCTCCACTCGGAAAAGGCCAACTTCATTGCCAGCAGCTCCCTGTCCCCGATGGAGTAGTTTCTCTCCGCCGGTGAGAAGGTCTTGGAGAAAAAGAAGCAGGGATGCTTCCGACCTTGAGCATCCTTCTGGAAAAGGACTGCTCCTGCACCGACAGATGAAGCATCTACCTCTAGGATAAAGGGTTTATCCACATCGGGACGATGGAGGATAGCAGCGCCAGCAAAATGGGTCTTAAGAGACGAGAAGGCTACGGAGATCTGTTCCGACCAAACCTTAGGATTGGCTCCCTTTTTGGTGAGGGCGAACAAAGGAGCCACCAGTGTGGAGAAATGGGGAATGAACTGGTGGTAGTAATTAACGAACCCCAAAAACGCTACACCGCTTTATGAGAGTGGGGCTCCTGCCAGTCCATTACCACCTGTAATTTGGCAGGATCCATAGCCAAACCCTGGGCCGAGATGATATAGCCCAAGAACAGCAAATACTCCTGCTCAAATTGACACTTCTCCAACTTGGCGAAGAGAGAATTCTCCCGCAAACAGTCAAAGACCCTGCAGACGTCACTCCAGTGGGAGGGCAAATCTGGAGAGAAGATGAGGATGTCATCCAGATAGACCACCACCGAGGTGGAGAGCATATCGCGAAAGACATCATTCACATAGTCCTGGAAGACAGCTGGTGCGTTACAGAGGCCGAAGGGCATGACCAGAGACTCATAGTGGCCATCTCTGCTATTAAAGGCTGTCTTCCACTTGTCCCCTTCACGTATGCGGATCAAGTTGTAAGCCCCCCGTAGATCTAGCTTAGTGAAGATCCGGGCCCCTCGCAACCTGTCAAACAGCTCCGAGATCAGGGGAAGAAGATACTTGTTTTTGACGGTAATGGCATTGAGACCTCTGTAATCAATGCAAGGGTGCAGCTCTCCACTCTTCTTCTGTACGAAGAAGAACCCTGCCCCCGCTGGTGACACCGACTTCCTAATAAACCCTCTTGCCAGGTTCTCCCGGATGTATTGTGACATGGCCTCCGTCTCCGGGAGAGACAGAGGATATAAGCGGCCTCGAGCAGGCTCTGCGCCTGGCAAAAGGTCTATAGGACAGTCGTAGGGATGATGAGGCGGAAGAGTCTTTGCAGATTTTTTAGAAAACACGTTTGCGTACTGCTGGTAGTGACTTGGGAGTGCGGAGAGATCCGCGAGCACCTCAGTGGAGGCTAACTGAACGCAGTCCCTCATGCATCTACCCTCACAGGACTTGCTCCAACTCAGTACTCTCCCTGAGGACCACTCTATATGAGGAGAACGGCAACGGAGCCAGGGAACTCCTAGGAGAACCTGGTCGATGCACTCGGGCATAATGAGCAGAGACAACGTCTCGTGGTGGGACGGTGAGATTGAGAGCCCAAGGGGTGCTGTCTGGTGTGTAATTTGGGATGGTAAGGTCGAATAGTTGACCACCCTGATGGTCATGAGGTGAGGAAGTGGCACCAAAGGAACTGCGTGCTGTTGGGCGAAGACCGAGGACATAAAGTTTCCCTCTGCCCCAGAATCCACGCATACCTCAAACTCCCAAGTGGATGCAGCAGTCTCTAACGTCCCTCGGAAGGACAGTTTGGAGGAGAAAGTTCCAGTGTCTAGTAGGCCTCCTCCAACTACCACTAGATGTGATCGTTTCCTGACGGTTGCTGGAAACAGCGTGCAGAGATTTCCACCGGGCGTGACTTGGAGCCGGTGCGAGACACCTCCATGGCGTCCGGGACATGACTCCCAGAGCGGGGGGTTCAAGAGGTTTAGAGAAGGCGGGAGCCAATCTAATCCTCGGTCTGGACTGAGAACGCTCCAACCCACGCTCCGTAAATCGGAGATCTATGCGGGTGGAAACAGTAATCAGCTCCTCCAGACTAACGGGAACCTCCCTGGTGGCTAGAGCACCTTTAACGTGCTCCACCAAACCTCTCCAGAACACAAGGATGAGTGCCTTATCAGGCCATTCCAAGCCAGTGTCCGGAAGCAGACGGCATAATGGCTGACCGAGAGGGATCCCTGTGTTAGTGCCAACAATTGGAGAGAGGTGTCGTGTGTGACCCGTGGCCCCAAGAAGACCTGCTTTAGGGACGTCAGGAACTGAGCAGTACTCAGAAACACGGGGTCACCACACTCTCACAGTGGAGAGCCCATTCCAAAACCCTGCCCGACAGGAGGGAGATTATGAGCCCTACCTTAGCCCGCTCTGAGGGGAATCGGGCGGCCAGTAACTCAAGCTGGATAGAGCACTGGCTCACGAAACCCCTACAGGCGGCACTGTTGCCTGAGAACTTGTCGGGCAATGGGAGACGGGACAATGTCAGGACAGGAATGGATGTAGAGGCGTGGGAGACCGCCTCTACTGCCGCCTGGACGGCGACTGCAGTGACGTCCGCAGCTGAGGCTGAGCGCTCGAGAGCAGACAACCTGCCCTCCAGCTGCTGGACATATCGCTGCAGGCGCTGCTCGTCCGTCATTGTTAGCCATGCCCTGGCGCTATGATAATGTTATGGGCTGGCGGAACGCACCAAATAAATAAAGATGAAATAATATATGAGGTGCATTTGCAGCCGGGCCCTCCGTGCAGAGGTGACTAACTGCAGCTGAACAATGAGGGAGCGGCTTGTAGAAGAAAGACAGACACCGGTGGATAACCACTGACCCGGTGTTAGCAGGCACGAACCCCTTTGTTTCATGAAGCACGTACCAGCCGGCGAACAACCGCAACCTGTTAACGTCACAGGTCACGGTAGTGTGGACCACCGCTTAGTACAGGTGCAATGTCCGCCCTGACGGACGCCACTAACCAACCTATCAACTGAGCTGGAAAGCGCCTCTAAGGCGCATGGCGTTAATTAGGCGGACGCTGCGGTAGCAGTGGTCCAGGAGGCCTATACTGGCTGACGCCCAAGGCACTGGAGGAAGATGATGAGGAACACTGCGGCGCTATGCAGTGTCAGAGCTGCTGTGCTGACTCTAATTCATAACCCTAACTCATGCGTAATACCCAAGGAGGGGGAATTATAATGCATCAGTCACCAGGCTCATTTATCAATCATCACACATACACTAACTACTATAGTCTCAGAGTCTATCATAGCGCATGGTGGGGCAGCCATGCGAACCTTTTATTGCCGTGCCCTTCCGGAACCTTCCTGATCCTCCTGATGGGCCAATCAGAACTGGAGAAGGACCTGAGCATGTGACTCCCGATCCCCAATGGGAGATCGTCTCATGAGCATGCTCAGTGGATCGAAGGAAGGACTTAGACTCTGGAGTCTTTTGCTGCTGGCCAGGCTGCATTGCCATGACTGGACCAGAGGTGGCAGCAGCAACTGAACCCACAATGCTGGTATGGGCAGGACGCCGGGATCGTGAAGTCTGCTGAGCAGGCTCCACTGCGGCCGGGGAGGAATGGGAGATCAATGATGGCACCCGACGCCTAACAATACCCCTTAGCAAATACCCGATGGCGTCCTTGGTGATGCGGCTTCCTTATGTATTAGCAGCGCATGTGCTGTCATTTGGGTTTAAATTATTGATTGGCTGGCCGTAATATTCACTCCCCTCCAAACCTGACGATAACATTCCCCCGGAAGGCACAGTCTGCTGAAACGCGTGTAGGGTTTGTGGCACCGCAAGTTTTTTTTAGGTAATTATGTATTAATTACGGTCTTTTTGCCCTTTTACTTGTTTATCACTTACTGGTGATCTTCACTTGTAGTTTTTGTTCTCTTAACATAATGGTATTTGCTTGTAATAATACATGCACATGTTGTCTTTTATAAGCATTGTGAAACTTTTACTCACCTCTTACCTGCGGTTCCACCTGTATTGGTAGCTGTTACTGTCTAATCGCCCTGGTATACATTCATTGATATAAACCTTTTTAACTGTGTTTTCAATAAAGTGTGATTTCTGGTTCACCAGACATATAATAGTAACATAATAAAATAGTAACATAGTTATTAAGGTTGAAAGAAGACTTTAAGTCCATCTAGTTCAACCCATATCCTATCCTAACTTGCCCTAACATGCTGATCCAGAGGAAGGAAAAAAAAACCCATGTGGCAAACAGTAAGCTTCATATTGGGGAAAAAAATTCCTTCCCGACTCCACATACGGCAATCAGACTAGCTCCCTGGATCAGCGCAATATTAAGGAAACTAGTGTATATACCCTGTAATATTATACTTTTCAAGAAAGGCATCCAGTCCCTTCTTAAATTTTATTAGGGAATCACTCATTACAACATCATATGGCAGAGAGTTCCATTGTCCCACTGCTCTTACAGTAAAGAATCCGCATCTGTGTGTATGCTTAAACCTTCTTTCCTCCAGACGTAGACGATGCCCCCTTGTCCCCGTCACAGGTCTAAGAGTAAAAAGATCATTAGAAAGGTCTCTGTATTGTCCCCGCATATATTTATACATTGTAATAAGTTCACCCCTAAGCCTTCGATTTTCCAAACTAAATAACCCCAAGTGTAGTAACCGGTCTTGGTATTGCAGACCCCCTAGTTCCTTAATAACCTTGGTCGCTCTTCTCTGCACCCGCTCCAGTTCAGCTATGTCTTTCTTATACACCGGAGACCAGAACTGTACACAGTATTCTAAGTGTGGTCGCACTAGTGACTTATATAGAGGTAAAATTATGTTCTCCTCATGAGCATCTATGCCTCTTTTAATGCATCCCATTATTTTATTTGCCTTTGCAGCAGCTGCCTGACACTGGCCACTAAATATGAGTTTGTCGTCCACCCATACACCCAGGTCTTTTTCAGTGACTGTTTTGTTCCTTCTACCCAAGTGCATGACCTTACATTTATCCCCATTAAAGCTCATTTGCCATTTATCAGCCCAAGCTTCTAGTTTACATAAATCCTCCTGTAATATGAAATATAATATACCGTATTTTTCGCTTTATAAGACGCTCCGGATTATAAGACGCACCCCAAATTTTGAGGAGAAAATTTGGAAAATTTTTTTTTTTTTTTTAATAAAATGGTGGTGCGTCTTATAATCCAGGCGTTTTATTGCTTACCGGGGGTGGAGGGAAGTGGGGTCCCAGGGTTGCTTCTTGTAGAGGCAGGAGTGGAACGTTGCTACAAGAATGAGGTGGTGTTTTGATGTGTGGGTGTCCGATGCTGCCGCTGTGCTATGTCCCCAGTGTTGACATCACCGCGCTCTGTACCTGGTGCTGCCGCCTGCTCTGTCCTCTGTAGCTGCCACCGCGCTCTGTACCCGATGCTGCCGGGTGCTGCCGCCCGCTCTGTCCCTGGTGCTGCCAGGTGCTACTGCCCGCTCTGTCCCCCGATGCTGCCACTGCGCTCTGTACCTGGTGCTGCCGCCCGCTCTGTCCCCCTGTGCTACCGCCACGCTTTGTACCTGGTGCTGCCGGGTGTTGCCGCCCGCTCTGTCCCCCGATGCTGCCGCCGCCATGCTCTGTCCCGTGCTGCGTGGGGTGCTCTGGCATTCCATCCATGCTTGCAATGCCCTGTGTGGTGGATTGCTTTCAGGAAAACGGCCGCCGAGCAAGTGCAGATGGAGATCTCGGCACTGAAATCTTGGGAGCAGTGTATCTAATCCTATCCTGTGTGATACCGTCTGCTGAGCCGTGTATCTAACCCTATCCTGTGTGATACTGACTGCTGAGCCATGTATCTAATCCTATCGTGTGTTACTGACTGCTCAGCCGTGTATCTAATCCTCTCCTGTGTGATACTGACTGCTGATCCATGTATCTAATCCTATCCTGTGTGATACTGACTGCTGAGCCGTGTACCTTATCCTATCATGTGTGTTACTGACTGCTCAGCCGTGTATCTATTCCTATCCTGTGTGATACTGACTGCTGAGCTGTGTATATAATCCTATCCTGTGTGATACTGACTGCTGAGCCGTGTATCTCATCCTATCCTGTGTGATACTGACTGCTGAGCCGTGTATCTAATCCTATTCTGTGTGATACTGTCTGCTGAGCCGTGTATCTAATAGACGATAACGCCATAGAAATTATAAGAGTAATAGGCCTCAGTTACCACAACTGTCTAGAAAGATAGCAACCAATCACAGCTCATTTTTCATCTTTTAAACAGCTTAGGGACAGCGTGGCGAGTTTTGAGTGGCGACTTTTGTGTTTCGACTTTTATGTGGCGAGGTTGGTGTATGTGTGGTGAAATGTGTGCTGAGGGTGGTATATGTGTTGGAGCGCGTGGTAGTGTGTGGCACATTTTGTGTGTGTGTTCATATCCCCGTGTGCGGTAAGTATCCCATGTCAGGGCCCCACCTTAGCAACTGTACGGTATATACTCTTTGGCACCATCGTTCTCATTCTTTAAGTCCGCCTTGTTCACATCTGGCAGCTGTCAATTTGCCTCCAACACTTTTCCTTTCACTTTTTCCCCTTTATGTAGATAGGAATGCGTGGGGTTAAAATTTTGCCTCAGAACATAGCCTATGACGCTCTTGGGGTCCAGACGTGTGACTGTGCAAAATTTTGTGGCTGTAGCTACGACGGTGCAGATGCTAATACATACACTTTTACCCCATTATGTAGCTAGGGGAAAAATTGTTTGGTGAATTGGAACGCGCGGGGTTAAAATTTTGCCTCACAACATTGCCTATAGATGCTCTCGGGGTCCAGACGTGTGACTGTGCCAAATTTTGTGGCTGTAGCTGTGACGGTGCGGATGCCAATCCCGGACATACACACACACATACATACACACATATCCACATTGAGCTTTATATATTAGATATTATTATTTTTTACATACATACAGTATATATATATATATATATACACTCACTGGCCACTTTATTAGGTACACCATGCTAGTAAGGGGTTGGACCCCCTTTTGCCTTCAGAACTGCCTCAATTCTTCGTGGCAGAGATTCAACAAGGTGCTGGAAGCATTCCTCAGAGATTTTGGACCATATTGACATGATGGCATCACACAGTTGGCGCAGATTTGTCGGCTGCACATCCCTGATGCGAATCTCCCGTTCCACCACATCCCAAAGATGCTCTATTGGATTGAGATCTGGTGACTGAGGAGGCCATTTGAGTACAGTAAACTCATTGTCATGTTCAAGAAACCAATCTGAGATGATTCGAGCTTTATGACATGGCGCATTATCCTGCTGAAAGTAGCCATCAGATGTTGGGTACATTGTGGTCATAAAGGGATGGACATGGTCAGCAACAATACTCAGGTAGGCTGTGGCGTTGCAACGATGCTCAATTGGTACCAAGGGGCCCAAAGAGTGCCCAGAAAAAATTCCCCACACCATGACACCACCACCACCAGCCTGAACCGTTGATACAAGGCAGGATGGATCCATGCTTTCATGTTGTTTACGCCAAATTCTGACCCTACCATCCGAATGTCGCAGCAGAAATCGAGACTCATCAGACCAGGCAACGTTTTTCCAATCTTCTACTGTCCAATTTCGATGAGCTTGTGCAAATTGTAGCCTCAGTTTCCTGTTCTTAGCTGAGAGGAGTGGTACCCTGTGTGGTCTTCTGCTGCTGTAGCCCATCTGCCTCAAAGTTCGACGCACTGTGCGTTCAGAGATGCTCTTCTGCCTACCTTGGTTGTAACGGGTGGCAATTTGAGTCACTGTTGCCTTTCTATCAGCTCGAACCAGTCTGCCCATTCTCCTCTGACCTCTGGCATCAACATGGCATTTCCGGCCACAGAACTGCCGCTCACTGGATTTTTTTTCTTTTTCGGACCATTCTCTGTAAACCCTAGAGATGGTTGTGCGTGAAAATCCCAGTAGATCAGCAGTTTCTGAAATTCTCAGACCAGCCCTTCTGGCACCAACAATCATGCCACGTTCAAAGGCACTCAAATCACCTTTCTTCCCCATACTGATGCTCGGTTTGAACTGCAGGAGATTGTCTTGACCATGTCTACATGCCTAAATGCACTGAGTTGCCGCCATGTGATTGGCTGATTAGAAATTAAGTCTTAACACACAGTTGGACAGGTGTACCTAATAAAGTGGCCAGTGAGTGTATATATATATATATATCTCCATCTCAGTGAAAAAATAAAAATATATATATTTTTTAGAGGTGTGGGGACCCCGCTTGCAGGACAGTAATAATGAGGGCGATCTGCCTTGTTTCTCAGAGCCCGAGGCTCCAGGGGTCCCATTGCCAGACTGCCATCATCATAAGCAGCATACCGGGCAGGGAGGGGGGCCCAGACACATTTCTTGCACAGGGGCCCCAAGCTGTCAGTGTCCGCCCCTGGGTGGCAGCATTATGTTGTGGGGTTGTTTTGCTGCAGGTAGGACTGGTGCACTTCACAAAATAGATGGAATCATGAGAAAAGAAGATCATGTGGCAATACTGAAGCAACATCTCAAGACATCAGCCAGGAACTTAAAGCTTGGGTGGAAATGGGTTTTCCAAATAGACAATGACCAAAACATACTGCCAATATGGTAACAAAGTGGCTTAAGGATAACAAAGTCAATGTTTTGATCCTTTGCTAGGTGAAGAGAATGGGGCATCAGACTGCGCTGCTCGTCTGTCAGGATGATGTACCAGAGGAGTCCAAGTGGATGTAATAGAAAATAGACTTTATTTCTACGCGTTTCGTGGTGATAACACCACTTCCTCAGGACAGTCTGTACACATACACATACAGGGTCTGCTATTTATAGAAAAGAGGCAGATGGAGACGCCTCCTTCCAAAAAAAGGCCACACCCAATGGGTGGGGAATCAGACTTAAGCACATATATGCATTATAAACACAACAAACAATCATAAAATATAATGGAGTATATCACTTAAAACTATTGCTCATACATTTAAAAATCTACATACAGAAAACACAATAAAACAATAAAAAAGTAGTTCAATAAATAAAACTTTGCAAGCTGGGGGAGTGCTGGAACCTATGGTGTTAACCCATTCATTCTTTAGCAGGACCCTCATAGACATTGATCCACGGTTGACACCCACACAAAAATAATTTTTGTATGAAAGCATGCAGTTCATTCTCCATAATAATTTTTTTACCTTTCACGATACCCTATACCATCAGATAGTTGGGACCGCGATGGGCTCGAAGGTGGCACCTACTTATGCAAATTTGTTCATGGCCATCTTCGAGTCCATCTTCATATACAGCAGTTCACATGACCCAATATCATCATTTACAAACATTACATAGATGACTTATTCCTCATTTATGATAATTCTAAGGATGATGTGGGGTCCTTCCTCAGGAACATTGAAGATAATACCTGGGGTTTGAGTTTCACCCCTGTAGTAAACCCTGACACTACGGTTAGTTATAACAAATTATAGTGATATATATGTGTGTGTGTGTGTGTGTGTGTGTGTGTGTGTGTGTGTGTGTGTGTGTGTGTGTGTGTGTGTGTGTGTGTGTGTGTGTGTGTGTGTGTGAAAAGGGAAAAAGCAGCAAAAAAATAAACAGACAATGCGGGTGCAAGTCATCCAGGCATGTACCAAACCTCAAAAAGAGTACTCAAGATGAAAGCAGCACACCAAAAGAATTCCAGTCAAAGTGCTATTTATTAGCACATCTGGCTAGTTGCCCATACAGCGACGTTTCGGTCCTGGGAGTTGTGGACCTTTCACAACTCCCAGGACCGAATCGTCTCTGTATGGGCAACTAGCCAGATGGGCTATTACATAGCACTTTGACTGGAATTCTTTTGGTGTGCCGCTTTCATCTTGAGGACTATATATATATATATATATATATATATATATATATATATTTATATATATATAAAAAAAAAAGAGAAGAGCCAGCACTGCCAGTGGTCAGAACGCATAACATGAGGTGCATATGCACATATCTTACTGCATTCAAAATGAGACATTTAGCAAAATATTGATCAATATATTGAGCCACCCCGCCACGCCAAGGCAATCTCATATGGGGGGTCCTACTCTACATTTTTATTTATTCACTGTGCCATTGCGGCCTCCTAAATGTTTTAAAAGCAAGACCATATCAAATGCAATCCATACCTGAAGCATATCTGCATCACTCCCGTGCAGCCAGATGGAGCAGGTGCAGATGAAGGCCAACCAGGTCTGAACACAGACATCTCAGGTTTGACCTCCACACACTGCCTGACCAGCAAACACAGATGAAGGGCAATGCAGGCTCAGACATGGATGCAAAAATAAATAAAGCCTGGGGCAGGGCGGGGTTGCCGTGAGTGTGCACAGCAGCCTAGATCAATCACAATAAACACAGAAAAGATGGCGAACATGACCCAGCGTGCACGGCAACAGTGGTGGTCAGCCACAAAACCAATTTGCAATAAAAAAAGAGAAGAGCCAGCACTGCCAGTGGTCAGAACGCATAACATGAGGTGCATATGCACATATCTTACTGCATTCAAAATGAGACATTTAGCAAAATATTGATCAATATATTGAGCCACCCCGCAACGCCAAGGCAATCTCATATGGGGGGTCCTACTCTACATTTTTATTTATTCACTGTGCCATTGCGGCCTCCTAAATGTTTTAAAAGCAAGACCATATCAAATGCAATCCATACCTGAAGCATGTCTGCATCACTCCCGTGCAGCCAGATGGAGCAGGTGCAGATAAAGGCCAACCAGGTCTGAACACAGACATCTCAGGTTTGACCTCCACACAATGCCTGACCAGCAAACACAGATGAAGGGCAATGCAGGCTCAGACATGGATGCAAAAATAAATAAAGCCTGGGGCAGGGCGGGGCTGCCGTGAGTGTGCACAGCAGCCTAGATCAATCACAATAAACACAGAAAAGATGGCGAACATGACCCAGCGTGCACGGCAACAGTGGTGGTCAGCCACAAAACCAATTTGCAATAAAAAAAAGAGAAGAGCAAGCACTGCCAGTGGTCAGAACGCATAACATGAGGTGCATATGCACATATCTTACTGCATTCAAAATGAGACATTTAGCAAAATATTGATCAATATATTGAGCCACCCCGCCACGCCAAGGCAATCTCATATGGGGGGTCCTACTCTACATTTTTATTTATTCACTGTGCCATTGCGGCCTCCTAAATGTTTTAAAAGCAAGACCATATCAAATGCAATCCATACCTGAAGCATATCAGTATCAATATTTTGCTAAATGTCTCATTTTGAATGCAGTAGGATATGTGCATATGCACCTCATGTTATGCGTTCTGACCACTGGCAGTGCTGGCTCTTCTCTTTTTTTAATATATATATATATAAAGCTGAGTGTAGGGCCCAGCCCACTCCGCATAGCTACATTCACTATAATATCCCACATCATCCCATCAGCCAGAGCTACCGGACTACTACCCCTAATATCCCACATCATCCCGTCAGAGCCACCAGACTACTGCCGCTAATATCCCACATCATCCACTCTAAGCCACCAGACTACTACCCCTAATATCCCACATCATCCCATCAGCCAGAGCCACTGGACAACTACCACTAATATCCCACATCATCCCGTCACAGCCGCCGGACTACTACCACTAATATCCCACATCATCCCGTCAGCCAGAGCCACTGGACTACTACCCCTAATATCCCACATACTAAGGATCCCTTTAAAAGAGGTCTGGGGTCAAACCAAAGTGCTCGATGGATTTGCCCTGACTTCCATATCAATGATCCCTTTAATAGAAGCCTGGGGTCAGAATCAGAGCACTGAGGGATTTGCCCTAACTTCCATACCAATGATCCCTTTAAGAGGGAAGATGTGCCTATGGGAAGGAGGATGTGTGATGGGTATATGGGCAGGGAGGTGGGGATTCATTTCTGTCATGTGCTCTCTGCGCCTTTCTGGGGGGCAGACAATGGCTGGAAGCTTATGTTCCCAGGGATGCTAGATTTCACCCACCCGGTCAGTGTCTGCTGAGGTGTTGTCTGGAGTGGGAAAACTGTTGCTCATAGCAAACAATCACAGCTCAGCTTCTTTTAAACAGCTCTGGTGAAATAAAAGATGCTTTGTGATTGGTTGATGATACACATACACACACACATACATTCAATTTTATATATATAGATGTAAATTTCAGGTTTCAACTGTACATAGTGGGCCCCAAGAATAATTTTCAACTGTACATATTGGGATTGGGCCCAAGGTGCTACAGTCTGACGCTGACTGTAGTGGTGCAATTTTGTGAATGGACACTGGGTTTGAATAGTTTCCTAACATCCTAATACTGTATACATTTTTATTAATTAACACATTAATAACCAGTGTAATTATTAGGTATTCATATGGTAACCTGACTTTTGGTTGCTCGTGTTAATTAGCTTCATACATCCAAGCGTCAATGAACCAAGCTGTCCTGAGTATTCACACATAGCATAATTAGAATAAATATAAAGCCATTAAACAATCTGTACCCGGCCGATAGCCTGCAGGTAACAAGAGGACAATTATTTTATGTTGCTTAGATTAGCAAACTAAAAATAGATAAAATGCTAATTAAAATATATTACTACAGTGCGAGCTTTTACATTCACTAACAATCCAGAAAATGTTTACCGAAGGTGTTAAAACACTTTTTGACATGGAATTCTGACATTTGTTACACATGAAGAAAATATGTTGTTTAAAGGGACAGATAAAACTGTGTTTAGATTCTAAAAAAATCCATATATGGTACATACTGTAGACATTAGGCTATTCATATGCATTAACTGGATTTTTCAGTTGACTATATTTTAAAACAAATAGTGACAGCTACATGTACAGTGAAGGAAATAATTATTTGATCCCTTGCTGATTTTGTAAGTTTGCCCACTGACAAAGACATGAAGAGTCTATAATGACTCTGTGGGCCAAAATATGGAAAAATTATAGCTCTCAAAATGTGGTGATGCAAAAACTATTTTTTGCAATAAAAAGCATCTTTTAGCGTGTGACAGCTGCCAAACATAAAAACCCGCAATAACGCCTCTTTCACACGTCCTGATATTTCCGGTACCGGAGATGTCAGTGTCCGTGTGTGTAATACTTGCAGCACACGTGTGGCATGTGTGTGCCACATCAGTTCCACACAAATGGGCACCAGGGAAGAAGCGTTGCAGTAAGCGCTGTTCCCCGGCGCTGCGTACTGAACACGGCTCTCGTCATTCTCCCCTGCTCTTCCGGCGATCGGCGTGAGCAGGGGAGAATGATGAGAGCTACATTCAACCCCTTAATGACCGTCGATATGCCTTTTAACGGCGGCAGTTAAGGGTACTTAAACCACATCGCCACTTTTTAACAGCGCTGAGGTTTAAGGATATAGTGTCCCCCAGCGTCAAAATTTCTCCAGGGTCTCGGTTGCCAGGAGTAGCAGAGACCCCAGAGAACTTGATTCAGGTAGGTTTATACTGACCCCGGTGTTGTGATCGCCATTATTAACAGTAAAACGACAACTGCAAAAAAAAATCTGATTTTCCATTTAATTTCTCTCTCCTCTGATGTGATTGCACATCTGATGAGAGAGAAATATGGTACCCTGGAACCTCGATCACCCCCCTCGGTACCTCCGTTGTCCCTGCAGGCCCTCCTGAAGTCCCCCGGGCCGCTGGCTTCTTCCGGGAGAAAATGGCAGGCACATGCGCAGTGCGCCCGCCGAGATCTGCCGGTCGGCACCCAGCAACAATAGGAGATTTTTTACTATAGGTTTATTTTGAATAGTAACTCAAACCCCCCTTTATCACCCCTTAGTTAGGGAAAAATAATAAAATAAATGTATTTACTTCCATTTTCCAATTAGGCTTAGAGTTGGATTAAAGTGAGTTGGGGTAAACTTAGGGTTAGGATTGGGGCTAAAAGAGTTAGGGTTGGGGCTAGAGTTTGGATTAGGGTTGGGATTAGGGTTAGGGGTGTGTTAGGGTTAGGATTGTGGTATGGGTTATGGTTAGGGCTGGGATGAGGGTTAGGGGTGTGTTGGGGTTAGGGTTGGAGTTAGAATTGGGGGGTTTCCACTGTTTAGGCACATCAGGGGCTCTCCAAACATGGCATCCGATCTCCATTCCAGCCAATTTTGCATTGAAAAAGTCAAACGGTGCTCCTTCCCTTCCGAGCTCTGCTGCGCGCCCAAACAGTGATTTACCCCCACATATGGGGTATCTGCGTACTATGGACAAATTGTTACCCTTGGGAAAATAAAAAATTGGGGACTTAAAGGTCATTTTTGTAAAAAAAATATGATTTTTTATTTTTACGGCTCTACGTTATAAACTTCTGTGAAGCACTTGGGGGTTCAAAGTGTTCACCACACATCTAAATAAGTTCCTTAGGAGGTCTAGTTTCCAAAATGGTGTCACTTGTGGGGTTTCCACTGTCTAGGCACATCAGGGGCTCTCCAAATGCAACATGGCATCCGATCCAAATTCCAGACAATTTTGCATTGAAAAGTCAAACGGCGCTCCTTCCCTTCAGAGCTCTGCCATGCGCCCAAACAGTGGTTTACCTGCATATATGGGGTATCAGCGTACTCAGGACAAATTGTGTACAACAGCTTTTGGCATCCAAATTCTCCTGTTACCCTTGGTAAAATAAAAAAAAATTGGATCTGAAGTAATTTTTTTTGTGAACAAAAGTTAAATGTTCATTTTTTTTAAATATTCCAAAAATTCCTGTGAAGCACCTGAAGTGTTAATAATCTTCTTGAATGTTGGGTTTTGAGCACCATCAGGGTTGAAGTTTTTACAATGGTGTCACTTTTGGATATTTTCTATCATAGACTGCACAAAGTGACTTCAAATGTGATATGGTCCCTAAAAAAAAAATTGTGTTGTAAAAATGAGAAATCACTGTTTAAATTTTAACCCTTCTAACTTCCTAACAAAAAAAATATTGGTTCAAAATTGTGCTGATGTAAAGTAAATATGTGGGAAATGTTAATTATTAAGTATTTTGTGTGACATATCTGATTTAAGAGCATGAAAATTCAAAGTTGTAAAATTTTCAAACTTTTTGCCAAATTTCCATTTTTTTCCCAAAAAAACGCAAGTCGTATCAAAGAAATTTTTACCACTATCATGAAGTTAAAATATGTCACGAGAAAATAATGTCAGAATCACCGGGATCCATGGAAGCATTCCAGAGTTATTACCTCATAAAGGGACAGTGGTCAGAATTGTAAAAATTGGCCTGGTCATTAACATGCAAACCACCATTGGGGGTAAAGGGGTTAATTATGTAGCAGGAGTTGGGGTAGCCCGCTCATAAAATATAAAGTAGTCCCCCTCATAGAATATAATGTAGCCTCTCTCATGAAATATAATGCAGCCCCCCTCATAGAATATAATGTAACACCCCTCATAGAATATAATATAGCCTCCTTATAGAATAGAAGGCAGCCCCCTCATAGAATATAATGCAGCCCTTCACAAAATATATTGCAACCCCTCATAAGGTATAATACAGCCTCCCATAGAATATAATGTAGCACCCTCATAGGGTATAATGCAGCCCCCCTCCTATAGTATAATAAAGCCCCTCCACAGAATATAATGTAGCCCCCTCAGAGTATAATGCAGCTCCCTCATAAGGTATAATGCAACCCCTCATAAGATATACTGTACCCCCTTATAGGGCATAATGCAGTCTCCCTCATATAGTTTAATGTAACCCCCATTACATAATGTAGCCCTGAGAGAATAATGCATCCCCCACAGAACATAATGCAGGCCCCCACAGAATATAATATACCCCCTCATAAAGTATAATGCAGCCCCCTCATGAAGTATAATGTAGCCTCCCTCATATAGTATAATGCAGCCCCCTCATAGGGTATAATGCAGCCCCCTTATATAGTATAATGCAGCCCCCCTCATAGGGTATAGTGCAGCCTCCCTCCACCTCCATCATTGTCCTCATCACCACTTCCATCATTGCCTTCTCACCAACCATCTCTATCATTGCCCTTTTCGTCACCTCCATCATTGCTTTCTCCCCCACCACTCCCATCATTGTCCATTCCACCACCTCCATCATTGCCTCCTTCCCCACCATCACTGTCCTTTCCACCACTACTATCATTGTCCTTTCCACCACAACCATCATTGCCTTCTTCCCCACCACCCCATCACTGCCTTCTTCCCCACCACCCCATCATTGCCTTCTCCCCCACCAACCCCATCCTTGCCCTTTCCACCATCTCTATCATTGCCTTCTCCCCCACCACTACCATCATTGCCCTCTCCATCTACTCCATCATTGCCTTCTCCCCCACCACCTCCATCATTGCCAGTTCCAACACCTCCATCATTGCTTCCCCCCACAACCATCATTGTCCTCTCCACCACAGCCATCATTGCCTTCTCCCCACCACCGCATCATTGCCCATTCCATCACCTCCATAATTGCCTCCTCCCTCTCCACCCCCATCGTCCTTTCCACCACCACCAACATGCTCCCCCACCACCCCCATCATTGCCATCTCCAATACACACATACACAGCGCGACTCTCACACACACAGCACCACAAACATACACACAACTCAGCACCATATACACACTCACGCACGCAAGCAGACAGAATGACACACAGCACCGCACCACTCACCCACACACTCCCTGCCCGCCGATTGCCCTCAGTGTTAGCCGCCCTGCAGGGGCCCACCGCTGGGGCCCCGATGCAGCCGCACCGGCTTTACACCCGGTATGTCCACCCCTGCGGGCAGTGTTAGCCTCAGCCTGTGGCTAATACTGCCCGCAATTAAAGTGAAATGAATATTCACTTTTCTCCACGCCCCCATGGCGTGTAAATATTAATTTCTCTTTAGCAGTGGGGACAGGCTCCTGTGTCCAGCTGTTGCTCCGCTGGCACCGGTCGGCCTCCTGTGACTCACAGGCTCCATAGAAGCTGGGTGTGTCACTATTATCGACATGCCACTGGCTGGGGGCCTCTGGAGCAGCATGGGCCCTAAGCATCTGCCGGCCCTGTATGCCAGCAGTTGTAAGTGCCTGGGCCCACCGGAGAATCCTCGGTTTCCCCAGAGGGCCAGTCTGACCCTGTTTGCATGCCCTGCTTATTATATTGTCTCTATTGTCAAGAATGCTGTGGTGTGAGAGAGGAGCGAGCGGCAGAACATAAAGGCATTCAGCATAAAAGATATTTGAAATATGTGAGGTATCTCTTAAAGTATATTTTTGAAGATTTTTTGGAGCAGGTCTACACCAAAAAAAACAAGAAAATTTGCTCAAAATATGCTTTATTTTTTTATTGAAGAAACACCTTGCTGATCATATGTTCAGTTTTTTTAATCAATTTTAATTAGTATCAGGTTTTCAGAAACCTCGGGATTGAGTGGACCATTCTTCAGGAGCTTCCCACTTATGAGGCTGCTTAATACTTTAAAAAAAAAAAAATCAATGAGAAGGATACAAAAATGCCACAAAGATGCCTGGGTGTCTGTCTTAATGAGTGGTTTCTAAGTGTTTTTAAATCTTATAAAATGCTAATTTTTCATTCATTTCTTAACAGATTTTATAAAAAAAACTTTTAGAAGACTTTAACAGAAAGCACTTTAGAACTTTAACAAACCGCTCACTAAAATATATACTGTATGTTTCAGGACAAAAAATGCCTAGTACTGAGTGCCTGTATTTGGTTTGAACAGTTATTTTGTGCTGACAGACACCCTTTAACTAAAACAGCATTGCCACATTATGCACACAGCATTATACTGTATATAGAGATTTTACCGACCAGTCATCTCTGTGGACATAACGTGCCAACGAAGTTTTCGTTGAAAGCAGAAGATCTTGCATTTTGTCAGTGAGGGAGGCAGCAGAGGGCGGGTGTCTACAACTGTGCATGCAAGGATCTGACAACACAGTTATAGCTAAATGAGAAAAATGGTTGCACTCAATTGCATTAAGACATGTCAATATGAACAAATTCAGCTTAGAATGGCTGAATTTGTTCATAGTGACATGTCTTAATGCAATGAGTGCAAGCATTTTTCTCATTTTGATATGTAAGCTGTTTTTGGTATGTACCTATTCAGACTAGTTCTTGATGTGCCGTCAGTTTTTCTGTTATTTGAACACAATTATAGCTGTTACCGATCGGTATCTTCTGTGTACATAAATCGGCAGCACTTTTTTCTTTAACTCTTGAGATAACATTCAAATTTCATGATTTGCTACTTATGAGGGTGAGAGAATGTTGTGGGGTCCCACTTTATAAGACGGAAACTCTGAAGGTTCATATCTAAGTTTGATAGAAATTTGGGTCCTCAAGATTGGCATTAGGGGCACTATTGTTCATTTTTGTAAAATAATTTTCTAAAAATCAACTGTTCGCGGCTCCCAACTGTTTTCTGAAATATACGGCACAGCCCCACACAAATTTCAAGGTAGCCATTTGCATTAAATAAAAATGGGCTGATGAATGATCATTCATTCGTCAGATGAACAGTTGTTTGTTGATGAAAAAATAAACACGTCAGACTGCGTTGGCCATGTTAGATGTTTTTGGCCTATTATGCAGCCAATGCTTTTCACTGTCAAAAAGTCCAACATGGCAGATCTGTGTTTTGAACGATAACAACCGTTTGGCAGTCAGGTATCAGTTGAATTGAGGCCTGACCAATGATCATATACAATGGTTGGAATCAGAAATTTCAGCCATTTTTCTTCTAATGTGTATGGGGTCAATTAGAATATTCCTACACATTCTAGACCTGCTACCATAGATATGAGTAGCTCGTTACCCGCTGTAACTAGGACACTCTGACCGATCACACTTCCCGAAATAAAGCCAGGATTAGTGCTTGAATGAATAACATATCTGTTTAATTGTTACACCTAGAAGGCAGGGTAGGGGCTAGGTGAGGTCAAGTGCTCATGTAAAGCAAAGAACAATACTTCAACATTAGCAGGTATACTTTGTACAGCTTCAATAAGTCAAAATGTTGCATGGCTCTCTGACAAATCACCACAAATCTGCATTTATAAAAATATTAATAGCCATCTTTTACAGAAATAATTATTGTCTGAGCTTGGCTGCAGAATGTGAGTTTTGACCCAAACCGAAACACTTGACACTTGGCACAAAGGAAATATCTTTTTATGTTTCCAAGTCAATAAAGCTCATTAAAAGTATGCCTACAATATAAACTATTCCACAAGGGTTTAGTTTAGGATGAAATTGACAGGAATAATACACTCGCTCATTACAAATCCAATTACCGTGTTGAGAATTTTCCATAACAAACAGAAGAGAAGAATTTCTGCACATTGATTGTATGTGTGCGGTTACCTAGCAACAATAAAAAGACTCGAAATCTATATAAATATAAGAAAATTCTGATTTTAAGTCCTAAAATCAGGCTAAGTCCTAAATTGTGAACAGGTACAATAACTGTTGCTCTAGAGCCTAAGAGGGGGCTTAAAGGTCCAGCTGTCACATATAAAAACTCGAGCTTTATGTTGCACCTCTACAAGACTCCCATGTTGCCAAAGAAATAGTCTTGTTAATGGTCCAATGTTGACACTAATCTAATGTCATAGACACACTGGAACCTTTGAAGAGTCACCTCTGCAGCCACTAATTCAGAAGATCCACTTGTTTTGTTAGTCCAAGAAATACCAATCAAACAAATGCCCAATGTGTCAAATCCTTTTCCAGCATCAAATGTAGATAAAGCACCAAGAAAAGTAGATAGATGTTCAGATCAAAATATAATCACATCCAGGGTGAGAATAGTTCGAAAAACATAAGGTATTTGAAATTCAGAATTCAGATGTGTTGTTCTTTAGAAGTTATTGGAGTTTAAGTATACCAACATATTTCATCATAGTTGTTCAAATTATCACGATACACCAAAGACACAACTGACTGACAAATCCAGGCCTGCTACATCTGCTTGAGAAATAGAAATGACCATTCTATGCAACCTGATAAGATAATAATAAGAGTAGCAGATGAAGGTAATTACAAAATTAATTTAGAGAGATTTCAAGATTCAGGAACCCTTTAACTGATTTATACTGCCCAATTATAGTGAAAGCGCATTACTGCAAGGTAAGAATACTTTTAAGCTGACTTAAAAATCATTACTTTTGGCAGCATATCATCGTGTATAAACAGAATTTGTGCTGCCAAGAACATTGTCAGCTGTAAGATGACCGCTGTACAGGTCCTCAAGGGGAGATATGTATCATCAAGGCTGATAGCCTCAGTGATGTAAGCAGGCTCCAGCACTTATACTACTGAGACAGTTAATAGGGCGTGTCCAGGGTCGGAGTTGTTATGAGCAGTCAGAGAGATGGGTGGGACTGGCTGTGCACATATTGCCACCCCAGGGCGTTGTACGGCAGATAAAAAAGAGACCAGTTGTCTCATTAAGTGTAGAATTGCTTGTGTTTGCTAAAGAACTCAAGAGGTGGCCACTAACCTGAGCAGGTGAACCCATTATACTCTATGGACTATTTACTCTGTTTTTACTTTGTCCTGAAAACGCTGTCTTGTGTGGTTTTTGCAGAAACCGGCGTTAGTGGACGAGTGGGAGACGCTGGCACATTAAGTATCTAAGCGTGGGAGATTATCTGAACCTGGCTTAAAGGGAAGGTGCCGCAATTTTATATAATTTGCAAAAAAATAGTAAGTAACAAAACATGTTGTTTCAGCAAATGTTGTACTAACCAGGATTTATGGTTTGTTTGTAATAATGTTTTAATGTTGCCACTGGGCGCTGCCATCTTGATTTGCAGATCTGTGGAGGACTCATACAGTCTGCAAATATGGCTGTCCCTGGACATAGGAGACTGTGGTCGGCTCCCAACCCCACATTGCAACCTCATTAGCAGTGAACTGGGCACGCCCCTGTGGGCTGCACCATTCACTGCTGTAGGTGTGGCTGGGCGCCATTTTACTGTAGCCCAGTGCTATCTACTGAGCTCCACTTACCCTCTATCACAGGACCACTTGTGGCATAACGGGTCCTGTGTTGTGAGGAGAGGCTGAAGATATGGAGAAGGTGGTCAGCAGAGGAGAGAAGCGCTCACTGGAGCCGGAGGATGGAGAGTGGTGAGTGCGAGTGACTTTCCTCTATGCTCCTCTGTCCTGCTACTCCAGGCTCGGCTCTGTGCTTCCTGCTCTACTGTGTTCTTCTGCTCTGTCTCCGCCTCCTCACTCACAGCCCCAGTGATCTCCGGTAATCTGACACCTTCCCTTTTATGACAGCTTTTATGGCTGTCTGAGGAGGACAGTGACTTATACAGCCCATAGTCTAGTGTATGGGGGGGCTGGAAGTTTCACCAGTGTGGGCATATCTGTAAGCCGTGTATCTAATCCTCTCCTGTGTGATACTGACTGCTGAGCCGTGTATCTAATCCTATCCTGTGTGAAACTGTCTGCTGAGCTGTGTATCTAATCCTCTCCTGTGTGATACTGTCTGCTGAGCCGTGTATCTAATCCTATCCTGTGTGATACTGACTGCTGAGCCATGTATCTAATCCTCTCCTGTGTGATACTGTCTGCTGAGCCGTGTATCTAATCCTATCCTGTGTGATACTGACTGCTGAGCCATGTATCTAATCCTCTCCTGTGTGATACTGTCTGCTGAGCCGTGTATCTAATCCTCCCCTGTGTCATACTGACTGCTGAGCCGTGTATCTAATCCTCCCCTGTGTGATACTGACTGCTGAGCCGTGTATCTAATCCTCTCCTGTGTGATACTGTCTGCTGAGCCATGCATCTAATCCTATCCTGTGTGATGCTGACTGCTGAGCCGTGTATGTAATCCTCTCATGTGTGATACTGTCTGCTGAGCCGTGCATCTAATCCTATCCTGTGTGATACTGACTGCTGAGCCGTGTATCTAATCTTATCCTGTGATACTGACTGCTGAGCCGTGCATCTAATCCTATCCTGTGTGATATTGACTGCTGAGTCGTGTATCTAATCCTCTCCTGTGTGATACTGACTGCTGAGCCATGTATCTAACCCTATCCTGTGTGATACTGACTGCTGAGCTGTGTATCTAATCCTCTCCTGTGTGATACTGTCTGCTGAGCCGTGTATCTAATCCTCCCCTGTGTCATACTGACTGCTGAGCCGTGCATCTAATCCTATCCTGTGTGATACTGACTGCTGAGCCATGTATCTAACCCTATCCTGTGTGATACTGACTGCTGAGCCGTGTATCTAATCCTCTCCTGTGTGATACTGTCTGCTGAGCCGTGTATCTAATATTCCACTGTGTCATACAGACTGCTGAGCCGTGTATCTAATCCTCCCCTGTGTGATACTGACTGCTGAGCCGTGTATCTAATCCTCTCCTGTGTGATGCTGTCTGCTGAGCCGTGCATCTAATCCTATCCTGTGTGATACTGACTGCTGAGCCGTGTATCTAATCCTCTCCTGTGTGATGCTGCCTGCTGAGCCGTGTATCTAATCCTATCCCGTGTGATACTGCTCTCCTGAAATACTCTGTGCTGCTGTCACCCTGCTGGTTTTATGTGTGATCTACATGGTGGTATGAACTATATGGCGGCATTATGTGTGAAGTATATGGCGGTATTATGTGAGAACACTATGGCAGTATTATCTGCTAAAAGGGGACCCATTCTAGGGTGGTTCTGGCTGAGCACCTGCTCACGGGTCAGGGGTAATAGGTGCAGTCAGGGGAGGGCTGGTGAGGCAGCGGTAGAGAGGGGTCTCATTTTTATCATTACTGTATGGCTAAATTTCCCCCATCCTGCTTCCCAGCGTCACCCCGGACTGCGCCTGTCGCCTCGCTTTCACACATCGCCAGGACAGGATCTGAGGAGGGGAATGGGGTCTTTGCCTGCAAAGTCTGGATCAGGCTGATTGATGGCCGTTCTGATCCAGACTGTACATGCAAAGACAGTCAGTAACTTTGCAGGCCCCATCAAAATGGCTGCTCACTGTGTTCCTAGATGTCATAGGTTTTTGAGCCAGATTTCAGTAGCTGCTCCCCCTAGTGTTAACAAGTGGAAATGCCAAACTTTTTAAAATTATTTTCCATATTTTGCAAAATTAAAAACAAATGATAATATTTTTTAAGAAAATGTAAACATTAATTCTTTACATTTTTTCAATTGCTGAAAAAAAATTTTTTGGATGGCACCCTCCCTTTAATACATGCCAGCACCCCCATAACAGCCACTGATGTCTGCTTCTACTACAGCGCCATCTAGCTGTTTCCATGACACAATTTAGGTTGGATGCACAACCTTATCAATTTAAGAATTACCTCATTCAAAAATCACATACAACCAGTGTGGCGTCACCTTTTGACCCCTATACACCATTCCTCCTATTGTGGAATTTTCTGTCTATTTCTACATCAACCGTCTCCATTGATCGCTTGTATTGTAAACTAGAGAGATATTTTCAAAGGTGGCCATTAACTGGCCGAAACGTTAATTTTTGCCTGTCAGTTCACCTATAATAAACGATTCACTTGAAGCAAACCCCTTCAACCTCTATGAGTGCAGTGATTATATATTCTACTAAACTGGATATTAAACAACAGCAAACAAGTACTAGATTGGGGTTCATTTCATGCCGCAAACCAGGAGGTGTAAATCCACCCTTACACATAAGAAAGATCATGATGACCTATCCTATATGATTTCAGCCCAAATGACTAAACAAATTACTTCTTCCTTAAATAATTTTATACTTCAAATTTTCTCACCAAAACAGGATTATACGTATATTTCCCCTTCTCCAAAAGGCTCTTGCAGATTTACCCCAATCAGGGTACTGATTGTCCTGAAGCATCATATCAGTCACCTGTAGAATAAAAATACAATGTTATAGTATTTTTTTTCTTAGATTTACAGTTCAATTTAATAAACCAAAAAATAAATTGATATATTCAAAGATTTAACATGAAGCTCTAGTTACACCAATGAACCCAACCTTTGTTTCTATGTGTCACAGAATTACTGTCTATCTTTGTTATTTTCCTCCTCTGTCAGCCATGGCAGTACAGTCCATGTGTTGAACGTGAAGATGGGAAAAACAGTTGAGAAATTAAATAGGTATTCCCATCTCCAAGATCTTTTCCCATTATGTAGTAGGAATAATAATATTAATAATAATAAAATTAGCATATACTTCACCCACCCTGCTATCTGCATACATAAGGTAAGGATAGTCTAAAACTGGAATCTTCATCGCCAATTTCATTAAAAAATATAAATAGTTATGGTATGGTGTGTGTTTCGCATATTTTTACAGCCAACATCAGTAACATACTGTACAGCACATCTTTATTTTATATAGAGACATGTTCACATGATAAGATCATCTCTTTATTAGATGCAATACAGAGGTCAAATCTCCAGCACAGACTTATAATTAACCCCTTTACCCCCAAGGGTGGTTTGCACGTTCATGACCGGGCCAATTTTTACAATTCTGACCACTGTCCCTTTATGAGGTCATAACTCTGGAACGCTTCTATGGATCCCGGTGATTCTGACATTGTTTTCTCGTGACATATTGTACTTCATGATAGTGGTAAAATTTAATTCAAATAACTTGCGTTTATTTGTGAAAAAAATGGACATTTGGCGAAAATTTTGAAAATTTCGCAATTTTCCAACTTTGAATTTTTACGCCCTTAAATCACAGACATACGGCACATGAGTTTCGACGGAGGATCCATCTTCATCAGGTGGAAACTTCCACCTGATGAAGATGGATTCTCCGTCGAAACGCGTTGTGGTTTAACCCCATCTCTTGTCTGAGTCTCTTCCCCGCGCTCCTAAGACCGTTTCCAATTTCTCATTGCTCCATATTAGGCAGTGGATTTATGAGTGTATATATGTTTATTTAGGAACCTCTCCCTCATTTGTTTTTCTTATATATTAAGGTTTTTCTCAGTAGGTTTGTTTTTTGATCACGTTTACAGCATTTACACTTTATATAAATATTATCTTAATCTTTAATGAGAAGAGATTGTTATGGTTCCTTATATGTACCTATTGGCTTCAATAATTTGGGCTTCTCCCTTGCCCACCTGTTTTCATCTCTGCCTTCAAGATTTTCTTTATGGGTCTATATACTGTGTTGTGATCAAATTTATGGTTAAATATACCAGCTGGCTTGGATGTGGTATCTAGGTGTCGTTTATTCCCTTGCTTTTATGGTTTCTAATAAAAAAATGTTTTATTTATCAATATTTATTTATTTTGTATGAATAAATTTTAACCCCTTCACTACCAAGGGTGGTTTGCACGTTAACTCCCGGGCCAATTTTTACAATTCTGACCACTGTACCTTTATGAGGTCATAACTCTGGAACGCTTTCATGGATCCCGGTGATTCTGACATTGTTTTCTCGTGACATATTGTACTTCATGTTAGTGGTAAAATTGCATTCAAATAACTTGCGTTTATTTGTGAAAAAAATGGAAATTTGGGAAAATTTTGAAAATTTCGCAATTTTCCAACTTTGAATTTTTATGCCCTTAAATCACAGCAATACGGCACACAAAAAACTTAATACATAACATTTCCCACATGTTTACTTTACATCAGCACAATTTTGGAACCAAAATTTTTTTTTGTTAGGAAATTATAAGGGTTAAAAATTGACCAGCGATTTCTCATTTTTGCAACACCATTTCATTTTTAGGGACCACTTCACATTTGAAGCCACTTTGAGGGGTCTATATGATAGAAAATACCCAAAAGTGACACCATTCTAAAAACTGCACCCCTTAAGGTGCTTAAAACCACATTCAAGAAGTTTATTAACCCTTTAGGTGCGTCACAGGAATTTTTTGAATATTAAAAAAAAAATGAACATTTAACTTTTTTTCACAAAAAAAATACTTCAGGTTCAATTTTCTTTATTTTACCAAGGGTAACAGGAGAAATTGGACTGCAAAAGTTATTGTGCAATTTGTCCTGAGTACGCTGATACCTGATATGTGGGGGGGAACCACTGTTTCGGTGCATGGCAGACCTCAGTAGGGAAGGAGCGCCGTTTGACTTTTTCAATGCAAAATTGGCTGGAATTCAGATCGGACGCCATGTCGCGTTTGGAGAGCCCCTGATGTACCTAAACAGTGGAAACCCCCCAAGTGACCCCATTTTGGAAACTAGACCCCCCAAGGAACTTATCTAGATATGTGGTGAGAACTTGGAACCCACAAGGGCTTCACAGAAGTTTATAACATACAGCGGTACAATTAAAAGATCATATTTTTTCCACAAAAATCTTTTCACCCCCAATTTTTATTTTCCCAAGGGTAACAGGACCCTAAAAGTTATTGTGCCATTTGTCCTGAGTACGCTGATACCCCACATGTGGGGGTAAACCACTATTTGGGCGCATGGCAGAGTTCGGAAGGGAAGCAGCGCCATTTGATGTTTTTGGCTGGAATTGAGATCGGACACCATGTCGCGATTGGAAAACCCCTGATGTACCAAAACAGTGGAAACCCCCCACAAATGACACCATTTTGGAATCTAGACCCCCCAAGGAACTTATCTAGATGTGTGGTGAGAACTTTGAACCCCCAAGGGCTTCACAGAAGTTTATAACGTACAGCAGTACAATTAAAAAATCATATTTTTTCCACAAAAATGATCTTTTCACCCTCAATTCTTATTTTTCCAAAAGTAACAGGACCCTAAAAGATATTGTGCAATTTATCCTGAGTACGCTGATACCCCACATGTGGGTGTAAACCACTATTTGGGCGCATGGCAGAGCTCGGAAGGGAAGCAGCGCCATTTGACGTTTTTGGCTGGAATTGAGATCGGACACCATGTCGCGTTAGGAAAGCCCCTGATGTACCAAAACAGTAGAAACCCCCCACAAATGACACCATTTTGGAAACTAGACCCCCCAAGGAACTTATCTAGATGTGTGGTGAGCACTTTGAACCCCCCAGTGCTTCACTGAAGTTTATAATGTCCGGGCGTGAAAATAAAAAAATCGTATTTTTTCGACAAACATGATCTTTTAGTCCCCATTTTTTTATTTTCCCAAGGGTAACAGGAGAAATTGGACCCCAAAAGTTGTTGTCCAATTTGTCCTGAGTACGCTGATACCTCATATGTGGGAGAAAACTACTGTATGGGCACACGTCGGGGCTCAGAAGGGAAGTAGTGACGTTTTGGAATGCAGACTTTGATGGATTGGTCTGCGGGTGTCATGTGCGTTTGGAGAGCCCCTGATGTACCTAAACAGTGGAAACCCCCCACAAGTGACCCCATTTTGGAAACTAGACCCCCTAAGGAACTTATCTAGATGTGTGGTGAGCACTTTGAACCCCCCAGTGCTTCACAGAAGTTTATAACGACCGGGCGTGAAAATAAAAATATCGTATTTTTTCAACAAACATCATCTTTTAGTCCCCATTTTTTTTATTTTCCCAAGGGTAACAGGAGAAATTGGACCCCAAAAGTTGTTGTCCAATTTGTCCTGAGTACGCTGATACCTCATATGTGGGAGAAAACTACTGTATGGGCACACGTCGGGGATCGGAAGGGAAGTAGTGACGTTTTGGAATGCATACTTTGATGGATTGGTATGCGGGTGTCATGTGCGTTTGGAGAGCCCCTGATGTACCTAAATTATTGAAACTCCCCACAAGTGACCCCATTTTGGAAACTAGACCCCCCACGGAGCTTATCTAGATGTGTGGAGAGCACTTTGAACCCCCAAGTGCTTCACAGAAGTTTATAACGCCTGGGCGTGAAAATAAAAAAAACATTTTTTTCCGCAAAATTATATTTTTGCCCCCAATTTTTTATTTTCCTAAGGGTAACAGGAGAAATTGGACCCCAAAAGTTGTTTTGTAATTTGTCCTGAGTAGGCTGATACCCTACATGTGGGGGTAAAACACTGTTTGGGCACATGGCAGAGCTTGGAAGGGAAGGCGCACCATTTGACTTTTTCAACGCAGAATTGGCTGGAATTGAGATCAGACGCCATGTTGCCTTTGGAGAGCACCTGATGTGCCCAAACAGTGGAAACCCCCAATTATAACTCCAACCCTAACCTCAACACACCCCTAACCCTAATCTGAGCCCTAGCCCTAACCCTAGCCCTAACCCTAACCCTAGCCCTAACCCTAGCCCTAACCCTAACCCTAGCCCTAACCCTAACCCTACCCTAACCCTAGCGGGAAAATGGAAATAAATACATTTTCTTTTAGTTTTATTATTTTTCCCTAACTAAGGGGGTGATAACGGGGGGTTTGATTTACGATTTATGGCGGTTTTTATGTTTGGCGGCTGTCGCACGCTAAAAGACACTTTTTATTGTAAAAATAGTTTTTGCATCACCACATATTGTGAGCTATAATTTTTCCGTATTTTGACCCACCGAGTCATGTGAGGTCTTATTTTTTGTGGGATGAGTTGACGTTTTTATTGGCACAATTTTCGGGCACGTGACATTTTTTGATCGCTTTTTATTCCGATTTTTGGGACGCAGAATGAACAAAAACCAGCGTTTCATGAATTTCTTTTGGGGGGTGCGTTTACACCGTTCCGCGTGCGGTAAAATTGATAACGCATTTTTATTCTTCGGGTCAGTACGGTTACAGCGATACCTCATTTAGGTCGTTTTTTTATGTTTTGTCGGTTTTTTGCAATGAAAACAATTTTATATAAAAAATAATTATTTTTTTATCGCTTTATTCTGCGAGCTATAACTTTTTTATTTTTTTGCGGATGATGCTGTATCGTGGCTCGTTTTTTGCGGGACAAGATGACGTTTTCAGCGGTACCATGCATATTTATATGCGTCTTTTTGATCGCGCGTTATTGCACTTTTTGTTCGGTGGTATAATAAATCATTATTTTTTGCTTCGTTTTTTATTTTTATTTTTTAAGGGGTTCGCTAAAGGGGTTAACTAATGGGACAGTTTTATAGGGCAGGTCATTACGGACGCGGCGATACCAAATATGTGTACTTTTATTGTTTTTGGTTTTTTTTATTTTGAAAAAATGGATTTATTGGGGAATATTTTTTTTTTTTACTAATTTATTTAGCGATTTTTTTTTTAATTATTTATAACACTTTTTTTTTTTTTTTTTTACTTTATTACCTTGTCCCAGGTGGGACATCACTGTCCTGTGACAGATCGCTGATCTGTCACATCACAGATCACTGTGACAGATCAGCGATCTGTCACAGGCACTGCTGCAGACTTCCTCATGCCTGCGCTTTGCAGGCAGTGAGGAAGTCAGCTCCCTGCAGGCCCCCGTCGCCATCTTGGATCCGGGGGCCTGTAGGGAAAGAGCCCCCCGCAGCAGCGCTGCACATTGCGCTGCCGTGGGGGGCTCAGGGAAGCACGGAGGGAGCCCCCTCCCTGCCGATGCTTCCCTTTAACCACCTGTACACCGCGATCGCGTTTGATCGCGGTGTGCAAGGGGTTAACGTGTCGGGGGCGGTCCGTGACCGCCCCTGACACATTGTGCCGGGTGTCAGCTATGATAATTAGCTGACACTCGGCCGCGATCAGCGGCGCTCACCACGTGGGCGCCGCTGATCGCGATGACGTAATATTCCGTCCATGGTAATTAGGTCCATGGTCACATGGACGGAATATTACATCAATTGTAGGTAAGGGGTTAAATATCATCTTTCTTTAATTTGCTCTTTGGTCCATTTTTGTTTTGGGGTATTAATTATGGATGAGCTTTTTTGGTTCAGCCTTCTTGGGGATTGTTAATAAGTAACACATTGCTAAAATGAATGTCTCAGACCCTACATTATGCTGTCCTCAGATTACCCAGCAAAATCCTGTTGACAGATTTCCTTTAACCCCTTTACCCCCAAGGGTGGTTTGCACCTTAATGACTGGGCCAATTTTTACAAATCTGACCACTGTCCCTTTATGAGATAATAACTCTGGAATGCTTCCATGGATCCTGGTGATTCTGATACTGTTTTCTCACGACACTTTGTATTTTATGTTAGTGGTAACATTTCAATGATATAACTTGCGTTTATTTGTGAAAAAAATGGAAATTTGGCGAAAATTTAGAAAATTTTGCAATTTTCCAACTTTGAATTTTTATGCTCTTAAATCACAGATATGGCACACAAAATACTTAATCAGTAACATTTCCCACATGTTTACTTTTTTTTTGTTAGGAAGTTATAAGGGTTAAAAGTTGACCAGCGATTTCTCATTTTTACAACACCATTTTTTTTTTTTAGGGACCACTGTTTGGGCGCATGGCACAGCTTGGAAGGGAATGAGCGCAGTTTGACTTGTTCAATGCAAAATTGGATAGAATTGTTATCGGGTGCCATGTCGCATTTGGAGAGCCCCTGATGTGCCTATACAGTGGAAACCCCCCACAAGTGACCGCATTTTTTAAACTAGACCCCCCAAGGAACTGAAGTTTAGAATGCCTGGGCATGAAAATAAAAAAATTATATTTTTTCCACAAACATGATCATTTAGTCCCCAATTTTTTTATTTTCCCAAGAGTAAAAGGAGAAATTGGACCCCAAAAGTTGTTGTCCAATTTGTCTTGAGTAAACTGATACCCTATATGTGGGATAAAACTACTGTATGGGCAAATGTTGGGGCTCGAAAGTGAAGTAGTGATGAAATGGTCTGCAGGTGTCATGTCGCATTTGGAGAGCCTCTGATGTGCCTAAACAGTGGAAACCCCTCCCCAAGTGACCCCATTTTGGAAACTAGACCCCCCAAGGAACTTATCTAGTTGTGTGGTGAGCACTTTGAACCCACAAGTGCTACACAGAAGTTTATAACATAGAGCCATAGAAATAAAAAAAATCATATTTTTCACAAAAATGATATTTTTGCCCCCAATTTTTTATTTTCCCAAGGGTAACAGGAGAAATTGTACCCCAAAAGTTGTTGTGCAATTTGTCCTGAGTATGCTGATACCCCAAATGTGGAGGTAAACCACTGTTTGAGCACATGGCAGAGCTTGGAAGAGAAGAAGCACTGTTTGACTTTTTCAACACAGAATTGGTGGGAATTGAGATCAGATGCCATGTCGCATTTGGAGAGCCCCTGACGTGCCTGAACAGTGGAAACCCCAAAATTCTAACTCCAACCCTAACCCCAACACACCCCTAACCCTAGCCCTAGCGGGAAAATGGAAATAAATACTTTTTTTTTCATTTTATTATTTTTCCCTAACTAAGGGGGTGATAAAGTGAGGTTTGATTTACTATTTATAGCAGGTTTTTATGTTTGGCAGCTGTCACATGCTAAAATACGCTTTTTATCGCAGAAAATAGTTTTTGCATCACCACATTTTGAGAGCTATAATTTTTTCATATTTTGACCCACAGAGTCATGTGAGGTCTTATTTTTTGCTGGGCGAGTTGACGTTTTTATTGGTACCATTTTCAGGCATGTGACATTTTTTGATCGCTTTTTATTCTGATTTTTGGGATGCAAAATAAACAAAAAACAGTATTTCATGAATTTCTTTTGGGGGGGCGCTTACACTGTTCCGCATGTGGTAAAATTGATAAAGCGGTTTTATTCTTCGGGTCAGTACGATTACAGCGATACCTCATTTATATCTTTTTTTCATGTTTTGTCGCTTTTATACAATAAAAACAATTTTATATAAAAAATAATTATTTTTGCATCACTTTATTTTGCGAGCTATAACTTTTTTATTTTCTTGCTGCTGATGCTGTATGGCAGCTTGTTTTTTGCGGGACAAGATGACGTTTTCAGTGGTACCATGTTTATTTATATCCGTCTTTTTGATCGTGTGCTATTGCACTTTTTGATTGGCGGTATGATGATAAAGCATTGTTTTTGCCTTTTTTTTTTTAAGGGGTTCAATAAAGGGGTAAATTAGTGGGACAGTTTTATAGGCCGGGTCATTACAGACGCGGCGATAGTAAATATGTGTATTTTTATTGCTTTTTTTTTATTTACAAAAAAAAGAATTTATTGGGGTATATTTTTTTATTTATTTAGTTTTTTAAAAAAAAATATATTTTTACACGATTTTTTTTAACTTTATTATTTTGTCCCAGGGGGGGACATCACTGTATAGTGCCAGATCGCTGATCTGACACTTTGCAGTGCATGGGGGAGTGGTGGATAGAAAAAGGCTGCATGAGTTAGTCACCAGCCAGTGTTTGTGGTGCCATTGGGTGCACTGGAGTTTGATGAAGGGTTATTCTCAGATAGAAAGTGAATAAGCTACACACACACACAAACACACATAAAAGGACTTTGATTAGGGAACGTGATAGGCTGCTCTAAACAGATGTGTTTTGAGGGAGCGCCTAAAACTGTGTATGTTGTGGATAGTTCTAATTTCTTGGGGTAGAGCATTCCAGAGGATTGGCGCAACTCGGAAGAAGTCTTGGAGACGGGAGTGGGAGGAACGGATTAGTGCAGAGGTTAGTCGAAAGTTGCTTGCAGAGCGTAACAAGCGGGTAGGCCAATAAATAAAAATGAGGGAGGAGATGTAGGGGGGTGCTGCACTGTGGAGAGCTTTGTGGGTGAGAACAAGCAGTTTTAATTGGATCCTATAATGAATGGGCAGCCAGTTCAATGACTGGCAAAAAGCGGACGCGTCCGAGTACCGATTAGCCTGATGGACGACCCTGGCTGCTCCATTAAGGATGGACTGGAGAGGGGAAAGTTGAGTGAGGGGGAGGCCAATTAATAGAGCATTACAGTAGTCCAGGTGAGAGTGGATCAGGGCAACAGTGAGGGTTTTTGTTGTTTCCATTGTGAGAAAGGGGCGGATTCTAGAGATGTTCTTTAGGTGTAAGCGGCAAGAGCAGGCAAGACATTGTATATGGAAGGTGAAGGAAAGATTGGTGTCAAATATAACACCCAGATAGTGCACCTACTGACTAGGCGTTATTATGGTGCCACCCACGTAGAGGGAAATGTCAATTTTAGGGAGGTTAGTAGCAGAAGAAAATCAGTTTTGGAAAGGTTGAGTTTTAGATAGAGACTGGTCATGATGTTGGAGACTGCGTACAGACAGTCACTGGTGTTCTGTAGTACAGCAGGGATGAGGTGTATAGTTGTGTGTCATAAGCATAAAGATTCAATAAGGAATAAATTCTTGGACTTTGAGTGCGCTGCCAGACAGATTCAATAACCACACAAGGTTAAATAAGTTAACCCTTTAATCCCTACGCGTTTCGAAGCATAACGCTTCTTTTTCAGGGGTTGATACATGACTACAGAGAGCTGTCATCACATTTATACATACAAGATTCAAATTTGGCGCCCTCAGAGACACGAGGAGCGCCGCAAAGGTCAAAGATCAAAGTGATTCAAGCGTCAAGAGTTCATAAAGGTTAAACATTCCCTAATTAAAAATCAATCTTTATTATATTTTACAGATAAAAGAAGAAGAGAAAAAAAGAGACAAAGGAAAAAGATGACAAAAAATGAAGAAAAACGAGAAAAAAATAAAAATGAACCCACGACGTGATGGCAAAAAAAGAATCAAAGTCCAGCGAACACACCGCTACACCAAGGAGAGTGCATGAATTTGAAAGAGAGCTTATAATCCAACCATTGGAATGAGTCTCCAAAATAAATATTTGTAAAAGTGATTAAATGCTAAATATATATATATGATTAAAAATACGCTAAAGGAGTTGATGTGAAAAAATGAATAAAGATAAAAATAAAAATAAAAAATAAAATGTGTCACCAGTTATTTTATTTCACATTCCATGAGAAATCAGTGGCGTGAGCTGGTAGACAAAAGGAAAAAAAGAAAAACCACAAATAGAAGAAACCAAGATCGCATACCGCAGAAGGGGAAAAAAAGGGGAAAAAAACGAAAAGCAATGCTAAAAAGGATTAAAAATATATTTTAGATTGTATATATATTAAAAATGAGAAACTATATAACGAAGTCACCTAGAACAAGAATTAATTAATAAAGAAAAAAAGAAAATCTGTACGCAAGAAAAAAATTAAGAACAGAAAAACGCATTATTAATTTCATTTCAGAGGTCTATTCGGGATACGAGGTTCTAATAACATGAACCAGACAAACAGAAAAAAATTATAGGAAACGAAAAAATGAAAATTTATAATTTATTTTCATTTTTTCGTTTCCTATAATTTTTTTCTTGTTCTAGGTGACTTCGTTATATAGTTTCTCATTTTTAATATATATACAATCTAAAATATATTTTTAATCCTTTTTAGCATTGCTTTTCGTTTTTTTTCCCCTTTTTTTCCCCTTCTGCGGTATGCGATCTTGGTTTCTTCTATTTGTGGTTTTTCTTTTTTTCCTTTTGTCTACCAGCTCACGCCACTGATTTCTCATGGAATGTGAAATAAAATAACTGGTGACACATTTTATTTTTATTTTTTATTTTTATTTTTATCTTTATTCATTTTTTCACATCAACTCCTTTAGCGTATTTTTAATCATATATATATATTTAGCATTTAATCACTTTTACAAATATTTATTTTGGAGACTCATTCCAATGGTTGGATTATAAGCTCTCTTTCAAATTCATGCACTCTCCTTGGTGTAGCGGTGTGTTCGCTGGACTTTGATTCTTTTTTTGCCATCACGTCGTGGGTTCATTTTTATTTTTTTCTCGTTTTTCTTCATTTTTTATCATCTTTTTCCTTTGTCTCTTTTTTTCTCTTCTTCTTTTATCTGTAAAATATAATAAAGATCGATTTTTAATTAGGGAATGTTTAACCTTTATGAACTCTTGACGCTTGAATCACTTTGATCTTTGACCTTTGCGGCGCTCCTCGTGTCTCTGAGGGCGCCAAATTTGAATCTTGTATGTATAAATGTGATGACAGCTCTCTGTAGTCATGTATCAACCCCTGAAGAAGAAGCGTTATGCTTCGAAACGCGTAGGGATTAAAGGGTTAACTTATTTAACCTTGTGTGGTTATTGAATCTGTCTGGCAGCGCACTCAAAGTCCAAGAATTTATTCCTTATTGAACTGTGGTACGGTTCCGCTGTGGACCGTTGGACGTGCAGCAGGCTGACTTACTATACAGGCTTTATTTTCTCTTTGAGAAGGTGAGTTTAATACTTTCAGTAGTTGTACATTTTACCCGGATAAGACCCTATTGCGCTTTTGTTTCAACCCTTTAGTGAAAATAATAAGCATAAAGATGTGTTTTTTATTTTAAAAATTACAAAAAGGAAAATGGGCTGAAGAAAAGTTTGGGCAACCTTGGAGATTTGTGTGCTCAGATAACGTTGACCAAAGTTTCAAACCTTGATTAGCCTGTTATGGCTTGTTCACTATCATCGTTAGGAAAGGCCAGGTGATGCAAATTTCCCAGCTTCATAAAAATCCAGCCTCCTCTAACCTTGTTTCAAAGAACAGCAGCAATCAGTTCTTCGAAGCAGCTGCCTAGCACTCTGAAAATTAAAATAGTGGAGGCCGACAAAGCAGGAGAAGGCTATAAGAAGCATTTTCAAGTTGCCCTTTTCTCATTTCAAAATGTAATTAAGAAATGTCAGTTAACAAAAACAGTGCATCAAGAAATCTTCCCCATTACATTTGAACACTGTTTCCATCTATTTCAGTGATTTTCCTGCCCCACCCCCCAGCCCTCCTGTTAGGGTCTGCTGGAAAAGTGCTTGAGTTTCCCATTGACTTTCATTAATACTTGCTACTCGAGTCAAGCTTGTCAGATTGTCCAACCTGTTTGATTCGAGTACCGAGCACTTGAGCATTTTAGTGCTCGCTTATCACTACGACAGAAACAAGACGGAACCCAGTTTTAGTCAATGGTAGAGTTGAGCGATACCGTCCGATACTTCAAAGTATCGTATCGGATGGTATCGGCCGATCTTTAAAAAAAGTATCGGTATCGCCGATTCCGATACCGGAAGTCCCATTCAAGTCTATGGGACTTCCGGTATCGGAATAAGAAAAACCCTTTCCTGCCCTTGTACAGCCTCTCTGGGGTCTGTACGGGCCTTTCGGGGGGCTGTGCCGGCCTGCCAGGGGGTCTGTGCAGGCTCCGGTGGTCTGTGCCGGCCTGCCGGTGGTCTGTGCAGGCCTGCCGGGGGGCTGTGCCGGCCTGCCGGGGGGCTGTGCCGGCCTGCCGGGGGGCTGTGCAGGCTCCGGGGGGCTGTGCCGGCCTGCCGGGGGGCTGTGCCGGCCTGCCGGTGGTCTGTGCAGGCTCCGGGGGTCTGTGCAGGCATCGTCCGATGGGACTACAAGTCCCATCGGGCGATGCCTGCTACCATGACAGTGATTGACACATTAGCCAATGATGGGACAGTAGTAGTCCCATCATCCGGCTAATGTGTTAAATGTAAAAAAAAAAAAAAAAAAAAATTACATGCTACATACATACAACATGCATACTACATACATGCTACATTCATACTACATACTACATACATGCTACATTCATACTACATAAATACTACATGCAACATACATACTACATATATACTACATGCATGCTACATACATACTGCATGCTACATACATACCACATATATACTACATACATACTACATGCATGCTACATACATACTACATGCTACATACATACCACATACATACTACATGCATGCTACATACATACTACATGCTACATACATACCACATACATACTACATACATACTACATACATACTACATGCTACATACATACTACATATATACTACATGCATGCTACATACATACTACATGCTACATACATACCACATACATACTACATACATACTACATGCTACATACATACTACATATATACTACATGCATGCTACATACATACTACATGCTACATACATACCACATACATACTACATACATACTACATGCTACATACATACTACATATATACTACATGCATGCTACATACATACTACATGCTACATACATACCACATACATACTACATACATGCTACATATATACTACATGCATGCTACATACATACTACATATATACTACATGCATGCTACATACATACTACATGCTACATGCATGCTACATACATACTACATACATACTACATGCTACATACATACCACATATATACTACATACATACAAAACATTCATACAATACATACATAGACATACAGTACATATAACATAGAGTAACATACTTACCAATACTTGTCACATTGTTCCCCGAAGCCATTGTCTTTTCCGGAATAAATATTAACATAACAAACCACAAAAATACTCACCCACGATCCGAAGCAGTCCACGAGTGTGTCCCACGACGATCTTGGGTAGAGAACTGCAGCATCAGCTGTTGCTGCCGTTCTCTACGGGCTGCAGGAATCCAATGACGGAAGGTAGGTATCCTTCCGCACTGTATTCCTCCGCCACTTAAAAAAAAAAAAGTCCCTAGTCTCACTTTATGCCATTGCTGTGTGGGAAATTCCCACGCAGCAATGGCATAAAGTGAGACTAGGGACTTTTTTTTTTTTAAGTGGCGGAGGAATACAGTGCGGAAGGATACCTACCTTCCGTCATTGGATTCCTGCAGCCCGTAGAGAACGGCAGCATCATCTGATGCTGCAGTTCTCTACCCAAGATCGTCGTGGGACACACTCGTGGACTGCTTCGGATCGTGGGTGAGTATTTTTGTGGTTTGTTATGTTAATATTTATACCGGAAAAGACAATGGCTTCGGGGAACAATGTAACAAGTATTGGTAAGTATGTTACTCTATGTTATATGTACTGTATGTCTATGTATGTATTGTATGAATGTATTGTATGTATGTAGTATATATGTGGTATGTATGTAGTATGTAGTATGTATGTAGTATGTATGTAGCATGCATGTAGTATATATGTAGTATGTATGTAGCATGTAGTATGTATGTAGTATGTATGTAGCATGCATGTAGCATGTAGTATGTATGTAGCATGCATGTAGTATATATGTAGTATGTATGTAGCATGCATGTAGTATATATGTAGCATGTATGTAGTATGTATGTGGTATGTATGTAGCATGTATGTAGCATGCATGTAGTATATATGTAGTATGTATGTAGCATGTAGTATGTATGTAGCATGTAGTATGTATGTAGCATGCATGTAGTATATATGTAGTATGTATGTAGCATGTAGTATGTATGTAGTATGTATGTAGTATGTATGTGGTATGTATGTAGCATGTAGTATGTATGTAGCATGCATGTAGTATATATGTAGTATGTAGTATGTATGTAGTATGTATGTGGTATGTATTTAGCATGTAGTATGTATGTAGCATGCATGTAGCATGCATGTAGTATGTATGTAGCATGCATGTAGTATGTATGTAGCATGCATGTAGTATGTATGTAGTATGTATGTAGTATGTATGTAGCATGCAGTATGTATGTAGCATGTATGTAGTATGTATGTAGTATATATGTAGTATGTATGTAGCATGTAGTATGTATGTAGCATGCATGTAGTATATATGTAGTATGTATGTAGCATGCATGTAGTATGTATGTAGTATGTATGTAGTATGTATGTAGCATGCAGTATGTATGTAGCATGTATGTAGTATGTATGTAGTATATATGTAGTATGTATGTAGCATGCATGTAGTATGTAGCATGCATGTAGTATGTATGTAGCATGTATGTAGTATGTATGTAGTATATATGTAGTATGTATGTAGTATGTAGTATGAATGTAGCATGTATGTAGTATGCATGTAGTATTTTTTTTTTTTTTTTTTTTTAACATTTAACACATTAGCCGGATGATGGGACTACTACTGTCCCATCATTGGCTAATGTGTCAATCACTGTCATGGTAGCAGGCATCGCCCGATGGGACTTGTAGTCCCATCGGACGATGCTTGCACAGACCCCTGGACATCAGCACAGCCCCCCGGCAGGCCGGCACAGCCCCCCGGCAGGCCGGTACAGACCCCCACAGGGTGCACAGACCACCGGCAGGCCGGCACAGCCCCCCGGCAGGCCGGTACAGACCCCGGGCAGTCCACACAGCCCCCCGGCAGGCCGGCACAGCCCCCCGGCAGGCCGGCAGAGACCCCCGGAAGGCCCGAAATGACGGCGCATCATGATGCGCACACACCGCGCATCATGATGACGTCAGGCCGTCAATCAACTGAACTTCCGATTCCGATGCCGAATTCCGATATTGAAAAAATATCGGAAGTCGGTATCGGAATTCCGATACAGCAAGTATCGGCCGATACCCGATACTTGCGGTATCGGAATGCTCAACACTAGTCAATGGGTCTATCAGTTGCCACTGTGGCCATCATGTGACAGATCTGTCTTTTGCATGAATTCTATTTTCAATTTCTATACCAGAATAGAGATGCAAATTCTTAATGCAAATTTGAGCATAGTCTTAAAAGGAATTTTTGTATGAAAGCTTTTATATCATAAAGAACAGATTTAGACCTTTACAGACCCGTTATATTATGGAGAAATCTATAGGTCTAGACATATTCCTTAGTAAAGTTATCAATGCCATCAACCAATGGCATATTTCACTGTAGATATTCCCTATTTAAATACAATGCAATATGATGTATTAATGTATAGGTAATGTAATAGTCTGAAAACATTGCTTTAGCTGATGTATATACCGTATCCATTTTTAATACTTCTATTATGCAAATATAGCTTATAGCGTGTCTATTTTCTGAACAAATGTGGCCCAGAGCCTCAATCTATGAAAGTGGAGCAGGGAGAAGCTGCTTCGAACTAGTCATCTGTGACATCTATTTCTGGGCAGCTTTTCAAAGGATGCTTTCTCTGAAACACCCCCTATTTTTCAGTGGAAAACATACATGGCTACAGTTGGCCTGTCAGATTCTGATTCATGCTTCCAGTACTTCGGGCAGCATGAGTTAGCGGACAAAATCCCTTTACAGTAATGGGAATCTGTCACCCTTTTTTTGGAGTATCAGCTGCCAGCATTGACATCAGGGGCTTATCTACTGCATTCTGTAATGCTGCAGATAAGTCCCTGATGTAACCTGAAAGATAAGAAAAAACACATTAGATTATACTCATCGGAGGGGGCGTTCCGGTCCGATGGGTGTCGCGGTTCGGCGCCTCCCATCTTCATACGATGACGTCCTCTTCTTTCCTTCCTGTAGTGGCTCCGGCGCACTGCTCTGCCCTGTTGAGGGCAGAGCAGAGTCCTGCAGTGCGCAGGCGTCGGGAGAGGTCAGGCGCCTGCGCCCTGAAGGACTCTGCTCTGCCCTCAACAGGGCAGAGCAGTGCGCCTGCGCCAGAGCCACTACAGGAAGAGAAGAAGAGGACGGCATCGTATGAAAATGGGAGGCGCTGGACCGAACCGCCACACCCATTGGACCGGACCGCCCCCCGGTGAGTAGAAGAAGCTTGTTGCGAAACGCACGTTGGGGTGGAGGACGCTGCAGCACCCATCGTTACTTGTGCCCACAGTATTTAGGTAATGTCATTTATGGCTTATTTATTATTATTTTTATACTATTTCTTTCGGCTCACTGGGTAGCTTGTTGTTTACTTGCATTGGTATAAGGACTTAGACTTAGGTGTCATGTTGCCGTTGTACCTTATTATTTAATCTTATGGGCTTATCCACAGTGTTCAGGTAATGTTATTTATGGTTTATTCATTTTCTATACCATTCCCTTCGGCTCACTGGGTAGCTGGTTGTTTACTTTTATTGGTACAGGGACTTAAGCCCCCGCTACACACTGCGATATCGCTAGCAATATCGCTGTAAAGTCACCGATTTTGTGACGTTGCAGCGATATTGCTAGCGATATCGCTGCATGTGATACTTACCTCCGACCGGCTCCCCCGCTGGTTATCGCTGATCGCGCGAGAAGCTCCTGGATCATTCCTCATCGGCCACTTCCTGCTGGGGCTTCCTGTGGCGCCGACAAGCGACGCGTGGAGCCGGGCAGGAGGACGCAGGATCGCCACATCTGACAGGTAAGTAGCGACCCCCGTCCCCAGCGATGTCGCTGGTGAGATCTGCCTGTGTGGCAGCTCACTAGCGACCACTTAGTGATGCACCAGCGATCCTGACCGCGTCATATCGCTGGTCGGGATCGCTGGTGCATCGCTAGGTGTAACGGTACCCTTAGACTTAGTTGTCATGTTGCCGCTGTACCTTATTATTTAAACACATGGGCTTATCCCACTTTTCAATTTTGTTAGGATTTATGGGGTTAATTATGTTTTTTTAATTGCTTTCCATACCTGACTTTATATTACCTGCACATGTCTTATTTCTGTTAGGGCAATTATGCGCCTCCTACTGGGCATTTTTTCAGTTTTTGTCTTTTATGTGTAATTAATAAATATATCATTTTAACATTATATTTCTGGATCTCTTCATTTTTTTCGGCAAATGTCATTATTTAAGTCCGGAAAACTTTTTTTGAGAATATTAAACCTGTCAAGTTCTGAAAATATTGGAGCAAAGAAACTTACTTAGCAGTTTTCCTCTAGGATTAGTCCATTTTACTAAATTTCACTCTACAAAGAATATGCATATGAATCTAACTTGGTAATATGTCACACAATACAAAAAAGGCTTCACCCATTATGCCATGAATATAAAAAGTATTACAATTCAAATTAAATTAAAAAAGTCTTTATAAAGTATTTTTATTAATGTATAATAATAATAATAATAATAATAATAATAATAATAATATCCGCTTTTCTTTGCTTCTATACATGCTCTAATTGCCTGGATGCAAACACAAGCTTATATTTCCAATGTGTTTTACATAGAGCATCTTTATCAACATGTTATATACTCACGAGGGCAACAATGAAATGTAAATATCTATATTTTTATATTTGTTAGGCATATTTTAGTACATATATTTTTACAGTTCCACTGGTGACCAGTAACATACATAAATTAACAAAATATGACAATTAGATAAAGCAAGCTCTTTTCTTTGATTTAGTGCACTAGTGGGGGTAAATATAAAAATGGATAACTGTATCTTGAAAGGCAAATGGTCTCTAAAAAGCTGCACAAATATCACATTAATTTGTGAGCAGCCAAAAGTAAAACCAGTTCAATCACTAATATTTATTGTCATTCAAATGTTATCACCACAACAATTTTTTTAATGTTTAATGGGGTTTTAAAGGGACTGTGAACAGTCATTCTGTGCTGACAAAGTACAGGCGCTCGGTGCTTCATGGCAGGGCCAATAATTTATATGCACCTTCCCATCTGCATGGTTTCCGTCTATCTCTGCCATTCATTGGCTCTATGAAGCCAGAGCTGTCAATCAAAGAAGAGGGGGATGGAGATAGAGGAAAAACAAGCAGGTGGAAAGATGTATATAAATAACTGGCTCCGCTGTGGAGCACCGAGCATAGGGACTTCGTTTGAACAGTCATTCAAGACTCTAAAAGATTCTTGACGAGTTCTTGATTTAGAAGAAAAATGATTGATGATCCAAAACCATATTTATGTTGAAATGTAATTCTCCCCATTTATGGGAATGATAAATTACATGATAAAAGACTTATAAAACAATTTGGCAAACACTTCAGAATGGTGGAGACTTCAAAACTATGGTATTCACCTTAAACAATTATTTGTTAACCCCTTCATGACCCAGCCTATTTTGACCTTAATGACCTGGCCATTTTTTGCAATTCTGACCAGTGTCCCTTTATGAGGTAATAACTCTGGAACGCTTCAACGCATCTTAGCGATTCTGAGATTGTTTTTTCATGACATATTGGGCTTCATGTTAGTGGTAAATTTAGGTCGATAATTTTTGCGTTTATTTGTGAAAAAATCAGAAATTTGGCAAAAATTTTGAAAATTTCGCAATTTTCAAATTTTGAATTTTTATTCTGTTAAACTAGAGTTATGTGACACAAAATAGTTACTAAATAACATTTCCCACATGTCTACTTTACATCAGCACAATTTTGGAAGCAAAATATTTTTTTGTTAGGAAGTTATAAGGGTTAAAAGTTGACCAGCAATTTCTCATTTTTACAACAACATTTACAAAACCATTTTTTTTAGGGACCACCTCACATTTGAAGTCACTTTGAGGGGTCTATATGGCAGAAAATACCCAAAAGTGACACCATTCTAAAAACTGCACCCCTCAAGCTACTTAAAACCACATTCAAGAAGATTATTAACCCTTCAGGTGTTTCACAACAGCTAAGGCAATGTGGAAGGAAAAAATGGACATTTTAATTTTTCCAACACAAATTTCCTTTCAGCATCAATTTTTTCATTTTCACATGGGCAACAGGATAAAATGGATCCTAAAATTTGTTGGGCAATTTCCCCTGAGTACACCTATACCTCATATGTGGTCATAAACCACTGTTTGGGCGTACAGCAGGGCTCAGAAGGGAAGGAGCACCATTTGACTTTTTGAATGGAAAATATGCTGGAATATTTAGCGGTTGCCATGTCGCGTTTGGAGAGTCGCTGTGTGCCTAAACACTGGAGCTCCCCCACAAGTGACCCACCCCATTTTGGAAACTAGACCCCCCAAGGAACTTATCTAGATGCATAGTGATCACTTTGAACCCCCAGGTGCTTCTCAAATTGATCTGTAAAAAAAAAAAAGTACTTTTTTTTCACAAAAATTATATTTTAGCCTCAGTTTTTTCATTTTCACATGGGCAACAGGATAAAATGGATCCTAAAATTTATTGGGCAATTTCTCCTGAGCACAACAATACCTCATATGTGGTCATAAACCACTGTTTGGGTGCAGGGCAGGGCCCGGAAGGGAAGGAGCGCCATTTGACTTTTTGAATGGAAAATTAGCTCCAATCGTTATCGGACACCATGTCGCGTTTGGAGAGCCCCTGTGTGCCTAAACATTGGAGCTCCCCCACAAGTGACACCATTTTGGTAACTAGACCCCTTAAGGAACTTATGTAGATGTGTAGTGAGCACTTTGAACCCCCAAGTGCCTCACAAAAGTTTATAACATAGAGCAGTGAAAATAAAAAATCATTTTTTTTCCTCAAAAATGATTTTTTAGCATGCTATTTTTTATTTTCACAAGGGTAACAGGAGAAATTGGACCACAAAAGTTGTTGTCCAGATTGTCCTGAGTACGCTGGTACCCCATATGTGGGGGGGCACTGTTTGGGTGCACGGCAGGGCGCAGAAGGGAATGAGCGCCATTTGACTTTTTGAAATGAAAATTGGCTCCAATCGTTAGCGGACACCATGTCGTGTTTGGAGATCCCCTGTGTGCCTAAACTTTGGAGCTCCCCCACAAATGACCCCATTTTGGAAACTAGACCCCCTAAGGAACTTATCTAGATGCATAGTGAGCACTTTGAACCCGCAGGTGATTCACAGAAGTTTATAATGCAGAGCAGTGAAAATAAAAAATCTTTTTTTTTTTCCTAAAAAAAAATTTTTTAGTCTGCAATTTTTTATTTTCACAAGGGTACCAGGATAAATTGGACCCCAAAAGTTGTTTTCCAGTTTGTCCTGAGTAAGCTGGTACCCCATATGTGGGGGGAGACCACTGTTTGGGCACACGTCGGGGCTCGGAAGGGAAGTAGTGACATTTTGAAATGCTGACTTTGATGGAATAGTCTGCGGGCATCATGTTACATTTGCTGAGCCCCTGTGTGCCTAAACAGTAGAAACCCCCCACAAGGGACCCCATTTTGGAAACAAGACCCCCCAAGGAACTTATCTAGATGTGTGGTGAGCACCTTGAACCCCCAAGTGCTTCACAGAAGATTGTAACGCAGAGCCGTGAAAATAAAAAATCATTTTTTTCCCTCAAAAAAAATGATTTTTAGCCCGCAATTTTTTTTTTCACAAGGGTAACAGGAGAAATTGGACCCCAAAAGTTGTTGTCTAGTTTGTCCTGAGTACGCTGATACCCCATATGTGGGGGATGACCACTGTATGGGCCCACGTCAGTAGTGACGTTTTGGTATGCTGACTTTGATGGAATGGTCTGCGGGCATCATGTTACATTTGCAGAGCCCTTGATGTTCCTAAACTGTGGAAACCCCCCACAAGTGACCCCATTTTGGAAACTAGACCCCATAAGGAACTTGCCTAGATGTGTGGTGAGCACCTTGAACCCCGAAGTGCTTCACAGAAGATTGTAACGCAGAGCCATGAAAATAAAAAATCTTTTTTTTTCCTCAAAAAATGAATTTTTAGCTCGCAATTTTTTATTTTCACAAGGGTCACAGGAGAAATTGGACCCCAAAAGTTGTTGTCCAGTTTGTCCTGAGTACGCTGGTACCCCATATGTGGGGGGGAACCACTGTTTGGGCACACGTTGGGTCTTAGCAGGGAAGTAGTGACATTTTGAAATGCTGACTTTGATGGAATGGTCTGTGGGCGTCATGTTACATTTGCTGAGCCCCTGTGTGCCTAAACAGTAGAAACCTCCCACAAGTGACCCCATTTTGGAAACTAGACCCACCAGGGAACTTATCTAGATGTATGGTGAGCACCTTGAACCCCCAAGTGCTTCACAGAAGTTTATAACGCAGAGCCGTGAAAATAAAAAATCATTTTTTTCCCTCAAAACGGGGGGACTTGGAAGGTGCCGGGGGCGGTGAGAGTGGGTGAGGGGGGGATCGGAAGCTGGCGGGGAGCGAAGGGAATGGGAGGGGGGGCAGATGATGACAGCGGCGGCAGATCGTCATTCAGTGGCAGGGGGGGCGATCGCCGGTGGGGGGGGTCAAATCGGTGTCTCCAGCCATGTCCGATGCTACTGCAGCATCGGCCATGGCTGGATTGTAATATTTCATCAATTTTCATTGATGAAATATTACTATCGCTCTGATTGGCTGTTTCACTTTTAACAGCCAATCAGAGCGATCGTAGCCACGTGGGGGCGAAGCCACGCCCCCTGTGGTGAATTACAAAGCCCCCTGTATCTGCGGGTCAGGTGACCTTTCATTGACCCCGGTCACCCGACCCGCAGGGGGGCTTTGAATTCATGACACAGGGTATGCGTCATAGGTCGGATTGGCACCGACTTTCATGACGCATTCGCTGTGTCACAGGTCGGGAAGGGGTTAATACATACTTACTAATACATTTACAAATAAGTTCCAATGTCTGTGTCCAAATAGTCCTCATTACTTTAGTAATGCTTACAAAAGAATTTGCAAGTGACTTTTGTGAAATAAATACATTTTACTGAATCACTCTTTGGTTAGTAGTTAAAGCTAAACGCTGAAACAAATAGTCTTTCCTAATCCTAGTTACATTTTTAGTATATCATTTGGGGGCAGACATCTTGTCCATAATGTTCAATCATCGATTGTCACTCCTGTGGTATTTGCCTCTAGCTGCCTCCTTTGGTGATAGTATGATGATAGAACATCTAAATTCCACTTATAGAGAGATTAAATGGCCTGTGAAACATAAATACAGCTCTGGCAAAAATTAAGAGACCACTTTCAAATGTTCAGTTTATCTGATTTCTCTCTTTATATAGTAGGTATATTTTTGAGTAAAATGTAAATTGTTCTTTTATTCTATAAACTTCTGACAACATGTCTCCAAATTTCCAAGCAATAAATTTTGTATTTTTTTTCTGACAAAGAAAAATGGTCAAAATTAAAAACAAAACAAACCAGTGCTTTCAGAAAACAAGTTCATTATCATTAAGAAGCAACAATACTAATGTTTTAACTCAGGAAGAGTTCAGAAATCAATATTTTGTGGAATAACCATGATTTTTAATCAAAGCTTTCATGTGTCTTGGCATACTTTCCACCAGTTTTTCACACTGCTTCTGGTGCAAAAATGTAAGCAGTTCTTCCTTGTTTGATTGCTTGTGACTATCCATCATCCTCTTGATTACATTCCAGAGGTTTTCAATGGGATTCAGGTCTGTAGAATGGGCTGCCATGACAGGGTTTTGATGTGGTGGTCTCTTAATTTTTTTCCAGAGCTGTATATTAGATTGTTAATCCAAAAAGTTTAAAGCCCCACCAGATATGGAACCTTCTGTAAAAGGTCAATAACAAATAATCTTTAATTTAATTTATTCAAATCATATTTTACACAAATTCATTTCAATGAAAGTCAATTTTTGCCAGTATTAATAAAGTGAACCCTAAATGAACTTGATGGACCTAGGTCTTTTAACAACCTATGTAACCATGTAAATAGCACATATACTTCACCTTGAATAAAATAGTGCCACTGTTTATCATTGGTGTACACTAGTTATGAGCAAGTATACTCGTTGCTCGGGTTTTCCTGAGCATGGTCGGCTGTCCTCAGAGAGTTTTGGCGTGATCTGAGATTTAGTTTTTGTCAACACAGCTGCATGATTTGCGGCTGCTAGACAGCCTAAATACATGTGGGTATTCCCTAACAAACAGGAAATCCCCACATATATTCAAGCTGTCTAGCAGCCGCAAATCATGCAGCTGCGTCGACAAAAACTAAATCTCCGAGCACGCCAAAATACTCGGAGGACACACGAGCACGCTCGGGAAAACCCGAGCAACGAGTATACTCACTCATCACTAGTTTATACTCGTTGGACAAATTATGGGCATATACAATTAGACACAGAGCATATGTCCCAACATATTTCACCGTTTCTTCAGTGTCATCAGGGGATGGGATAAAAGCGTGATATAGTCTATTTAGGGTCAACTAATAAAAAGACGAATTCTGAGAAGACACAGGATGGGTCAGTCTATTAGGGGCTCAGTGGTCAAACTGAAAACTACAAGATTTCAGGATCCTTTTAAAAATAAAGAATGCCATGAAAAATAAAAACAATTTTTTTTTTTTTTATAAACACTTGATTTAAACAAATCATTACATGATACATTAAATTTAATAATTTGCGCCAAGCCACTAAAGCAACAATTTTTTTTCAAAAATAACTACAGAATAGATAAAAACACATTCTAATAGCATAATTGGTATTGTCTTTTAGCTTGTAATGTGCCTTACAAGAAAACGCTATTACTCTTACCTCAATTTCCTTGGCCTGCACCTAATTTATCATTGCCAACTAATAATCAAACTATAGTGTCAGCCATGTATAAAATGAGCCTAGATTGATAAATCTTCTTGTCAGCATGTGAATAGTGAAGGAAATCTTTGAGAAACACCTGCCCGTTGAGAGTTGGGACAAGAACAAACAGCTCTGTCACTAACGTTTCATTTACAAAGCAGCATTATAATAATGACACTATTAGATGTCTAAATAGCAAAGAGATTAATAGATGCAATAGTGCATTCAGACTGCAAGGTAAACAATCCCAATACCCCTCCAGAGCAAGAACTTTCCGAAATTGCATTCCTACGTTTAGAAGGCTAACATATATTGTCGGCAAGGGAAATAAATATGGGCGGTGAATACATTAAATAGGATTTATATATACTATCCTGGCTGGTTGTATTGATGTAGCAAGCATGGTTACTTTTTACTGTGCTACATGTTTCTCTGATTTTATTGTACCTGGCGTGATGTTTTATTAAACAGGAGGATGTTTTTTATATTTTACTGTGCATAGATTATATCTTGACAGTTAGATGGGTTACTATGGCAATTTGATTCTGCTCCAAGAATATGGGGGTAGGTAATGCAATCTCTATATTATTCATTGCGCAAAATAAATAGATGCAATTAATAGATGGAGGAGAGAGGCGAATGGCACAAGCAAGAGCCTGATTATATTCAGTAAACATTAGAAATATGGCAGCTCTTTGTTGGATCACAATGCCCGCCAGATTTTAGAAAATGTAAGCTATTTCTTTTTGTGTAAAACATTTTCCAAAATCTAGTACAAGTGAAACTCTAAACAACCCTATATTGCTGTTCTCAACATTGGTGAGGGCATATAAACTAAAGAAGCAGCCCATTGTTGAGAAAGAAAGAACTTACAAGTCCAACTTAAAGGGTTTTTTTGGGACCATTTAATTTTTTTTACTATGGACATAAGAACAGGCAGGTGGATGCTATGTGCCTGTTCAACATGCCGCGTCACAGACAGCTCCTGCCAGCGATTCTGCCGCTTCCACTGACATCACGTCGAGAGACCAGCTGCTTCACTTCTGTGTTCTGTTGATGGGGCATGAATGCCAATGTCATGCAGATTGACAGCTGGCTCTCAACTGCCTAACTGAGCAAAGCCTGATGTCAATCAGCATGACGCCAGCAGTCACGCACCATCAACAGAGTAGACTGGAAGATCTGCTTTGTCGATGTGAAGCAGCAGAATCGATGGCAGGAGCAGTCCATGACCACTCTGAGCCAGCACTGGGCAGAACATGCAGGTAGTTAGCAACTAACAGTCTGTTAGGACTTAGGTCCATAGAATACAAATAAACTAGTCCCGGAAAACCCTTTTAAGTTGTGGTGTGAACCAGCACAAAGAGAGGAGCTCATGATAACATAGGAAGCTCTATAGTGTATATTCCGGATTCCTTACCATACAATCTTCCTACTAGCTGTACTTATTATTTGTATTAAAGCAAAGTAACAAAAATGAAAAATAACTCAAAGATATGGCACAAAGAAAACCTCCCATGATGGACATGCCTAATTCATATGAAGTACTGCCTTGATGCGTGAGCCAAAAACATATTGAGAACTTCATGCACAGCGAGTGCTAGCTACTAAATCTAATGTCATTCTTTATAACATGAAACTGTGCTACAATTTTTTTTTCATAAAATATAAAATTCTACAACAGACAAGTTATCGCACTTATGCCTTTGAAAAGGCACAATGAATTTACTGTCAGGCCAGGTCACATAATTCATATAATCATTCGGCAATAAAGGTTATAAGGTGCATTCTGATCATTTGACAGGATGGGAAATACATAATTTAAAGTCAAATCACATTCAGTCTGATAATCTTTAACTACTATTACAGTGTCAATGCAATTACAGCTTGTCAGTGGTTTCTGCTACAAACTGTCATCAATGTGGCAGCTTTTATAAATATATCAAAACTTGAGAATAAGGATGAGGGTTTATTTTTACTTTAAAATATATACATGAAAATATAAATTAGCTTAAATAACAGCCTACAGGTATTATAAATTACTGTAAGGTTCAGGTGGCTGATGGTGATGTCGAACTACAAACATTACAACATTTAGTTATCTAAAAACATAGTGGTAATATGCAGGTAAATAGCATTTAAACCCTATGCAACCAGTTTACTGGAAGAAAATTATGTTTTATTCTCCTTGTAGCCATTTTCTTCCAGTCATTTGGGGGAGGCCGGTTACCATCACTACACATTGAGCGCGGCACATACAGTAACAGCCTGCTCTGCACACATACACTGCAGAGCAGAATGTCAAAGTCCTGGGGACTGATTACATTATGCTCACTCTGTAATACGTAGTGATTGTGACGGCTTCCTGCACCGCCCCGATGACTTGAAGCAAAGCAGATGCAGAGAATATAACTTTATTTTCTCCCTTGAACCACGCTTCCAGTAAGCCAGCTACACAGTATTTAAATGCTATTTACATGTAGGTTAACACTATATCTGCATGTAAATCGCGTTATTTGACAGGTTTCTTTAACCCCTTAACGACCAGGGGTATTTCAGATTTTGAATTTCTGTTTTTTGCTCCCCTTCTTCCCAGAGCCATAATGTTTTTTTTATTTTTCGGTCAATATACCCATGTGAGGGCTTGTTTTTTGCAGGACAAGTTGTACTTTTGAACAGCACCATCGGATTTAACATACTGTGTATATTGTGTACTGAAAAACAGGAACAAAATTCCAAGTGTGGTGAAATTGCAAAAAATTGCAATTCCACAGTTTTTTTTTTTTTTTTTTAACCATGTTCACTAAATGCTAAAACTGAACTGCCATTATGACTCTCCAGGTCATTACGAGTTCATAGACACCAAACATGTCTAGGCTCTTTTTTATTTAAGTGGTGAAAAAAAATACCAAATTTGTTTAAAAAAGAAAAAAAAAGGCGCCATTTTCCGCAAAATAATACAGTGAAAAGATGTCCCTCTATATACAGTACATTGCAAAAATGGCAAAAGCCACCTATTTGGTCAGTATACATTTTCAGTATCAGTTAGCAGAGTGACCCACTGGATTGTATTATTGTATATTTATGAATCAGACAAGTTTATCTGTTGTTTTTTTCTGTTTGTCTATAATTCAATGGCATACAAAAACATAATAAAGTAATATCACATAATATATGTAACTAAGGAAAACTTCTTTTTATCCACTTACATCTGATACATCTTTTCCTAAAATCTGTATACTATAATGTCTATGACTGTTTAGAGTCTCACTAATCGCTAAATAACTTAATTAATTAGAAGGCATAAAAGGCGCTGGAGCTTATCACAGGGGTCATATCACAAATATGACCTTCAACAAACCGTCTATTGCTAATAAGGATACAAGCCAACTGTTTGTGTCTCAAGTTGTAACACAATGAGCAGAGAGACTTAATAAATTGCACAATTGATAATGATTATGTAACGGACACCGTGACAGTCTTAGCCCCTGAGACTGTACGAGTGTCAGGGGACATGCTGGGAAAGCCGGTTATTTAACCCGAAAGTGGCATATACAGTAGAATATGGAAGGGTTAGGACAGGACCTGTCAGAGAAGTGTCACCTTGCCGTGGTTGACGGGCACACATGAATTGGCCAATTTATGCGCTAAGAACCTTTGCTTTTTTTGTAAGTACATCTTGCTGAGGGACAAAGCGCTTGGAAGAAGTTATTTCCACTGACATTTTATGTCTTGGCATTCACAGAGTACTGCTGTGCCTTTTTCATTCATGTTTTGCATTTACTGCAGCTTGCACCTATTCACACCTAGGAAGTGCTGGTCAGGTTTTTTTGTATAGCTAATTTGGAGGGTGTGACTCCCTCTGCTCTGACACTTGCACTCCTCCCATTAACCTGCAGGTGTTCTCAACCATTTCTACTTGCCAATTCAAATTGTAGGTTTGCAGCCAAGGAGAGACATGTTTGTCCATTATTGTAGGTTTTTAAACCCGAAAGTGGCATATAATAATAATAATAATAATAATAATAATCTTTATTTATATAGCGCTTTACAGTTTAACAGTTTCAAAACACAAGTCATAAGTGACAACGTTAACAAAACAATAATTAAAGCAAAATAAGATGACACCTGCTCGTGAGAGCTTGTAATCTACAATGAGGTGGGGGAGATACAAAGTACAGGTGTGTATTTACAATGATGTATTTACAATGACGGTCCAGCCGTCTTGAGGGAAGGATGGAGATAGTGAATGGCTACACAGGTACACTTACACATAGAATGACTTTGATTAGTGAACGTGATAGGCCGCTCTGAACAAATGTGTTTTGAGGGAACGCCTGAAACTATGCAAATTGTGGATAGTCCTAATTTCTTGGGGTACAGCATTCCAAAGGATTGGCGCACCGCGGAAGAAGTCTTGGAGTTGGGAGTGGGAGGTACGGATTAGTGCAGAGGTTAGTCGAAAGTCGTTTGCAGAGCCCAGCAGGCGGTTAGGCAGATAGAAATGAGGGAGGAGATGTAGGGGGTGCCGCACTGTGGAGAGCTTTGTGGGTGAGAACAAGTATGTTGAATTAGATCCTATAATGAATGGGCAGGCAATGTATGGACTGGCGAAGAGCGGACGCGTCCGAGTACCGATTAGCCAGATGGATGACCCTGGCTGCTGCATTAAGGATGGTCTGGAGAGGAGATAGACGAGTAACGGGGAGGCCAATTAATAGAGTGTTGCAGTAATCCAGGCGGGAGTGAATTAATGCTACAGTGAGGGTTTTTGTTGTTTCCGTGGTGAGAAAAGGGCAGATTCTAGAGATATTCTTTAGGTGTAAGCGGCAAGAGCGGGCAAGAGATGGTATATGGGATGTGAAGGAGAGATTGGTGTCAAACATAACATCCAGACAGCGCACCTGCTGCCGGAGTGCTATTATAGTGCTGTCCACGGAGAGGGAAATGTCAGATTTAGGGAGGTTAGTAGACAGCGGGAACAGAAGAAGTTCAGTTTTTGAGAGGTTGAGTTTCAGATAGAGAGCGGACATGATGTTGGATACTGCAGACAGACAGTCACTGGCGTTCTGTAGTACAGTGGGGGTAAGGTCGGGGGATGACGTGTATAATTGTGTGTCATCAGCATAAAGATGGTACTGAAAGCCAAATCTGCTGATGGTCTGTCCAATTGGGGCCGTGTAGAGAGAGAAGAGAAGGGGGCCAAGGACTGAGCCCTGAGGTACCCCAACAGCGAGAGGAAGAGGAGATGATGTGGAGCCACAGAACAAAACACTGAAGGAGTGGTCGGAAAGATAGGAAGAGAACCAGAAGAGAGCAATGTCCTTAATGACAAGTGACTGGAGCCTAGAGAGTAGGAGACGTTGGTCAACAGTGTCGAAAGCTGCAGAAAGGTCAAGAAGAATGAGCAGAGAGTGGTGACCATTACGTTTTGCTGTCAGAAGGTCATTGGTCACTTTGATGAGTGCAGTTTCAGTCGATTGTAGGGGGCGGAAGCCGGACTGTGAAGGGTCTAGGAGGGAGTAAGTGGAGAGGTAATGTGTAAGCCGAGAGTAGACTAGGCACTTCCAAAGTTTAGAGATGAAGGGAAGATTGGAGACTGGTCTGTAGTTGTTTGTGCAGGATGGGTCGAGAGTGGGTTTGTTTAGTAATGGCGTGTTTGAAGGAGGATGGGAAAATGCCCGAAGAGAGGGAGAGGTTAAATATTGTAGTTAGGTGAGTTGTGACGACTGGAGAGAGACTGGAGGAGATGTGATGGAATTGCATATACAGTATAATATGGAAGGGTTAGGACAGGACCCGTCAGAGAAGTGTCACCTTGCCATGGTTGAGGGGCACACATGAATTGGCCAATTTATACGCTAAGAACCTTTGCCTTTTTGTAAGTACATCTTGCCGAAGGACAAAGCATTTGGAAGTAGTTATTTCCATTGACATTATATGCCTTGGCGTTCAGAGTGCTGCTGTGCCTTTATATATATTTATATATATATATATATACATACATATATATTATATATATGTATATATATACATATACACTGTGTATATATATATATATATATATATATATATATATATATATATATATATATATTTATATAATGGTGTTCACTGAAGGGGTTAAATAGTGTGAGTTTTACAGATCAGGTCATCCTGGATGCGGCAATACCAAATATGTATCCTTCTTTGTTTACTTTTTAACTTAAATAAATATATTTATTGGTATAATATTTTTTCATTGTTTTATTTTGTGATTTTTTTTGTTAACTTTTTTTACCGTTTTTATTTAGGCCCTCTATGGGACTTTAACTTTTATTACTATGATCGCTGATATAATGCATTGCAGTGAGCCATCATTGCAATGCATTATACCTGTCAGTGTTACACTGACAGAAGCCTCTTAGACCATACTGCTGGCATGCCATACTGCTGGCATGGTCTAAACAGGCCACAGCAGCTGGTCATGATGACCTCGAGTTGCCATAGCAACAATCGACAGCCCACAATGGCGTCTGTTAAACTTGATAGACATTTGCTTTTTTAAACAGTACATGATCCTTCGAGTCACCCCATCAACAAATTTAGAAAAACTCTTCATGTGTCAAAAAAGGGCACATTGTTTCCACCACTCACTGTGTTCTAAGAATGCTATGAGTGTCAGCTCAGCCACCCAATCTGAGGCAGGGGCTTGCTGAGCTGTTAGTATTGTGAATGACAGTTCTGCTGTCAAATCTGGCCGGACTTGTGGGGTTTTCTCCAGATGCCGCCCGTTCTGGGTGATTACCTGACTGGCAATGATTAGAACATTGCCAGTTGTAGCTTAGCTCAAGTAGTGTGTGTTTGCTCTGTGCACTGAATTCTTTATTGCCCAACCGTGCCTTTGACAATCTGTTTATCTAGTCCCTTTGTCCTGATCTGCTACCTTCTTGGAATTCCAACTTCGGACTGTGACCTGACTTCTCCTTTGTCTCTTCCCTAATTTATGACGTACCCTGCTGGCTCTTGACCTCAGAAGCCTTCACTTCCCTGACTCACGGTTTGTCTCTGAGAAGTAACTCAGCCTCACATTACAACTTGTCTATACATTTGTTTATTTCATCAGTATGGATCCTGTTCACACACTCTGTGACCAGGTGGTGTGATGCAAATGATTCTGGATATGGCTTAAGGTGGCTCTACACATTGCGATATCGCTAGCAATATCACTAAAGCGTCACCGATTTTGTGACGCAGCAGCGATATTGCTAGCGTTATCGCTACATGTGATACTCACCTCCGACCGGCTCCCCCGCTGGCTATCGCTGATCGCACGAGATCGGCCTGGTCCATTTCTTGTCATCGGTTTCCTGCTGGCGCCGACGAGCGAGCAATGGACGCAGGCGGAAGACGGACACCCTCGCCGCGTCTGAAAGGTAAGAGTGACCGCCGAGCGCTGTTGCATCGCTAGTGATATCTGCCTGTTTGGCAGCTCACTAGCAACCATTTAGTGATGCACCAGCGATCCTGACTGGGTCGTATCGTGGTCGGGATCGCTGGTGCATCGCTAAACGTAAAGGGGCCTTAAGGAATACCAGAGTCTTGAATCGCCGCAATATCAGTTGCAGTGTCAGATATTTAGTTTGATGAAAACATCACATAGCTCTCCACTGCCAACAGTGGCTGTAATGTCTGTACCTTCTGAAGTAAATTTGTCTCTCCCGAATCTATTGTCCCTCTTTGATAATATTTTGACAGAGAAAAACAGTTTAGCATGGTCAGGGAGAGCTGCAGGCTATTTTTTATTCTACGACCTCAGTCTTTAGAGGATGAGTTCTGGTGGGTGGGGATAATTATGTCTCTACTGAAAGGGGGGCCTCAGGCCTGTTCATTAAGTTTTAACATTGTGTCTGATTGGGGAGTGCAATTTGTCTCCAAATTGTAGAGTTTTGTAAAAAACTGGGGATTGACTTGCCATTTTTCTCTGCCTACCACCCTGAGATCAGCGATCAGACAAAAAAGACAAACCAATCTTTGGAAGGAATTTTAAGGTGTTTTGTTGCGGCTTAGAAGGAGGACTGGTCTTAATTTTTACCTGTTGCTGAGTTTGCCTTTAACAGTCAGATCAATCAGTCCACTGAAACCTCGCAATTTTTTTGTAGTTATGGTTTTCATCCCCAATTTGCTGAATTTTCTATTTTAAGTTTTGAATGTCCTGGGGTGGAGGTCGCTATTTAGAAAACTTGGCGATGTCTGTCATTCAAAAATATTAAACTGTAAGTACCGTGGCACAGTTGGGTCTGAAGTTCATTGGTCTCTATGAGCTTGTGGAGGTCAACCTTCCTCTATGTGTTCGCATGCTAACCATAGTGTTGCCTTAATCCAGGATACTGTACATTCCAGTCCTTTGCAAACATGATCTATCCTGATCTTTCCTTTTGTGAAAGAGGTGCAAATCTCTGAAAGCCAAGTACTTTGACTGATTATATTTATTGCAAATCAAATATCATATACACTCCTGAAGAACCTCTGATGCTGTAGGGGAAAGACATCAAGTGTTGGTATACAGTACAGTGGTGCAAATATATCTAGGCATATTCATGCTGGTATAACAATAAGGTCTCATTTATCTTACATTTCTTTTTTGCATATGCTACCAATCTTTTTGTATCTCATTTTCATGTGAAATGTTTTAAATCCTTGCTGCTGCAAGTATTGATATATATATATATATATATATATATATATATATATATATATGTATGTGCAAATACAATCAGATAAACTAATAGAGGTATAATTCTCCTATATACAGTACTTTTTTTTAGAAATACTATTGCCTTGGTTTGCATTTCATTTGCATACGATAGATATCCAATAAACTCCTTCTATAATTGTTGGTATACGATGGTACTAACAGATTTTGGCACATTAATGCTGGTAACACCTTATCCGAGCATGCTCAAGTGCTAATAAAGTATCTTCTGCATGCTCTATTACTATGTTCGAGTCGCTGTGTCTGAATGTCTCACGGCTGTTCGACAACAAACAGGCAAACAGAGGAGAAGGAGAAATTAATTTCTTCTCTGCAGCAGCTGTGCTGCGATCCTCTCATGCAAGAGAATCATAGGACAGAGCACTGACACAAGGCTCCTGCTCACAGCAGAGCTGGAGCCGAGCATCATTAGCATATGGCATCCGATGCTCTCGCATTATATGCTATATGCTAGTGGGAACCCGGCCTTACATATTGTGTCCAGTTCAACATGAAAAATTTTGTGAAAGGTGCTCTTTAAATAAACAAACAGATCCTCTCTGGCAACTCAAAGGTTTGAGTTAAGGTATTACTCATTAAGGTAATGAATATGCACGCCTCTCCACTCCCATAGGCATGGAGTGAATATTCATTAACTTAATTAGCAGAGCCACATGATCGCTCGGCAGGAAGAGCTGCTGGCGCCAGAAGGAGATGCATCCAGGGCGCGCAGGAAGGTGAGCACAATGTTTGTGTTTTTTTAATAGGAAACATGCATACAAGGATAGGGGGTAAAGAGCCATGCATACAAGCACAGGGACCGGGGAGCCATGCATACAAGGCTAGGGGATAAGGAGCCATGATACAAGGACAGAGACAGAGGAGCCATGCATATCAGGACAGCGATGGGGGGAGCCATGCATACAAGGATAGGGGATAAGGAGCTATGCATACCAGGACAGGGATGAGGGGACAATGCATAACCGGCTTATACTCGAGTCAACAAGCTTACTCAGTTTTTCGTGGCAAAATTAGGTTCCTCGGCTTATACTCAGGTTGTCTTATAATCAAGTATATACGGTAACTTGTCAGAATGCTGAAAGGTCTCTCTACATTCCCCTTGAACTTGAAACATGACACTAAAGGCTTATATAAAGGACCTCGATACCTTTGCATAGAGCCATAATAATTAATAATAAATAATAATAAATGTTATTTCTATAGCACCGACATATTCCGCAGCACTTTACATTTCAGAGGGAACTTGTACAGATGATAGACATTACAGCATAACAATAATCACATAGATCATAACAGATACCAAGAGGAATGAGGGCCCTGCTCGCAAGCTTACAATCTATGAGGGAAAAAGGGGAGACACGAAAATTGGGTGGTAACAATTGCCCTGATTGTTTTGACCAGCCATAATGTTAATTGTGTAACAGTACGGACACAGAGGGCTAATAGATGCATAAAGCATGTGGGAACATGATACAGGGAACCTGGTTATGGTAAAACTTTTGACTGTGCTACACAGGGATAGTTAGGTTAATGTGTTGAGGTGGTAGGCCAGTCTGAATAAATGAGTTTTCAGGGCACGCTTAAAATTGTGGGGATTGGGGACTAATCGTATTGACCTGGGAAGTGCATTCCAAAGAATTGGCGCAGCACGTGTATAGTCTTGGAGACGGGAGTAGGAGGTTCTGATTATCGAGGATGCTAACCTCAGGTCATCAGCAGAACGGAGGGCACGGGTAGGGTGGTAGACTGAAACAAGGGAGATGTAGGGTGGTGCTGAGCCATGGAGTGCTTTGTGGGTGAGGGCAATAAGTTTGTACTGGATTCTGGAGTGGATGGGTAGCCAGTATAAGGACTGGCACAAGGTAGAGGCATCGGTGTAACGATTGGCGAGGAATATGATCCTGTCTGCAGCATTTAAGACAGATTGGAGGGGGGAAAGTTTGGTAAGAGGGAGACCGATTAGAAGAGAGTTACAGTAGTCCAGACGAGAATGAATAAGGGAAACAGTAAGAATTTTTGCAGAGTCAAATGTAAGAAAAGGTCGAATTCTAGAAATGTTTTTGAGATGCATATAACAAGAGCGAGCCAGTAATTGGATGTGGGGGGTGAATGAATGCTCGGAGTCAAGTATGACCCCAAGACAGCGGGCATGTTGCTGGGAAGTAATAGTGGAACCACACACGGAAATGGCAGTGTCGGGTATAGGTGCATTAGTTGAGGGAGGAAACACAAGGAGTTCAGTCTTTGACAGGTTCAGTTTCAGATATAGAGAGGACATGATGTTAGACACAGCGTTTAGACAATCGCCGGTGTTTTCTAGAAAGGCTGGCTTGATGTCAGGAGAAGAAGCGTATAATTGGGTGTCATCAGCATAGAGATGGTACTGGAAACCAAATGTACTGATTGTTTGACCAATAGGGGCAGTGTACAAGGAGAAGAGGAGGGGGCCTAGAACCGATCCTTGAGGAACCCCAACAGTAAGGGGAAGATGAGAGGAGGAGGAGCCAGCAAAAGATACAGTAAAGGAGCGGTCAGAGAGATAGGAGGAAAACCAGGAGAGAACAGTGTCTTTGATGCCGATGGAGCGGAGCATAGTGAGGAGGATCTGATGATCCACCGTGTCGAATGCTGCAGAGAGATCCAAGAGAATTAGCATGGAGTAGTGACAGTTAGATTTTGCTGTTAGTAGATCATTAGAGACTTTAGTGAGGGCAGTTTCAGTAGAGTGTAGAGAGCGGAAACCAGATTGGAGAGGGTCGAGAAGAGAGTTATCAGAGAGATAGCGGATCAGACGGGAGTGGACCAGGCATTCCAGGAGTTTAGAGATGAAGGGAAGATTAGAGACAGGTCTATAGTTAGTGGCAGTTTTGGTCGAGGGATGGTTTTTTAAGTAGTGGATGTATGATGGCATGCTTAAATAAGGAGGGAAAGATACCAGAAGAGAGAGGTTAAATATTTTAGTTAGGTGAGGGGTGACAGCAGGGGAAAGGGACTGGAGCAGATGTGACGGAAATGGGTCACTGGTGCAAGTGGTTGGGCGAGAAGATGCAAGGAGCCTTCTTACTTCTTCTGTGACTGGTTCAAACTCAGAGAGTGAGCTAGATGCAGTGGGGGAGGGAGGACAGTGCATGGTATGAGATGAGTGGGAGATAATTTCCTGTCGGATATGATCAATTTTTTCTTTGAAGTAATTGGCCAGATCGTCAGCTCGAAGCTCTGTGGTTGGGGCCTGCACTCTTGGGTTGAGCAGGGAATGAAAAGTGGCAAAGAGACGTTTCGGGTTATTGGACAGTGAGGTGATGAGGGTGTTGAAATAGGTTTGTTTGGAGAGGTGAAGGGCCGTGTTGTATGTTCTAAGCATGAACTTATAATGGATGAAATCTTTGTGTAGATTGGATTTTCTCCATAGACGTTCAGCACACCTGGAGCACCGCTGCAGGAAACGTGTTTGCAGGGTGTGCCAGGGTTGTCGCTGTCTTTGTCCTGTTGTTCTATGTATAGGAGGTGAAAAATCATCCAGGGCAGTTTGAAGTGTTTCATTGTAATGCTTGTATTGTATTGTAATTGTATTATCTTCGTATGACTCTGAGTTTATAGGTAAGGAGAAAGAGATTATTTTTAGTGATGAGCGGACGTGCTTGGATAACGTTTTATCCGAGCATGCTCTGGTGTTATCCGAGCACCTGGCAGTGCTCATACATTATTTTATTATTACATGTGAAAAGGGGAAATATAGACAAGTACAATAAACGTGTAAGACAAGGGACACACAAGTACAGACGGAGAGAGGACCCTGCCCACGAGGGCTCACAGTCTATAGGGATGGGTGAGGATACACTAGGAGAGGGTAGAGCTGGTTGTGCGGTGGTTCAGTAGACTGCAGGTCATTGCAGGCTGTAGGCTTGTCGGAACAGGTGGGTCTCCAGGTTCTTCTTGAAGGTTTCCGTTGTTGGCAAGAGTCTGATGTGTTGTGGCAGAGAGTTCCAGAGTATGGGGGAAGCACGGGAGAAGTCTTGTATGCGGTTGTGGGAAGAAGAGCTAAGGGGGAGTAGAGAAGGAGATCTTGAGAGGATCGAAGGTTGCGTGTGGGTAGGTACCGGGAGACCATGTCACAGATGTATGGAGAAGACAGGTTGTGGATGGCTTTGTATGTCATGGTTGGGTTTTGAATTGGAGCCTCTGGGCAATAGGAAGCCAGTGAAGGGCCTGGCATAGGGGGGAGGCTGGGGAATAGCGGGGAGACAGGTGGATTAGTCGGGCAGCAGAGTGTAGGATGGACTGGAGTGGTGCCAGAGTGCTAGAGGGGAGGCCAGAGAGTAGGAGGTTGCAGTAGTCGAGGTGGGATATGATAAGGGCGTGCACTAGTGTTTTTGTGGTTTCGTGGTTGAGGAATGCACAGATCCAGGAAATATTTTTGAGCTTGAGGCGGCAGGAGGAAGCAAGGGCTTGGATATGTGGTTTCAAAGAGAGGGCAGAGTCAAGGATCACCCTAAGGCACCGAGCGTGCGGGACTGGGGAAAGCGAGCAGCCACTGACTTTCATGGATAGGTCTGGTGGAGGGGCAGCGTGAGATGGGGAAAGATGATGAATTCTGTTTTGTTCATGTTCAGTTTGAGAAAGCAAGCAGAAAAGAGGGCTGAGATAGCAGACAGACATTGTGGGATTTTGATCAGTAAGGAGGTGATGTCAAGTCCAGATAGGTAGATCTGCGTGTCATCAGCATAGAGGTGATACTGCAAACCGTGGGATTCTATGAGCTGTCCCAGGCCAAATGTGTAGATGGAGAAGACTAGGGGTCCTAGGACTGAGCCTTGAGGAACACCGACAGACAGGGGGCGAGGTGAGGAGGTGGTGTATGAGAGGGAGACACTAAATGTTCGGTCTGTTAGGTATGATGAGATCCAGGATATCTCCATATTATGTTCGAGTCACTGCGACTCCATGATTTGGCTGTCAGCTAGCCTCGGCACATGTGGGAATTCCCTAACAAAGAGGCAATCTCCACATGTGTTCAGGCTGTCTAAGAGTCTCAAATCATGCAGTCACAGGGACACAAATATAATATACGAGCACGCTTAAGATGCTCGGATAACACACAAGCGTTCTCGGATAAGACGTTATCCGAGCATATTCGCTCATCACTAGAGATGGGTGGACCCCTGGATAATTGGGTCCGGCGGGTTTGACTGAACAATTAAAAAAAGTTTGTTACCCAAACCCCATTCACTTGGATGAGGGGCCCAAACATCCAGCATGACAGCTGTGATCGAAGGTAAAAAGTTTACCTCTGGTCACTGGCGTTGGCTGATGGGACTACGCCTGCTGTCGCTAATAACAGCAAAAGCATGCGGCAGCTGATGGGAGTATTCATCAGCCAGCACCTGCGCTTTAAATAAATAGTAAATGTACCTTTTCTGGGTGCTATTTTTAGGCTGAGGTGGACCTATGCTCCTCATCAGCCTGAGAATGCCAGCTGTCTGCTTTAGCTTGGCTGACTGTCAAAAGTGGGGGGACCCCACGCCGTTTTTTTAAAATTATTGAAATAATTTAAAAAACGGCATGGGGACCACTCTATTCTTGATAGCCAGCCTTGCTGAAGCTGACAGCTGGGGGTTGCAGCTCCCAGCTGTGAGTTTTGCCTGGCTGGTTATCAAAAATACAGGGGAACCTATTATAGTTTTTATTTTTTATTTACAGCGCAAGCACCGGCTGATGAATACTCCCAACAGTCACTGCCTGCTCTCACTGTTATTAGCAGATAAACTTAGCAGGTAAACTTTTTAATTCCAATCACAGATGCAGACTTACGCTGTCATTTGACAGCGTAGGAACCACGGATGCCTACCAGCGGTATTTTATTTTACTGCTGATCAGAAGTATTGTTTTCCGCGCTGTCATGCACATGACAGCATGACAAACACATGGTGGTCGTGGGGCCGAACCCGAACAGTGACACAGACTTCCTGGTGTAGTCCATGTTCGGTACGGACGCCAAATTTTTCTGTTCAGGTTCGCCCATCCTCTAATAATCACTAATTATTTTCTATTCATATGACTTACAGAAAGAGAAAATTCTCTGGCATGAGCCTTTTTGGTTTCCATACTATGCCCTATAGAAGTGTAGGCATTTTGAAGCAAAACATGAAGTGTATATGGCTCCATACTACAGAACCATACGACATAGGCATAGCTATGTATGCATTCTTACAGGTTTTGCTCAAAAAATATTACATAAATGTTGGAACTATACTTCAATTTGTGACAACTTTGCTTTTTATAAAGTAGTTCTTGTTTGAACAACAATGACATGTATCAGTCTGCACGCCGGGTGTATTGTTAAAAATGTGCACCAATTGTTATAGATCTTGCCTAATATGGAACACAGTCAAAATGCTGGACCTTGCAACTGTATATGAAATTTATTTTATAACATTACTAACATAGAATTTTAGCAAAATAAAGGATGGAATCTCCAGCGCTGGACTTCAGTTAAAAATACATCATTTATTGTAAATTCTTAAAATCGAACAGAAAAAAGTGTGGATAAGGACATACAGGCAGATGGGGTCTCTGGTGGTCTCCAACCAACGCGTTTCGACCTAGAGGGTCTTACTCATGGTTCACACTAGACCAATACTGACGACTACAAATAGTACAAAAACTAGTAAATCACAGGTGTTGGACAAAAGAATTAATGAAAATAGGGAGTATCCCTACCAGTTAACTCTTGCAAACACTCAGCCTAATGTGGAGCTGAAACAAAAACTAGTCGGAAAAACAGGAAAAAAAAAAAACAAAAACAAAAAAAAAAAAAAAAAAAACTAATAAAAAGATATCATAAGAATATAATAACAATCACAAAAATTATCAGAATAACCAGAATAGAATAGGACTAAGTAGAATGTAAATATACAGAAGAAAATATCAATCTAATTGCAATATTAAATCAAGTCGTTTGTTCAGACCTAATGGTACTCTTGTATTTAATTTAAAAATCCAAAAGGATTCACGATTTAATAATTTTCTCCTGAAATCACCTCCCCTAGTAGATCTATAGACTTTCTCTATTGCTATAATTTTGAGGCTATCAGTTTTACCTCCATGAACAGTTTTACAATGATAAGAAACTGCTGAAATATTATAATTGCTACTAGTAGCTTCTGACAAGTGTTTCCTAATTCTCTTTTTAAGAGGTCCTATTGTGCAGCCTACATATTGTAGGTTACAAAAAACGCATTCAATAACATATATTACTCCTTCTGAATTACAATTGATGAGAGACTGAATAGGGTATGATATGCCAGTAACACTAGAAGTGAATCTGCTGGTTTTAACCACATAGTTGCAGACTTTACAGGGATGATGTCCACATTTGGAAAAGCCTTTATATGACAACCAAGTATTATTTTTAGTTCTCCTATTGCTGATAAAAAGACTGGGGGATAAGATATCGCTCAAAGCAGGAGCTTTCCTGGCTATGTATCGTATCTGGGTATTGTCCAGAATTTGACCAAGTTTATTATCATTGTGTAAAATAGGTAAATATTTTTTGACAATGTCCGTTATCTTATTGAATTGTGGACTGTACATGGTAGAAAAACTAACTATAAGACGATCATGATTGTTACAGGGGGCCCGTGTGCGATTCTTTTTCTTGTTAGCAGTAACTCCAGTGTGTACAAGGCTCAAAGGAGATTCATTCAGCAGGGTGTGTCTATCGATCCTGCTGACAATATTATCAGCTTTCCTTAGCATCCAATTAGCATATCCTCTGTCCTTAAGTCTAGAAAGGGTTTTGTTTGATTCTTTAGCAAATATTATAGGTGAACTACAATTTCTTTTTAACCTAATTAATTCTCCCACTGGAATGTTTTTAACCACGTGCTTGGGGTGACAAGAATAAGCTTGTAAAATTGAATTTGTATCTGTGGGTTTTCTGAAAGGAAAAACGCAGACCTTTTGGCTGTCAGAATTCACAGACAAAGTCACATCCAGATAATTAATAGAAAAATCTGACACCGTAAATGTAAATGAAAGATTAAAATCATTCATATTAATATAGCTAATGAAATCAGTAATCCCTGAGATGTCTCCCTTCCAAATCAAAATCAGGTCATCTATAAAGCGACCATATAGTTGTATATTTTGTGAAAAGGGATATAATCCCTTTTTTGATTTTGATTTTAATCTTTCATTTACATTTACGGTGTCAGATTTTTCTATTAATTATCTGGATGTGACTTTGTCTGTGAATTCTGACAGCCAAAAGGTCTGCGTTTTTCCTTTCAGAAAACCCACAGATACAAATTCAATTTTACAAGCTTATTCTTGTCACCCCAAGCACGTGGTTAAAAACATTCCAGTGGGAGAATTAATTAGGTTAAAAAGAAATTGTAGTTCACCTATAATATTTGCTAAAGAATCAAACAAAACCCTTTCTAGACTTAAGGACAGAGGATATGCTAATTGGATGCTAAGGAAAGCTGATAATATTGTCAGCAGGATCGATAGACACACCCTGCTGAATGAATCTCCTTTGAGCCTTGTACACACTGGAGTTACTGCTAACAAGAAAAAGAATCGCACACGGGCCCCCTGTAACAATCATGATCGTCTTATAGTTAGTTTTTCTACCATGTACAGTCCACAATTCAATAAGATAACGGACATTGTCAAAAAATATTTACCTATTTTACACAATGATAATAAACTTGGTCAAATTCTGGACAATACCCAGATACGATACATAGCCAGGAAAGCTCCTGCTTTGAGCGATATCTTATCCCCCAGTCTTTTTATCAGCAATAGGAGAACTAAAAATAATACTTGGTTGTCATATAAAGGCTTTTCCAAATGTGGACATCATCCCTGTAAAGTCTGCAACTATGTGGTTAAAACCAGCAGATTCACTTCTAGTGTTACTGGCATATCATACCCTATTCAGTCTCACATCAATTGTAATTCAGAAGGAGTAATATATGTTATTGAATGCGTTTTTTGTAACCTACAATATGTAGGCTGCACAATAGGACCTCTTAAAAAGAGAATTAGGAAACACTTGTCAGAAGCTACTAGTAGCAATTATAATATTTCAGCAGTTTCTTATCATTGTAAAACTGTTCATGGAGGTAAAACTGATAGCCTCAAAATTATAGCAATAGAGAAAGTCTATAGATCTACTAGGGGAGGTGATTTCAGGAGAAAATTATTAAATCGTGAATCCTTTTGGATTTTTAAATTAAATACAAGAGTACCATTAGGTCTGAACAAACGACTTGATTTAATATTGCAATTAGATTGATATTTTCTTCTGTATATTTACATTCTACTTAGTCCTATTCTATTCTGGTTATTCTGATAATTTTTGTGATTGTTATTATATTCTTATGATATCTTTTTATTAGTTTTTTTTTTTTTGTTTTTGTTTTTGTTTTTTTTTTTTCCTGTTTTTCCGACTAGTTTTTGTTTCAGCTCCACATTAGGCTGAGTGTTTGCAAGAGTTAACTGGTAGGGATACTCCCTATTTTCATTAATTCTTTTGTCCAACACCTGTGATTTACTAGTTTTTGTACTATTTGTAGTCGTCAGTATTGGTCTAGTGTGAACCATGAGTAAGACCCTCTAGGTCGAAACGCGTTGGTTGGAGACCACCAGAGACCCCATCTGCCTGTATGTCCTTATCCACACTTTTTTCTGTTCGATTTTAAGAATTTACAATAAATGATGTATTTTTAACTGAAGTCCAGCGCTGGAGATTCCATCCTTTATTTTGCTTCAGTCAACACCCCTGATCAAGGTGACTCCGTGCGCAGGAGGATTATGGATCGCAACCGAGACTGGTGAGCTGACCTCCCTTCATTTTCCCTATCCTTCTATAATTATAATAACATAGAATTTTGGAAAATTATCAGAATATTTAGAATTGAGAGTCCTCAATGGTTGATACCTTTTAATGGCTAACTGATGGTAACACATTATCAAAATGGAAAATTTAACAGTGAGTTACTTCTGTGTCATCATTACATTTGAGAATTTAGTCTAAATGGAATTGCTTCTCAAAGTCTGAAGTTGACAGCTTTATAGAGCATGGTATATCAGCTGGACATTTCAAGATAAATGACGGGTGACATATAAAATAACAAAAGTAAATGAAATATGCTCAGTGATAAATTTCTAGGGGAAAAAGCTTAATTTGGCATTTATGCCAGTAAATTATGCAGCAAGAACACATGGCAGGTTCCCTTTCATCTGATCTCAGCTCCCTGTGCAGAATTAGTTTTCATAACCTTTAATCAAATAGCAGCAATCAGTGTAACTGCAGGAGAATCAACAAGACAAGATCAGCTCCCTCCACTGCACAACTGACATAGGGACCAATAATAACTGCAGCCAAAGTTTTATGTTAAACTTTTCCTCCATCTGTGGTCCTGCTAGAAGAGAACATCTGATAAACTTAACTATACAACATAAATTAAAGGCCGATGTATATGAACTGACAGCACATAAGGTCCATCTGCCACCACTGATTTCCTCATTTACATACCTGCTGTAACATGTTTGTCCGGATATGAGCGTTGTCTTTCCTCAAAATAACAATAGAAGTGTAGTATAGAATAACACATAGAATTAAGCATAGAACTAAATCTATGTTCTATGGGCCTTTTACATGGGGCGATAACTATCTGAAAGAACGTTTGTTCACGATTATTGCCCAGTATAAAAATGTGAGATCTCTAATGATAAAAGTTAACTAAGGTAATTTGTCACTGAATTCATTATTTATCATGACATCATAATTTGACGGCAGCATTTTCCTTGTTTAAATGGCTCATGATGCCAACAATAGTGTAAATTGTATGTACTGTTGCAAAAAACTGAAGATATTTTTATTATTGAGCAGCGATCAACTTGCTATACAATCTATCAACTTTCAGTATGTGCAATTGATGCACCCCTGTAAAATGTCCCTTATATTACTGACAAAAGTTACATATGTTGCAAATCACAATATAAACAGCAGAAAAGACCAAGAAAAGGTATAGTAAAAGATAAATTCTTTATTAAAGTACATTAAAACAAAATATTAAAACATATAGAAAAGACATGACCAGCACCAGAAAAATAGAAAAAAGACAGGAACACTAAAGTTCCCAGCCATAGTAGACTGTATAAAAAATAATTAGACATAAAATGTATAACAATTAACTAAATTGTAATAAGTAGAACCAGATAGACACAGACACGCTTGTAAAGAATATGCAATAAAGTGAATAATACAATAAATTATCACGCCTCCCGAAGAAGCAGAGCAAAACGCGTGTCGGGGCAGAGGGACGCCCAAGGACCCCTACCAGCCCTTGTATCGGTATGTAAAACTAATTGTATTACCATTAAATGTATTTTCAGGTGCTTAGTACTTTCCTTTTGGCAAGCGACCTTTTCGTGTTAGATCATATGAGGACATTGAATTTCCTGCCAATCTGGTTTAACATGTCCATTGGGCAGGTTTTTTTTTTAATATAGTAGGTTTCATTATGTCATGTGACTAGCATTCACTGTTAGATTGCTGCCATCCATTTGTTTGTTTTACTGTGCAATGTATTCTAATGTTGCAACTTATGTTTAGCATTATTCAGGGGTCACATTACATCGGTGGGGTTTTGTTGTGGGATATTCTATGGTTTTGTAGTCCCTCCTACTTAGTCTACACCACCTTCCTTATACTTGTTTTTAATTGTATTTACAATAAAGAAATATTTTTTACTTGAAAGTACCACTTTTTTTGGGACCATTCTTCCTTAGTTTGGTTACCATAACAGTGATAAAATAAATTATAAGGACAAATTAAATAAGTATTACACAGATATACACAAATACAAGAAATTTTGAAAAATCAAAACATAAATACCAGACCTGAAATATTAAAGGGAATCTGTCACCCCTTTTTTGAGATATCATATAATGATATAATTCAATTGTGTGTCACATAAGGATTCTCTTAGTAATTTTGCTTCCCCCTGACCCCGCACCTTTCATGCATAAATACCTTTTTTATATCGGTTCACATGTATGTAAACTGCCATGGTGCGGTCCGATGGGTGGGGCATATTCAACTGCTCCCCCCCCCGTCTTGCTCTACACAAGAAGAAATGCATAGAGCAAGACAGGGAGGGGGGGAGCAGTTGAATAAGCCCCGCCCAGCGGACCGGACAGCAGCAGTTTACATACATCTGAAGCGATATAAAAAAGGTATTTATGCATGAAAGGTGCGAGGTCAGGGGGAAGCAAAAGTACTAAGAGAATCCTTATGTGACACACAATTGAATGATATCATTATATGATATCTCAAAAAAGGGATGACAGATTCCCTTTAATAATAACTGCCAAAGGTAACTCCCAATGAGCACACTCACCATATATTGTAACCTGATGGGCTGACTGCCCTATATTATGCAAATTGACTCTTCAGAGAAAGAGAGGACTTGAACTCTATAGCGCCACCTGTTGGTAGTAGCGACCCTACAAGTCACAATCAACCCTTTAACGAGTCTTGTAATATAACTTAGGATAAATATTATGCACTTCATCTTATTAAGCCCTTAACGACCGCCGATACACCTTTTAACGGCGGTAGTTAAGGTTACTTAAACCAGAGCACTGTTAATTAACGGCGCTGTGGAAAAAGTGTATAGTGCCCCCCAGAGTCAGATTTTCTCAGGGGTATCGGCTGCCGGGGGTAGCCAAGACACCAGAGAACATGATTCGGTTTAGTTTTTACCGACACTGCTTTTGCGATCGACGGTATTAATCGTATAACGGCGACCGCAAAAAAGACGCGATTTTGCATTTACTCTCTCTTTCCTCTCATGTGATAGCACATCAGAGGAGAGAGAAATAGGGTCCCTGATCTCCCCCGGTGGTCCTCGGGCCCACCTGCATCCTCCGGAAGGCGCCACCATCTTCTTCCGGGAAGAAAGTGACGGGTGCATACGCAGTGCGCCCACCGAATCTGCCGCCGGCAGGTTCCATTCATTCATTCAAAATACATTTTGATCACTGTGATAAATCCTATCAGAGTGATCAAAATGAAAAAAATAGTAAATAACCCCCCCTTTATCACCCCCTTAGTTAAGGTAATACAATGAAATAAAGAAAATATATTTATTTTCATTTTTCCATTAGGGTTAGGGTTGGAATTAGGGTTAGGGCTGGAATTAGGGCTAGGATTACGGTTAGGGTTGGGATTAGGGTTAGGATTAGGTTTAGGGTTGGGATTAGGGTTAGGGGTGTGTTGGGGTTAGGGTTGGAGCTAGAATTGATGGGTTTCCACTATTTAGGCACATCAGGGGGTCTCCAAACGCGACATGGTGCCACAATTGATTTCAGCCAATTTTGCGTTCAAAAAGTCAAATGGTGCTCCCTCCCTTCCCAGACGTGTGCCCAGTGGTTTACCCCAACATATGGGGCATCAGCGTACTCAGGACAAATTGCACACCAACTTTGGGGGTCTAATTTCTCCTGTTACCCTTGGGAAAATAAAAAAACATTGGGGGCTAAAAAATCACTTTTGTGGAAAAAAAATAACAGATTTTTTATTTTAACGGCTCTGCGTTATAAACTTCTGTGAGGCACTTGGGAGTTCAAAGTGCTCACCACACATCTAGATAAGCTCCTTACGGGATATAGTTTCCAAAATGGGGTCACTTGTGGGGGGTTCTACTGTTTAGGCACATTAGGGGATCTGCAAACGCAACATGGCGCCTGCAGAACATTCCATCAAAGTCTGCATTCCAAAACGGCACTCCTTCCCTTTCGAGCTCTCTCATGCACCCAAACTGTGGTTCCCCCCACATATAGGGTATCAGCATACTCAGGACAAATTGCACAACAACTTTTGTGGTCCAATTTCTCCTGTTACCCTTGTGTTTGGTGTTAGTTTCCAAAATGGGGTCACTTGTTGGGGGTGTTCACTGTTTAGGCACATCAGGGGCTCTCCAAACGCAACATGGCATCCGATCTCAATTCCAGTCAATTCTGAATTAAAAAAGTGAAATGGCGCTCCTTCCGTTCCAAGTCATGCCATGCGCCCAAACAGTGGTTTACCCCCACATATGGGGTATTGGCATATTCAAGAGAAATTTCACAACAAATTTTGTGGTTCATTTTCTCTTTTTACACTTGTGAAAATAAAAAAAATTGCTTCTGAAGTAAAATGTTTGTAAAAAAAAAAGTTAAATGTTAATTTTTTCCTTCCACATTGCTTCAGTTCTTGTGAAGCACGTAAAGGGTTAATAAACTTCTTGAATGTAGTTTTGAGCACCTTGAGGGGTGCAGTTTTTAGAATGCTGTCACTTTTGGGTATTTTCTGTCATATTGACCTCTCAAAGTGTCTTCAAATGTGATGTGGTCCCTAAAAAAATGATTTTCTAAATTTTGTTGTAAAAATGAGAAATCGCTGAAGAATTTTTAACCCTTATAACTTCCTAACAAAAAAAAAAATTTGGGTTCCAAAATTGTGCTGATGTAAAGTAAACATGTGGGAAATGTTATTTATTAACTATTTTGTGTGACATATCTCTCTGATTTAAGGGCATAAATATTAACTTTGAAAATTGCAAAATTTTAAAAATTTTCGCCATATTTGCGTTTTTTTTCAGAAATAAACTCAAGTCATATCGAAGAAATTTTACAACTAACATGAAGTAAAATATGTCACGAAAAAACAATCCCAGAATCAGCGGGATCCGTTAAAGCGTTCCAGAGTTATAACCTCATAAAGTGACAGTGGTCAGAATTGTAAAAATTGGCCTGGTCATTAAGCTGCAAATCACCATCTCTGACAAATAAAATATATGTTATGCGAAACGCATGTCTGGCGCAATGGGCGTTCTGTTATTCGGTCTTTATTTTTCACATTTTCTTACGTGTGCCTGTATCTGGTTCTACTTATTGCAATGTAATTTGTTGTTGTACATTTTGTACACAATTAACTTTAATAAAGTTTACTGTGGCCGCCAGGTATTTTGCCTTGTTCTATTTTTCCTGTGTGTGTGTTTAAAATATCTTGTTTTAGTGTACATTAATTATGGATTTATCTTGGTCTTATCCATGCCTTTTCATTAGTTTGGGGTTTGAATTTTGCATGTATCTGTTTGTTACTTTTGAGACCATTTGCAATGTTTATGTTACAAATCAGGAGCATAATGGCCTACAGAGAATTTTTATTTTATAGGGAAAACTAAAAACATGTACTCAATTGCAAGTAGTCAAATCATAATGTCATCTATCTGAAGTTAATGTGTGCCTCTGATTTTATCCATTTTCTGTTTAAAGATATGCAAGAAAATGGCACTAATAGAGCTGTACTGCGTGAATGTCTGAGCTTTAACCCTTTCAGGACCTATGACGTAGCAGTATGTCATAGGTCATGTCCCGACACTTGATGTGGGCTCCGGCACTGAGCCCGCATCTTTTCAGGCACCTAACAGCTGATTTGATCAGCCGTCATGTGCCCCTAACAGCCGCAGGTGAAATCTCAATCTACCTGTGACTGTTGACATGTTAAATGTCGCTGTTAATCTTTTACAGAGTCAATTAACTTGCGCTTACCAGAAGTGTGTTACAAATCCCGCCCATTGGAGCCCATGTCACATGGTCACGGGACGCCGATGGGTTGGAATAACAGCTGGGGGTCTGTAGGAGACGCCCTTGCTTGTCTTAGAAGATCTCCTATGAAAGCCAGCCCGTTGTCGCACCATGAAAGAGTTAAAGAACCTTATTATGGCACTTATAGAAAAGTATGGAGACCTACTATGCTTACACATGCCAAGGATAAATATATGCCATAAAATGCAGAACAAAAACAGCATTTTAATTCTAGCCACAGTTGATATAACCACTCATGCAATTTTTTTTATATACGTGCTTTAATGACATATGACAAGAAACATCTTACCATCCAAGCTGTAACAAAGTCTCCCATCCATGTTCCAACTGCTGCAACCTTCATAAAGCTCTCATTCCTGATGCCCATAAATTCAGTTATAATATAAGGGCTGTGGGGAATAAAATCACATGGTCATAAATCTGTATTAGAAAAATACTGATGTTCCAAAAAACTGCAAGTGAACTATATTCTGGACTGGGTTCTTCTTCCTATAATTTAATATACTGTAACTATACAAAATAGACCTTTTTTTAAAATTAAACATTAAACTCTTTTGTCTTTAAAAAAGTAAAGCCCAACATAACATGGAAAGGCCACCGCCGCCCCTCCCCCCCTCTAGACAGCTCGCATTATATCAACAGCATGATCTGTACTGCTCCAGTAAGCTGGTGCCGCCAGCGCATGCGCAGTAGCAGCTCTTGGATTACAGCAGCAGACAACGATAGCTACTGCACAGGTGTGGTGGGTGCCATTTTCAAATTGATTTTTTTCTTCTAGCTGAATGACCTGAAAAAAAATGTATTATTGGCACACAAAACATGCAATTTTGCTGTAGAGCAGATGCCATGGCTGACACACTGCCTGTAGAAGGGTTTTTTTCTTCTTTTTTAAGTATATACAGTTATTCATTATGCAAACTAGGGGGCAGGTGACTGAGGGATAAATGACCTGTCAGCAGTCTAAATTATGAATATCTAATCAGAGCACTACATACATGAACCCCGCCTTAGGACACGAGCATATCATTAACACAAAACTGAAAATAAAGATTAAAGAACAACCACAACACGGATTTCAACAACCAAGGCATCATTTTATTCAGCATAATGGTGCCGACCTGACACTGTCAGTAGGTTACTGTGCACAATCCTGCTGACAGGTTCCCTTTAAAGGAAACCTGTCATCTAATTAATGCTGCTAACATTGGCTGCACTATTGCAACATTTCGGAGTATAAAATAAAATTAATAGCCGCAGTTGCCAGGCTTCTTATAATCCATATATTTGTCCACATAATATTTAATACATTTTCCAAAAAAAATAGACAGAGATGAATCAATCCAACCAGGTTATTTCAGAGTGAAATAAAATCTCTATGAGGTGAATGCTAAATGCCCCATTTTCACATGCCATATCCAGAATTCTAGCATCTATCTACTGTGATATTATATCTTTCAAGAAAGGCATCCAGGCTACTCTGGTTCACAAATCATCCATCACATCATCATGACAGTCTGACAATGAGGAAAATGTATAACACGTGGTGAATGGGTGGATGCTAAACTTGGTGTATTGTTAGATTGTCCTGTCTGATTTACACCACTTATTAGTTGACTTTGTTGTTACCAATATTTAAGCCAAAATATTGGCACAATTATGGTACTTTGCTTTATAAAACTAAGCCCTACTCTCTAAACCACGCCCACTTGCATAATGAGGGACAAAAGATGTCTGACACTTACAGTAAGTGTCGTGTAACGCATATTTGCATTGTTAATGTCATCCGAGTGTGGTCTGATTTTTTTAACAGACCCACAGACTTGCATTGCCAATTTTTATTCCACACTCAGATCATAATTGGACATGCTTCCAATTTCTTATCTCTGACCCCTTGGTCTGAGTAAAAAATTGGACATGATCACAGCCTCATAGAATATCAAAGGTATAAGTGCTATCCATGAAAACTACAGATAGCATTTGTATGAGAAAATCAGCCATGTGCACGAGCCCTTACTCTTACTACTTAAGCAAAGTTAACCAACAGGGCTGATGCACATACCAATTTCAATTTCTATGTAAGTTGTGATGCAGTGACTCCTGTTATAGCTAGGGGGCACTGTATAGGCTCCCCAGGACATACATGCAGGCGTTTCCTTTATTGTGATGGGGAAACAGTGACTGGCAGAGTTGTAAATGGCCGATATGTATCACAGGGGTGGGTGGCCCTGTGATGGAATCCTGGGCGTGTTTTGTTCAGCAGATCTACTGTTGAGGGTGTTTGCTATACATTGGGAGGCTTCCAGGTGACTTGGAGAGATGTGTGGGTCCAGTCACCTACATACCCACCCAAGGGGATGTGTCTGAACACCCAAGATAAAGCCTGTGTGTGTGGCTGTGCGTTTGAGGGCCTGCAGTGAGGTCATGACCATGTGATCCATACCTCACCTGTGGGTGTGGTTATGAGCTACATAATGAGACCAGGGTGGGTCAGATGGGGGAGAGTGTATGGACCTGATTGTACCGTGTGTAAGGTCCTGGAAGGCCTATGTGTTGGAAGGTGTGCTACCTTCCTGAAGAGCACATGGTAAGGCTTCGGACCTGGTGGCTTGTGTGTTGGACGGTTCCAAGTGGGGACAGACATCCTGAACAGCACACGGAGAGGCCGTGTTTGCAGAGTCTGTGAAGGCACTGCATTTGGGGGAGCTACCTTCCGTCTGAGAATTTGGACTGTCGGTAGTGCACTGGTCACAATGACGGTGATCCCAGTTCGGCAGCTTCCTCGGGAACCAGGACTGACAGGAGGTCAGTCTGAGGAGCAGGAGATCCAGGAAGGTAACCAGAGTGGTGGAAAATGTATGCATTGACAAAGGTCAGTTAATGAACGGTGCGGTCACCCATGGGAACTGAACGGAGTGTGGACCAGTGTTGTGAATTCGCTTTCTGGCCTACCTCTGGTTACTGGAGGTAATGGTGTTGATCTGATTGACAGAGGCTTGCCACCTGATAATGAGGACGACGATGGGAGATCTGGGGTTTCAGACTGGATTTAAGACAGCCAACTCCCTCTATCCCTGCTGGTGATTTTTTCCTGCCTCCTGAGGTCTTAGCTGAGCATGTAGGCACTGAGCTGGAAACTAAGTGTTCTTTTGCTATTCTGTTCACATTTGATCTGGTTTTGTCTATTTCAGTTTTGTGTGGGTTAGCCAGCTCTGGCTGGGGCTGTGCTGAATCACCATCCATATGTTACGGCTTGTGCCAGTTTGTTTTTGTCCCTTATTAGATTGGCCTCTTTTTGCTCTGCTTTCAGAATATACCAGAGTGCTGATATAGTGGGCGAAGTCGTGCGACTTCAGTATTTTTGCACCAGACGTGTTGGACCTTTTTGCAGGGTTTTTTGCGTGATTGCAGACAGTGTCTTTCCTTTCCTATCCTATCTAGACAGTTTGGGCCCCATCATTTGCTCAGTCTATTTTCTGCCTGTGTTTGTGTTTTCATCTTGTCTTACCGACAATATTGGGGGCTATTTCTTTGGGGTTCTACTCCGGGGCAGTTTAGATTTCACTTTTCTTGCTTTAGGCCTAGTTAGTTCTCCAGTTGTGTCGAGGCATCTAGGATCATCGTAGGCACGCTCCACGGCTACTGCTAGTTGTGTGGATAAGATCAGGGGTCTGCAATCCGCTTAGTTACCAACCTCTCTGTTTTTCTGTGGTTTAGCTTGGGCTTGCTCTCCTCCTCGGTGACCCAATCATAACAGAATTACCAGCCAAACCGCAGACTCTAGGGTACTCAAAAGAAGGAAATAATTGCAAAAAAAAAAAGTCAGAATTTTTTAATATATTTTTTTCCTCTTTTTCTCTGGGGCCGTAGGAGGATTTTTTCTCTAATGGAGACTAAGCAATTGTCTGATCGTGTCGAGCAGCTCGCTGCTGAAGTGTGGGGAATTTCTGCCTATCTCGCTCAATCATCTGCTGTAGAACCAAAGATCCCTACTCCTGATGTGTTTTCTGGGGATCGGTCTAAATTTTTGAATTTTAAGATAAATTGTAAACTATTTTTTGCTTTAAAACCTAACTCATCGGGGAGCTCTGTGCAGCAGGTTAAAATTGTCATCTACCTGCTGCGCGTCAATCCCCAGGATTGGGCTTTTTCTTTGACTCCTGGAGATCCTATTCTGGCTAATGTGGATGCATTTTTTCAAGCCCTGGGGTTGTTGCATGATGAACCTAATGCTATTGATCAAGCTGAGAAAAGCTTATTGGCATTGAACCAAGGTCGGGATTCTGCAGAGTTATACTGTCAAAAATTCCAAAAGTGGGCAGTCCTTACTAAATGGAATGATGATGCCCTAGCAGCTCTCTTTCGGAAGGGTCTGGCAGAAACCATAAAAGATGTTATGGTGGGATTTCCTGTCCCCTCTGGTCTTGACGACTCTATGTCATTGGCCATTCAAATTGATCGACGTTCACCTTAACATAAAACTACACGAGAGGCGGAGCCGCCTTTCAAATGAACTTCTGAACCCATGCAATGTGATAGGGTCTTGTCTAGGGCGCAACATCAAGAGTTTAGAAGGCGTAATAAGTTGTTTTTTTTTGTGGGGACACCTCTCATACTATTTCTGTCTGCCGTAAATGAGAAAAGCGTTTTGCTCACGCATTTGCTGTGGGCAGTGTACAGCCTAAGTTCCTTTTGGCGGTTACCTTGATTTGCTCCTTGTCTACATTTTCTGCTAAGGCTTTTGTTGATTCAGGAGCAGCTTTGAATCTGATGGATTTTGACTTTGCCAAACGTTGTGGTTTCCCCATGGTACCCCTGCGGACTCCTATCCCTTTGAGGGGTATTGATGCTTCTCCTGGCGGAGAATAAACCCCAGTTTTGGACCCAGGTGATAATGCGGGTCGCCTCGGAGCACCAAGAGAATTGTAAATTTTTGGTGTTGCACAATTTGCATGATATTATTGTACTGGGTTTTCCTTGGTTGCAAACCCATAATCCTGTTTTGGATTGGAAATCTGTGTCTGTGGTGAGTTGGGGTTGTCAATGTGTTCTTAGTGACATTCCTGTTCTCTCCACCTCTCTCCAGTCTCATGATACTGACTATTTGGCCGATTTTTCTGATGTATTTAGTGAGAGTAAGTCCGCGTCTTTGCCTTCTCATATGAGTTATGACTGTGCAGTTGAGTTAATGCCCGGTTGTAAATTTCCCAAGGGTCGGCTTTTCAACTTATCGGTACCTGAACATGATGCTACACGATCTTATATCAAGGAGTCGTTGGAGAAGGGTCATATCAGACCATCCTCTTCACCTTTAGGTGCTGGTTTTTTGTGGCCAAGAAAGATGGCTCATTAAGGCCATGTATTGACTATCGTTCCCTTAACAAAATCACTGTTAAATATCAGTACCCGTTACCCCTGATTTCTGATTTATTTTCCAGAGTTAAAAGTGCTTGTTGGTTTACCAAACTTGACCTCAGGGGGCATATAATCTTATTTGCATCAAGCACGTGGATGAATGGAAGATGGCGTTTAATACCCCGGAGGGACATTTTGAGTACCTGGTGATGCCTTTTGGGCTCACTAATGCCCCTTCTGTCTTCCAATCTTTCATGAACGATATTTTCCAGGACTTTGTGGATAAGTTTTTGATCATTTATCTGGATGATATTTTGATCTTTTCCAGTGATTGGGATTCTCATGTGGAACATGTCCGGACTGTGTTCTGGATTTTGAGGTAAAATTCCCTGTATGTTAAGGGATTGAAGTGCCTCTTTGGTGTACAGAGGATTTTGTTTTGGGATTCATTTTGTCCCCGTCTGCTATTGAAATGGACCCGGCCAAGGTACAGGCGATTTATGATTGGGTTCAGCCCACTTCTCTGAAGGCTCTCCAGAAGTTTTTGGGTTTTGCTAATTTCTACCATAAATTTAAAAGTAATTTTTCTGGTATTGTTAAACCACTGACTGATCTGACCAAAAAGGCGCTGATGTGGTGAATTGGTCTCCAGAGACAGTCTCGGCATTTCAGGAGCTTAAGTGGAGATTCACTTCTGCTCCGGTTCTACGGCAACCTGATGTCTCACTCCCATTTCAGGTGGAGGTAGATGCTTCTGAGATTGGTGCAGGAGCCGTTTTGTCTCAAAGAGATCCGGTGACTGCTAAAATGAATCCCTGTGCCTTCTTTTCTCGAAAATTCTCCCCATCTGAATGTAACTATGAAGTGGGGAATCGGGAATTGTTGGCCATGAAATGGGCATTTGAAGAGTGGAGACATTGGTTGGAGGGAGCTAGACATCAAGTTGTGGTCCTCACCGACCACAAGAATTTGATTTATCTTGAATCAGCAAAACGCTTGAATCTTAGATAGACTAGGTGGGCCTTGTTTTTCACGCATTTTAATTTTGTGGTCTCTTTTCTTCCGGACACTAAGAATGTTAACACGGACACTGTTTCTAGGAGTTTCTTTGCGGATTCTCTTGATGTGACCGAGCCTACTACCATTCTAAGTGAGGGTGTAGTTCTTTCCGCCATCTCACCCGATTTGAGACGTGCCCTGGAGGAATTTCAGGAGTACAAACCTGATCGATGCCCTATGGGAAGATTGTATGTCCCTGACCAGTGGAGAAGAGTAATGTCTGAAATTCATTGCTCCGCATTAGCTGGTCATCCAGGTATTTTTGGTACCAGAGGTTTGGTGAGTCGGTCTTTTTGGTGGCCTGCTTTATCTCGTGATGTCAGGAATTTTGTGCAGTCCTGTGGGACTTGTTTTCGGTCCAAGCCCTGTTCTCGTGGTTTGTTGATGCCCCTGCCAGTGCCCAGGAGGCCATGGACCCATACCTCAATGGATTTTATTTCTGATCTCCCTGTCTCTCAGAGAATGACTGTTATCTGGGTGATCTGTGATAGATTTTCTAAGATGGTCCATCTTGCACCACTACCAAAGTTGCCATCTTCTTCTGAGTTGGTGCCCTTGTTTTTACAACAAGTGGTTCATTTGCACAGGATTCCTGAGATCATTGTGTTGGACAGAGGAGTCCAGTTTGTTTACAGATTTTGGAGAGCTTTTTGTTCCAAACTGGGAATTCAGTTATCTTTCTCCTCTGCATTTCATCCTCAGACCAATGGGCAGACTGAGAGAACAAACCAGACTTTGGAATCCTATTTGATATGTTTCATATCTGCTGATCAAGATGACTGGGTCTCATATTTGCCCTTGGCTGAATTCGCGATAAACAATAGGGCTAGTTCTGCCTCTTTGATGTCTCTATTTTTCTGTAACTTTGGGTTTCATCCTCCATTTCCTTTGGGGCAGGTGGAAGCTTCGGCCTGCCAAGTGTGGATTCTGTGTTAGAGAGAATGCAGCAGATTTGGGACCAAGTAGTGGATAAGTTGTCTGACTCTCAGGAAAAGGCCCAACGGTTTTCCAACCGGCATAGGACCATTGGTCCCCGGTTTAAAGTGGGTGATATGGTTTGGTTGTCATCAAAAAATATTCCTATATTCCTATGAAGGTTGCGTCTCCAAAATTCAAGCCAAGGTTCATTGGACCTTATAAAATTTTGGAAATCCTTAACCCCATTTCTTTCCGATTGGCTTTCCAGTTACGTTTAAGATTCATAACGTTTTTCATAAATCTTTGTTGAAAAGGTTTGTGGAGCCAGTAGTTCCCATGGCGGCGCCCCCTGACCCTGTATTGGTTAAGGATAATTTGGAGTATGAGGTAGAGAAGATATTGGATTCTCGTCTGGCTAGACGGAGACTCCAGTACTTGTTCAAGTGGAAAGGTTATGGCCAGGAGGATAATTTTTGGGTCTCTGCTTCTGACATTCATGCCAAGAGATTGGTTCGTGCTTTTCACCGGGCCCATCCTGATTGGCCTGGTGGCGTGGATGAGGGTTCGGTGACCCCTACTCAAGGAGGGGAACTGTTGTGAATTCTCTTACTTCTGAGTCAGTGCTCTCTCTGGTGGTTACTGTGGGTAGTGGAGCTGGCCGAATTGACAGAGGTCTGCCACCTGATGATGATGATTGGAAATCTGGGGTTACTGATTGGGAGTATTTAAGTGAGCAGGCTTTCCTCAATTGTTGCTGGTGATTAGTTCTTCCAGTGCAACTTGAGGACTGCTGTCTCCTGCCTGATCCTGCATTTTTCAGCTAAGTTGTTAATTTGCTAATCCTTTGCTTCTGATCTGGTTTTGCCTCTTTCTGCTTTGCTGTGCGGGTTCAGCGTGCTCCCTGCTGGGGCCGTGCTGGACCCCACTCCATATGTTACAGCTTGTGTCAGTTTGTTCAGTCCCCTGTTATATTAGTCTCTTTTGCTTTGTTGCCAGTTTACACCAGAATGCTGATATAGTGGGGGAGAGGTCGGGAGACCTCAGTGTTTTTGTACATCAGACGTGTTGGATTTTTTAGGGTTTTTGCATGATTGCAGACAGTGTCTTTCCTTTCCTATCCTATCTAGACAGTTTGGGCCCCATCATTTGCTCAGTCTATTTTCAGCCTGTGTTTGTCCCTCATCTGGTCTCACCGACAATATATGTTTGGGGGCTATTTCTTTGGGGATCTACTCCGGGGCAGTTTAGATTTCACCTTTCTTGCTTTAGGCCTAGTTAGTTCTCCGGCTGTGTTGAGGCGTCTAGGGCATCGTAGGTATGCTCCATGGCTACTGTTAATTGTGTTGTTAGGATTAGGGGTCTGCAATTCGCTAAGTGACCAACCTTTCTGGTTTCCTGGTGGCCTAGCCTATTCCTGCCATCCTCCTCGGTGACCTGTTCATAATATATGGGTTTGTCATTTTACTATTCAGTTTTATTTTTCAGAAAGATAATACTAAAATCCGGCAAATAAGAAAATATTCCACTTTGTTCTGCTTCATATTGTAAGACAAGTCATACTATGGTAATACGTGAAATATTAAGACTGTGCCAACAATATTTACATTTTTACACTCTTCATAAATTCATAATTCTGGATATATGGTCTTATTTTTATTTCCAGTTTGTGTTTTCACATTGGTTGCTTAAAAATATATTGACTTAGAAGCGGAAACAGTTTCTGTTGATGTTTCTATGCGTTTTCTCTTCAGTCTGCCAGCTGTTTCATTTGTTATTTCCTACATTAATATGGAGTTTTATGCCTTGCTGCCGGCCAGAATGATATTCATTTAAGAACTATAAAATGTCCAAGTATCCATAATACAACCAACAGCCTCTATTTATCACCGCTTGCATTTGGAAACAGATCTATGTTAAGTTAGACACTGCATAGGCAGCCCTGTATTTTCATGGAGCCAACAACCTGTCCTGGGGGACCATGTGAACAAACAAATAGTTCTCTACTAAAACAACACTTGTTTTATGTTTTGTTTGCCATCCAGATTGTTTCTTGCAAACTAATAAAATATGAGCAATGTTCCCATCCTGAGACACTATCAGGTAATATACAACTGATTGCCAAAACACTGAGGGAAAAAGGAAATATGAGAGAGAGATGGAGATTTTAGTACATGCAGCTCAGCCAATACTCATTAGCACCAAAATAAATAATTAACCCTTTCGTGCCAGACCCCATTTTCACCTTCGTGATTAGGTCAATTTTTTCAATTCTGACCAGTGTCACTTTATGAGGCAATAACTCTGGAACACTTCCCAGTGATTCTGAAAATATTTTTTCATGATAAATTGTACTTCATGTTTAGTGATAAATTTAGGATGATATTTTTGTTTATATTTGTGAAAATATCGGAAGTTTTAGCAAATTTTTTTAATTTTGAAACCTGTAATTCTTATGCCCTTAAACCAGAGAGTTATGCAATACAAAACAGTTAATAAATAACATTTCCCACATATCTAATTTACATTGGCATAATTTTTGAAACATAATTTTGTTTTGTTAGGAAGTTAGAATTATTAAAAGTTAATTAACAATTTCTAATTTTTCCAACAAAATTTACAAAACCATTTTTTTAGAGACCACATCACGTTGGAAGTGACTTTGACGGGCCTATATGACAGAAAATAACCAAACGTGACACAATTCTAAAAACTGCACCCCTCAAACTGCTCAAAACCACATTCAAGAAGTTTATTAACCCTTCAGGTGCTTCACAGGGATTAAAGCAATGTGGAACAAAAAAATTAACATTTTAATGTTTCAAGCAAAAATGTTATTTTAGCCCCAAATTTTTCATTTTCACAAGTGTAACATGAGAAACTGGACCCCAAAATTTGTTGTGTAATTTCTCATGAGTAGGCCGGGGGTCAGAAGGGAAAGAGCACCATTTGAATTTTGGAATGCAAAATTGACTAGAATCCAGGGCTGATGCCATGCCGCTTTTGGAGTGCCCTTGATGTTCTGAAACCCCCATGAGTGACCACATTTTTTAAACTAGAACCCTCAAGCAATTTATCTAGATGTGTGGTGAGAACCTTGAACCCCCAGGTGCTTCACAGAATTGTATAATGCTGAGCCGTGAAAATAAAATAAATCACATTTTTCCTACAAAAATATTGATTTAGCCCCAAATACTTTAATTTCACAAAGGTAACAGGAGAAAATGGACAATTCAATTTGTTTTGCAATTTCTCCTGAGTACGTCAATACCCCATATGTGGTGAAAAACTAGTGTTTGGGGGCAGGGCAGGGTTCAGAAGGGAAGGCGCACTACTTGACTTTTGAAATGCAAAATTGGCTGCAATTGACAGCGGACACCATGTCACATTTCCAGAGCCCCTGATGTGCCTAAGCAGTGGAAACCCCATATAATTGACCCTATTTTGGAAACTACACCCCTCAAGAAATGTATCTAGATGGGTGGTGAGCACCATTAAGCCCCAGGGGCTTTTTCCCAGAAAAATTTTGTTTTAGCTCCAATTTTATTTTCACAAGAGTAACAGGCAAAAATAGACCCCAAAATTTGCTGTGCAATTTCTCATGAAGACGCCAATACACCATAAGTGGTAGAAAACTACTGCTTGGGTGCATGGCAGGGCTTGGAAGGGAAAGAGCACCATTTGACTATTGGAATGTAAAATTGGCTAGAATCAATAGCAGACACCATATCCGTTTGGAGAGCCCCTAACGGGCCTAAACAGTGGGACCCCCAATTTTGAAAAGTAGACACCTCATGGAATTTTTATAGACATATGGTGAGCGTCTTTAACCCCCAGGAGCTTCACAGAATTTTATAACGTTGAGCCGTGAAAATAAAAGATCACATTTTTCCCACAAAAATGATGTTTTAGCCCCAAATTTTTTATTTTCACAGTGGTATTAGGAGAAAATGGACCTCAAAATTTGTTGTGCAATTTCTCCTGAGTACACTGATATACCATATGTGGTGGAAAACCTAAACAGCGGAAACCCCCAACAAGTGACCCCAATTCGGAAACTACACCTCTTGAGTAATTCATCTGCTGTTGTGATGACCATCTTGATACCGAAGCCACCTTACAGAATTGTAAAATATTGAGATGTGAAAATGAAATGAGTATGCCAATACCCCATATGTGGTTGTAAACTACATTTCAGCCACAGTACAAATGCTCAGAAGTTAAGGAGCAAGATATTGGAGAGTAGGTTTTAATGGAATCGTTTGCAGAGCCGCTAAGTGACCCCATTTTGGAAATTACACCCCTCTGGGAATTCATCTACAGGTGAAGTGACCATTTTCACCCCATGGATGATTTCCAGAAACAAGCACGAGGTGGATCTTTTAGAGCAAATATTACAAATATGCCATTGTAGTGTCCAATATATTGTGAACAGTTTGTGTCTCTGGAAACATCCACCTTGGAAATTGTCAAGCGACCTCTACTCAAATGTGTCATTCACTAAATAAAACATATGATTGAATGACAAAATTGGATAAATTAATAGAGTTTAACAACGTGGTTCTGTGTGGAAGATTTTAAAGCAGTCAGGAAGGCATATGTCTGGTAATGATGAGCAATATAGGCAATAATAGCAGGTATCAATCATGCCTCATTCCTTTCTTGGTACACACACATCTATTCTGGGGGTTCTTTTTGTTTGTGTTTCTGGAATGAGTGAAATAAAATGTAGCTCAGTTTTCTTTTGACATCTTCAGATTCTAATGGATGACCGGGGGCCAAAATTTGCAAAAACAAGATTTTCAATGACCTTTTCCTGTAAATTCAGGAAAGTATCAGAATCTTCTGTTTATTGGATAAAACATAATTATATATGGCCAACTAAAACAACTAAATTACTAACTTTTTGCATGAGGTATATGATTTTCTTGATACCAGATATGGCTGTAGAATCCGATTTGCAAGTTCCACAACCCGCATGTATTTGTTGTAATCAATGATTGACACAGGTTTTTGCTTTGGAGTAGTAGATCCTAGTTCTACAATAGCCCTTGTGGCACCTGTATGGATCGGGCTGAGGATGAAAATATCTTTCTTATCCTTATACTTGAGTGTTATGATGAGTCACCGAAGGAGGAAAAAACAAAATACTAGCTAAGTCCAGAAAAACCAGAGAGGTTGGCAGCTATCGGATTGCAGACCCCTGAACCTATCCACAACAACTAGCAGTAGCTGTGGGGGGTTCCTACGGTGCCCTAGACCCCTCGATCACAGCCGGAGAACTACATAGCCTAAAGACAGAAAGGGGAAAAACTAAACTGCCCCAGAGCAGACCCCAAAGCAATAGGCAGCCCCCAACATATAATGACGGTGAAGCAAGATGAAAACACTAACACAGACAGAAAGATAGGCTGAGCAAACGATGGGACCCAAGCTAACTAAATAGGACAGGATAGGAAAGCCGCTGTCTGCCATCCGCAAAAACCCTATCCAAAATGTGCCAACCGACTGATAGGAAAAACAGGCCCTGAAGTCGCTAGGCTTCAAAAGACTATATCAGCACTCACGTATATTCTGAAGACAGAGCAAAAGATCAACAGATCAGAGACAAAAATGGAATTCAGCTCACCCCCGGCCGGGGATGGCAGAACTCCCAAAAAACAAGGCAAAACAAAAACAAAACTGAAGTGTACAAAGCAGAGCAGAAAAACTTAGCTTTGAGATGCAGGACTCAGACTGGTCTCCAATAATCCAGCAGGATCACCAGCAAGGCAGAAGGGCGTCGGCTGCCTTATATCCAGTCCTCAATTCCAGCCACCCAGTCATCATCTAGCTGCCCAGGTGTTTGGTAATCAGCCTCACTACCTTCCTTCACCAGAGGAGGGAGTTCATCAGACCTCAACGGTGAAGGGAAAAATGAACTCACAACAGTACCTCCCCCTTGAGGAGGGGTCACCGAACCCTCATCCATGCCACCAGGGCGATCCGGGTGAGCCCAATGAAAGGCACGCACCAATCTTTCGGCATGAATATCAGAGGCAGAGACCCAGGAATTATCCTCCTGACCATAACCCTTCCACTTAACCAAATACTGGAGTCTCCTTCTAGCCAGACGGGAATCCAGCATCTTCTCTACCTCATATTCCATGTTACCTTCAACCAATACAGGGTCAGGAGGTGCCACCACAGGAACTACTGGTTCAACAAACCTCTTCAACAAGGACTTATGAAACACATTATGAATTTTAAATGTGACAGGAAGAGCCAATCGAAAAGAGACCGGATTAATAATCTCCAAAATCTTGTAAGGTCCAATAAATCTAGGCTTAAACTTAGGAGAAGCCACCTTCATAGCGATATTTTTTGATGACAACCAAACCATATCACCCACCTTAAACTGGGGACCAACGGTCCTACGCCGGTTGGAAAACCGCTGGGCCTTTTCCTGGGAGAGAGACAACTTATCCACTACTTGGTCCCAGATCTGGTGCATTCTCTCCACCACAGTGTCAACACCTGGGCAGGCAGAAGGCTCCACCTGCCCTGAAGAAAATCGAGGGTGAAAACCAAAGTTACAAAAAAAGGTGACATCAAAGTGGCAGAACTAGCTCTATTATTTAAAGCAAATTCGGCCAAGGGCAAAAATGAAACCCAATCATCCTGATCGGCAGAAATAAAACATCTCAAATACGACTCCAAAGTCTGGTTTGTTCTCTCCGTCTGCCCATTGGGCTGAGGGTGAAACGCAGAGGAGAAGGACAACTGAATTCCCAGCTTGGAACAGAAAGTCCTCCAAAATCTAGACACAAACTGAACTCCTCTGTCAGATACAATGTTCTCAGGAAATCCCGTGCAAGCGAACCACCAGTTGCAAAAACAAGGGCACCAACTCAGAGGAAGATGGCAACTTAGGGAGTGGTACAAGATGGACCATCTTAGAGAATCTATCACAAATCACCCAAATAACAGTCATTCTCTGAGAGACAGGCATATCAGAGATAAAATCCATTGAAATATAGGTCCATGGCCTCCTGGGCACCGGCAAAGGCATCAACAAGCCACTAGAGCGAGAACAAGGTTTAGACCGGGAGCAAGTCCCACAGGACTGCACAAAATTCCTGACATCATGAGACAAGGCGGGCCACCAAAAAGACCGACTAACCAGATCTCTAGTACCAAAAATACCTGGATGACCAGCCAATGCAGAGCAATGAACTTCAGACATCACTCTCTTCCTCCACTGGTCAGGAACATACAACTTTCCACTGGGACAACGCTCAGGTTTGTCCTCCTGAAACTCTTCCAGAGCACGTTTCAAATCGGGCAAGATGGCAGAAAGAACTACCACCTCGCCTAAGATGGTAGCAGGCTTAGTCACAACAGGAGAATCAGCAAGGAAACGCCTAGAGAGGGCATCTGCCTTGACATTCTTAGTGCCCGGAAGAAAAGAGACCACAAAATCAAAACGTGTGAAAAACAAGGCCCACCTAGCCTGTCTAGGATTCAAGCGCTTGGCCGACTCCAGGTAAGTCAAATTCTTGTGGTCAGTAAGGACCACGACTTGGTGTTTGGCTCCCTCCAGCCAATGTCTCCACTCCTCAAATGCCCATTTCATGGCCAACAGTTCCCGATTCCCCACATCATAGTTACGTTCGGATGGGGAGAACTTTCGGGAAAAGAAAGCACAAGGATTCATTTTAGATGTCACAGGATCTTTTTGGGACAACACCGCTCCTGCACCAATCTCAGAAGCGTCCACCTCCACCTGAAACGGGAGTGAGACATCAGGTTGCCGCAAAACCGGAGCAGAAGTGAATCTTCGCTTCAGCTCCTGAAAGGAAGAAACAGCCTCCGGAGACCAATTCAGCACATCAGCACCCTTCCTAGTCAAATCAGTCAATGGCTTGGCAATACCAGAAAAATTAGCTATAAATTTCCGATAAAAATTAGCAAAACCCAAAAACTTCTGAAGGGCCTTCAAAGAGGTGGGCTGAACCCAATCATAAATGGCCTGTACCTTGGCCGGGTCCATTTCAATAGTTGACGGAGACAAAATAAATCCCAAAAATGAAATCCTCTGTACCCCAAAAAGGCATTTCGATCCCTTGACATACAGGGAATTCTCCCTCAAAATCCGGAACACAGTCCGAACATGTTCCACATGAGAGTCCCAATTCTTGGAGAAGATCAAAATATCATCCAGATAGATAATCAAAAATTTATCCACAAAGTCTCGGAATATATCGTTCATGAAGCACTGGAAGACAGAAGGGGCATTAGTGAGCCCAAAAGGCATCACCAGGTACTCAAAATGTCCCTCCGGAGTATTAAACGCCGTCTTCCATTCATCCCCATGTTTAATGCGAATAAGATTATATGCCCCCCTGAGGTCAAGCTTGGTAAACCAGCAAGCACCTTTAACTCTGGAGAATAGATCCAAAATCAGGGGTAACGGATACTGATATTTAACAGTAATTTTGTTGAGGGCACGATAGTCAATACAAGGCCTTAATGAACCATCCTTTTTAGCCACGAAAAAAAAAAACAGCACCTAAGGGTGAAGAGGATGGTCTAATATGACCCTTCTCCAACGACTCCTTAATATAGGATCGCATAGCCTCGTGCTCGGGTACAGATAAATTGAAAAGCCGACCCTTGGGGAATTTACACCGCGGGTTCAGCTGAATTGCACAGTCATAACTCCTATGAGGAGGCAAAGACGCAGACTCATTCTCACTAAATACATCATAAAAGTCAGCCAAATAGTCAGGAACATCGTGCGACTGGGGAGAGGTGGAGAAAACAGGAGCATCACTAAGGGCACACCGACAACCCCAACTCACCACAGACAAAGATTTCCAATCCAGAACTGGATTATGGATTTGCAACCAGGGAAACCCCAGAACAATGGTATCATGCAAATAATGCAACACCAAAAATCTGCAATTTTCTAGATGGTCTGGGGTGACCCGCATTACCACCTGGGTCCAAAACTGAGGTTTATTCTTTGCCAAAGGAGTAGCATCAATACCCCTCAAAGGGATAGGCGTCCGCAGAGGTGTCATAGGAAATCCACAACGTTTAGCAAAATCCAAGTCCATCAGGTTCAGAGCTGCTCCCGAATCCACAAAAGCCTTGGCGGAAAATGTGGACAGGGAGCAGATCAGAGTAATTGCCAGAAGAAACTTAGGTTGAACACCACCCACAGAAAACGTGTGTGCACAACGTTTCTCTCGTTTAGGGCAGACAGAAATAATATGCGAGGCATCTCCACAAAAAAAACACAGCTTATTACACCTTCTGAACTCCTGACATTGCGCCCTAGACAAAACTCTATCACATTGCATGGGTTCAGACATTTGTTCAACAGGTGGCAAGATCTCTCGTGTAGTTTTGCGTTCACGTAAACGTTGATCCACCTGAATGGCTAATGACATAGAATCATTAAGACCAGAGGGAACAGGAAATCCCACCATAGTATATTTTACAGTTTCTGACAAACCCCTCCGAAAGAGGGCTGCCAAGGCACAATCATTCCAGGTAGTAAGGACCGCCCACTTTCGGAATTTTTGACAGTACAACTCTGCCGAATCCCGACCCTGGCTTAATGCCAACAGGGTCTTTTCAGCCTGATCAATAGCATTAGGTTCATCATACAACAACCCCAAGGCTTAAAAAAGTGCGTTCACATTATTCAGAATAGGATCATCAGGTTTCAAAGAAAACGCCCAATCCTGGGGATCGCCGCGCAGCAAAGAGATGACAATTTTAACCTGCTGCGTGTAGTTCCCCGACGAGTTAGGCTTCAAGGCAAAAAATAATTTACAATTATTCTTGAAATTCAAGAATTTAGACCGATCACCAAAAAACACATCAGGAGTATGAATCTTTGGTTCAGCAGCATGTGAATGAGCAAGATAGGCGGAAATTCCCCGCACTTCAGCAGCGAGCTGCTCCACACGATCAGACAATTGCTTCATCTCCCTTGAGAGAAAAATTCCCCCTACGGCCTCAGAGAGGAAAAAATATGCACAAAAAAAAAAAAATTCTGACACTTTTTTTTTCTTTTTCTTTTCTTTTTTTTACAATTCTCTCCTGCTATTGAGTACCCTAGGATCTGCGGTATGGCTGGTGATTCTGTTATGATGAGTCACCGAAGGAGGAAAAAACAAAATACTAGCTAAGTCCAGAAAAACCAGAGAGGTTGGCAGCTATCGGATTGCAGACCCCTGAACCTATCCACAACAACTAGCAGTAGCTGTGGGGGGTTCCTACGGTGCCCTAGACCCCTCGATCACAGCCGGAGAACTACATAGCCTAAAGACAGAAAGGGGAAAAACTAAACTGCCCCAGAGCAGACCCCAAAGCAATAGGCAGCCCCCAACATATAATGACGGTGAAGCAAGATGAAAACACTAACACAGATAGAAAGATAGGCTGAGCAAACGATGGGGCCCAAGCTAACTAAGTAGGACAGGATAGGAAAGCCGCTGTCTGCCATCCGCAAAAACCCTATCCAAAATGTGCCAACCGACTGATAGGAAAAACAGGCCCTGAAGTCGAATAGGCTTCAAAAGACTATATCAGCACTCAGGTATATTCTGAAGACAGAGCAAAAGATCAATAGATCAGAGACAAAAATGGAATTCAGCTCACTCCCGGCCGGGGATGGCAGAACTCCCAAAAAACAAGGCAAAACAAAAACAAAACCGAAGTGTACAAAGCAGAGCAGGAAAACTTAGCTTTGAGACGCAGGAATCAGACTGGTCTCCAAGAATCCAGAAGGATCACCAGCAAGGCAGAAGGGCGTCGGCTGCCTTATA